>NW_012101365.1:5187577-5282225 GCF_000951045.1 Mandrillus leucophaeus | reverse complement strand
ATTAACTAGCTTGATGCTGATGTCCTTATGCGGTATATAAAGAGTTTTGCTATTTTTCCTTTAAAGAAAAACTGTCTTTCACCAAATCGAGTTGAATGAAATTACTGCTCATTTCAACAGGACACAATAAAAGGGCACAACGAATTCATCAAAATAAAGCTACTGTTGACCTTTTGTGTGTTCTGTTGAGAGCATATATTATCTTATTCTTTGCCATAATTTTTATTTCTTTTTTGTTTTTGTGCTTTCTGTCTAGAAGTGTCTTGCTTCTTGTCATCATCATCTTTTTACCTCTGTTGTCAATTTCATTCTATTTTCTTTGTTATTGTAATTCTTTTCTTATCTTCATAATTTTGACCAGCAGAGATTTTGTTATTTTTGTGATATAAAAGAGAGTTTTGACATTTAAAGTTTCAGCCAGTATTCTTTTTTTTCAGTTTACACTTTTGGCTTCCACTGAAATAGTTCTGTCTCATAAGACTTGAATTCATGTATAATCAACAATTCTGAAAAAAGATACAAAATTAATCTAAAACTGAGATATAGCAAAAAATTCTAATCATTTTTAAATTATCTCTAGTTTTTTAGCTACATAGTTATACTATTAAATTATTCTTAAACAGTATGCAGGGACTTGATGAGCATGTACAGAAATGTTGTCACTGAAACACCTGTCTCACAAGGCTATATCACTGCATTTGTGACAATTTTAGGTTCCATTTCTTCTGGATCCAAATCACACTTTGTGAGAACCAGATGTGTCAGATACATCATTAAGACAATCCAGATGGTCTAAGATGGGGCTTGACAGTTTGGGATGCATAAGACATGAGACCTCACACTGAGGTACTCGCTATTGGTAATACTGATACAGGTCTGTGCCCTGTGAATACAGGAATGCTCATTAAAAAAAAAAAAAAACTCTTATTTCACGCATTTAAGGCAGGGGGCACTTTTAATTGCACATACTGCCTTGTTGAGTATATTTCTTGTGGATGGGAACTTCCATTTTCACTAGGTGCCAAGGAGAACCAAATCCACCACTTAGAATTTTAAACATCTGATCATTTTAGGCATTTTCCACAAACTAGCTACCGATCCCTTTTTGTTTCTCTTCCTGTATTCATGTATTCCTGCTGCCACAGAATAGCAGACATGTTCATATTGGGATCCCGCCTCTGGCTTTGCCAGAGCACAGTGGGTGGTAGAAATGGTTTTGGAAGACTTTTCTACCACAGGGTGTCTATCACAACTTAACTATGAATGAAGGAGACAGTGATTCACATCAATAAATCTCATGAAATTCAAACCAAATGCATCCCCAACTCAACTTCGCCTCACCAAATTCCAGCAATGCCCACAGCCTTCCAATGCCAGCAAATACAAGGGGAAGTGTGACATATTAGAAGTTGGAGTAGAAAGGCAGTGGCCTGAGCTAATTTAAGTAATGCCTTACTTTTGAACATTGTACACACACATTTATATGACTATGCAAAGGCATCGCTGGAGCCCTTCTCAGAGCCTTGGAAGACACCTATACAAGTGAGAAACCCTAAAGCTTAAGTGTCATTAGTTTCAGGGTAAATTCACCTCTACTTGGCAGTCATAAACGCTCTTCTTCACTTGGACTGCAGGAGAAAATTAGATCCTCAGGCCACTCCTTTCCTGGCCTAAGGTTTGTCTACAAAGTTCTCTTATCTGTTAAATCATTGGGATGTATTATGTATTAGGAGGCAGTAAAATTTTTCATTCTTTCCTGCTCAATACATATTCTGGATTTTTTATAAATGACAGCATGATGTGATTACACCCAATGTGTTTGATCTACACTACTCTGTTACCATGCACTTCCCAACCCTCATCACCTCTAAGGAGATGTGGTCTTATGGACTCTCTGGAATGAAGACCATGCCCTGGAGCATGGAGGTAAGAAGTTTTAAAGCATTTCAAGGCATTTATTGACTCTCCACTAGGAGCCACATGCTGTTGCACATGCTGGAAATAAAAGACTAAACAAGTCCCTGCTCTCAGGAAGCTTACATTTTATTGGTGTCGGGGGTAGGATAAACAATAAACAAGTAAGCAAACAAACGTCAAGTAAACATAAGCAAAATGTGGAAAAAATAGAACATGGAAATTAGAGGGGGTTGTGGGAAGGCAGGTTTGCTACATCACAGAGTGTAATCAGAGAAGGTCTCTCTGAGAAGATGACCTCTCATTTGAAATGAGACATGATTTAAAAGAAGGCAGCCATAAATAAGCAGATACAAGGGTATTTGTGCTACAGAAAACAGCAAGCAAAAAGGCCCTGAGACAGAAATAAGGTTGATACAGTCAAAGAACAGAAAGCAAGCCAGGCAGACCAGGGTAAAGTGAGGAAGAGGGATAGCAAATGACCTCAGGGGCAGGTCCTAGGGAGCCATAACATGGACTGAAATTCATTCTGAGAGTGATGAGGAGCCTCTGGGAGGGTCTTGAACAGGAGAATGACATGGTTGGCTTATGTTTTCAAGGGTCACTTTGACTGCCTCACAGAGGCTTGATCACAGAGGAGTGAGAACAGAAATGTAGCCATCAGCTATGTGACTGTTTCAGGGACCCAGTAGATCACGATGGCTTAAACCTACAGAAAGTGATTTTACCGAACTATCCTCACTTAATGATCAGAAGTTGGCTTATGTGCTGCCCACAAAGTGCCCTACCTGTTCAGCCACTGACACTTAAGGTAGTGACAGGAGAGACAGAGGGGAGAGCCTAGCCGATGCGGGAATAAGCAATGTGGAGAAATCCAAGGAGACTCCTAGGTGTCTGGCCTGAGCACATGGGTGAATTACAGTGCCCTGTTATTAAATGGGGAGGACCAAGGACAAGTTGAGGGGTAAAGGAGTCGTAAATCAAGAGTTTTGCTTTGGCCATGATGAACTTGAATGTTTCTTAGACATAAAATGCCAAATAGGTAGTTGATCTTGTAATAAAACATCTTGGTCGGGTGTGGTGGCTCACTCCTGTAACCCCCCACACACGCTACAGGCACAGAGAGGCTGATGAAGGAAGATCGACTGTGCCCAAGAGTTTGAGACCAGCTTGAGCAACATGGCAAGACCCCATCTCTACAGTTATGTTTTGTTTTGTTTTGTTTTGTTTTTCAAGTGCAGCACAGTAGCGTCAGACTATAGTCCCAGCTACTCAGAAGGCTGAGGTGGGAAGATCACTTGAAACCAGGAGTTTGAGGCTGCAGTGAACTGTGATAGCACCACTGCACTCTAGCTTGGGCAACAGAGTGAGACTTTGTCTTTGTCTCTAAAAATAAAAAACAAAATAAAGAATCTGATTTGAAGTTTTGTATTTGACCACTGACAGATTTCAGGCCCTACCCTCCATCTTTTGTGCTCGTCCCACATCTGTACAAGCTGATAGAAAGATTGGGTACTTGGTCTGCAAGACCTAAACACCAATCTGCTGCTCCATTCCTTTCTTTACCTCCAACCCAGGCCTCCTCCTTTAGAGCTAAAGGAACCCTTGAAGTTTAAGCTTAGCTATCCATTAAGCTCTAAGTTGAGATTCTACTCCTGTGTTTGGCCTGAATTGTAGGTTCAGGGCTCTTCCTGGGTCACTCTTCCTGAGTTAAGATCTGTGGCCCTGCCCAGCATCCCAGTCCTGAACCAGGTCAGAGTTCACCCCTAATTCCCAACCCAGGGTTAGGGTCCTGGTGACCTGACCCAGGGTCCTTCCTACTTTCAATGATATCCTCCCTAGAGTCAGATCTTATCCCTGAACCCCTGGTCAGTAGTCCAGTGACATAGGAACACCACCCTCTTATCTGATTCTCATGTGCTGACTCCCATAAGGTCCCCGCTTCTTGAACCCAAAAGTAGCAAGAAGTGAAACTTCACCCCTGTTATAGCATTTAGCACTTTGTGTACTCAGTTTTAGATGTGTCTGTCTCTCCTGCTAGGGTGTTCCCTTAGCCATCTTAGGGAAGCACATGCACGCGCGCACGCACATACCCTACAGGCACAGAGCAGGCTGTCAGGAACTGTTTATTGAATAAATACAGAAAGTCCTGGGCACTAGTTGAGAAGATTGGAAAGGCTCGGTGGAATAGTCACAGAAGAATTCATTTTATTTTGACAAAGAGGACATGTGTGGTAAAGGGAAAACTAAGTCATTCCTTTCTTCAAAAGTAAATACATTTTGAAAAGTTTCAGGAATGAAAAAAATTCCTCAGTAGAGTCAAGCTTCCACTTCAAAAAGTCAGGTTTCCTTTCTTCTTAAAGCAAAAACTAAATAGATAAAGAAAAGATTTACATATGAGGCAAGATTTGAACATGAACCTCTTTTGCTTTGGTTCTGGGTGATGAGAACGAGAGACTTTAGAAACAATGCTCAAACCCTGAAATGTTTAGAATTATAGAAACTTTGAGTTTCTTTTCTTGCCTGCAGAATAAAGGAAAAGAAAATAGAGGGTCTCAAGATAGCACATTGACTTACTGAAGGTCCCATTGACTGGGACCTGCATATTGGCCACTGCATTATGTCTCTTAGAAAATCAGAGGGTATGCTATAGCTATTCCAGCATGGGCTTTGGAATTAAAAAGACCTGGGTTTGGATCCCAGCTCTGCTATTTGCTAACTGTGTGACCTTGAGCAACTCCCTGAGCCTTAATTTCCTCCTCCATAAAATAGTTATGATGAGGACATAGAAAATTATACTAAAAATGCCTAGTACCCAGTGCTTTTTTTTCCCGGCCCCTAAACCATGGATCTTTACCTGAGGGGGTGCAAAGCAGTTCTGAGCATTTTGGGTTCAGAAATGTTGATATGGTTTGGCTATTGATATGGTTTGGCTATGTCCCTACCCAAATCTTATCTTGAATTGTAGTTCCCATAATTCCCATGTGTGGTGAGAGGGACCTGGTAGGAGGTAATTGAATCATGGGGGCAGTTTCCCCCATGCGGTTCTCATGATAGTGAGTAAGTTCGCATGAGATCTGATGATCTTACAAGGTGCTTCCCTCTTTGCTCAGCTCTCATGCTTCTTCTTATTCTGCTCTCAGTCTGCCACCATGAGAAGAAGGACATGTTTGCTTCCCCTTCCACCATGATGGTAATTTTCCTGAGACCTCCCCAGCCCTGTGGAGCTGTGAGTTAATTAAACCTCCTTCCTTTATAAATTACCCAGTCTTGGATATGTCCTTAAAGCAGCAAGAGAATGGACTAATACAGTAAATTGGTACTGCAGAGAGCGGGGTGCTACTATAAAGATACCCAAAAATGTGGAAGCGATTTTGGAACTGGGTAACACGCAGAGTTTGGAACCATTTGGAGGGCTCAGAAAAAGACAGAAAAATGTGGGAAAGTTTGGAACTTTCTAGAGATTTTGTGGGCTCAGAAGATAGGAAGATGTGGGAAAGTTTGGAACTTCCTAGAGACTCGTTGAGTGGCTTTGACCAAAACATTGATAGTGATATGGACAAAGAAGTCCAGGTTGAGGTGGTCTCAGATGGAGGTGAGGAACTTCTTGGGAACTGGAGTAAAGGTCACTCTTGCTATGCAAAAAGACTGGTGGCATTTTGCCCCTGCCCTAGAGACTGTGGAACTTTGAACTTGAGAGAGGTCATTTAAGGTATCTGGCAGAAGAAATTTCTAAGTAGCAAAGAGTTCAAGAGGAAGCAGAGCATAAATGTTTGGAAAGTTTGCAGCCTGGTGATGTAATGGGAAAGAAAAACCAATTTTCTGGGGAGAAATTGAAGCTACTGCAGAAATTTGTAAAAGTAATGAGGAGCCAAATGTTAATCACCAGGACAATGGGGAAAATGTCTCCTGGTCATGTCAGAGAACTTCATGGCCACCCCTCCCATCACAGGCCCAGAGGCCTAAGAGGAAAAAATTTTTCATGGGCTGGGTCCAGGGCCCCCCTCCTGTGTGCAGCCTCAAGATTTGGTGCCCTGCATCCCAGCCACTTCAGCCTTGGCTAAAAGGGGCCAAGGTATAGCTCAGACTGTTGCTTCAGAGGATTTAAGCCCCCAGCCTTGGCAGCTTCCACATAGTGTTGGTCCTGCAGATGCAGAGAAGTCAAGAATTGAGGTTTGGGAACTCCACCTAGATTTCAGAGGATATATGGAAACACCTGGTTGTCTAGACAGAAGTCTGCTGCGGGAGTGGAGCCCTCATGGAGACCTCTGTGAGGGCAGTGCAAAAGGGAAATGTGGGGTCAAAGCCCCCACACACAGTCCCCACTGAGGCACTGCCTAGTGGAGCTGTGAGAAAAAGGCCCCTGTCCTCCAGATCCCAGAATGGTAGATCCTTTGACAACTTGTACCATGCACCTGGAAAAGCTGCAGACACTCAATGCCAGCCCATGAAAGTAGCCCAGAAGTGGGGCTATACCCTGCAAAGCCACAAAGATAGAGCTGCACAAGGCCATGGGAGCCCAGTTCTTGCAGCAGCATGACCTGGATGTGAGACATGGAGTCAAAGGAGGTCATTTCAGAGCTTTAAATTTTGACTGCCTCACTGGATTTTGGACTTGCACAGAGCATGTAGCCCCTTCATTTTGGCCAATTTCTCCCATTTGGAACAGGTGAATTTACCAAATGCCTGTACCTCCATTGTATCTAGGAAGTAACTAACTTACTTTTGATTGTACAAGCTCATAGGCCAAAGGGACTTGCCTTGTCTCAGATGAGACTTTGGACTTGGGCTTTTGGGTTAATGCTAGAATGAGCTAAGACTTTGAGGAACTGTTGGAAGGGCATGATTGTGTTTTGAAATGTGAGGACATGAAATTTAGGAGAGGCTGGGGTGAAATGATATGGTTTGGCTATGTCCCCACCCAAATCTTATCTTGAATTGCAGTTCCCATAATCCTCATGCATGCCAGGGAACTGGTGGGAGGAATTGAATCATGGGGGCAGTTTCCCCCATGTTAGTCCTGTGATTGTGCGTAAGTTCTCACAAGATCTGGTGGGATTATGAAGGACTTCCTCCTTTGCTATCTCTCATTCTTCTCCTTCCTGCCACCATGTGAAGAAGAATGTGTTTGCTTCCCCTTCTGCCAATGATTGTAAGTTTCCTAAGGCCTCTAAAGCCCTGCAGAACTGTGAGTCAATTAAACAGTCCTCCTTTATAAATTACCCAGTCTTGGATATGTCCTTATAGCAGCATAAGAATGGACTAATACATCCATAGAAGGTTCTCATTAGACCAAGTACAAAACAATAAAAATGTTTAATTGTTCTCAGCCTTATGGAAAGATGGTTTTCTGGGTTGGGGGATGGGGGAGGAGAATTGAATTATTAGGTTAAAAAAAAAACCAAGAGATTACATCTCCATTCAAAGTTGAAATAGCCACAGAACAGAATCTAATCAAGTTTTGTAAAGGAAAAGCCAAGACAAATGCATGAGATGGGCCCCCTTTGAACAAGATACTCCACCCTGTCATGAGTGTGCAGTGCCAATGTCAAGGTAGTGCCCTGAGTATGGCCAACAATAAGGAACAGACCTGGAACATGTTGGGCCTCTTTGAGGTTCTGCACATTGGCCTCTAGAAGGGAGGTGTAAAGCGCATCTGTGTTCATTTGATTAATCTTAAACATGACTCTAAGAACTTTCCACCAATGTAGATGCCCAGACAGGAAAGAGAAAACTTGAATAATAAATGAAGATAATAAGTGAAGATTGTGGTTCAAAGCTCACCTTGTGCAAATCTGGTAAAACTACAGGCCTTAAAGTGACAGTTCCCACTATGGAAGGCAGAATTTCCCAAGATTTGTGATGGGTTTTCTAAATCTGAGTTAGGTGAACATGACATTTTTACATTTAAACTATTTGTAATCTCTTCATTTTTATTGTCAACATGCACCTTCTCTCCTTCTCCCTCCTTCCCTTGAAGAAGGAAAAAAAAAAGAGTCTCTCAATGGTTTTTAGGTAACTGGTGGTGGAGAAGCAGCCTAGTCCACTGTAAAGAACATAGATTTGATGGTCAGATAGATCTAGGTTGAACACTTTTCTCCCCTGTAGGTAGGTGATTTTAGATCTATTCTTTGTCTTTGCTAATCTTTGCCTTCTGCATCTGTAAAATGGAAAGGCTAATTCTTACTGCAGAGTTATTGTGAAATTTAAAAATAGCATATGTAAAGCTTGTTCTCCCATAATGAATAGTCCCTATTATAAACAATAACAGTATTTACTCCAAGCCTAAATCATCACCTCACTACTCAACGCTGACCCCTTGTTTCCCCAGAAGTGAAATTATGACTAAAGGGAGCATAGGCTTTGGGATTGTCTCTAAAACTAACAAACTAGGCAGCCTTGGGAAATTTTTCAACCTTTCCAAGAGTCAGTTTTCTTATTTGTAAAATGAAAATTATAAGATTTTGAGTACTTGATGAAATCGTCTATTCTAACATTTGTCCTACCTACCACACTGCAAGCTTCTTGCAGGTAAGGCCACATTTGTGTGGTTTACTTCCATGTCCCCAAAACCTGAGACCACAGTGCACCATCCCAGAAGCTGGAGTTCTGAAACCTGCTGTCAAGTGGCTTGTCTTCATGCCCACTACCTACCTACCTACCATCTGCTGCCAGACTGTCCCCAAACTGTCTTTCTATCTTTCCATTGAATGTCCTGCAGTGGACTGCCTCATGGTGACTACGTGCCTGCATAACTCAATGGGCAGAGAAGCAGTCTGCCAATAGCAAATTGGCAGAATCCATCATGTCCCCTCCTCCCAGGATCTGCCACAATGGACCTCCCTGACAAAAAACCAGGGCTTAAGGGAGTGATGGAACTATGGTGAAGTATGTTTCAGTAGCTGGAACAGCATGAACAAAGGCTTCAAGCCTTGAAAAGAAAACGGCAAGCAGTTTAGGCTGAGTGAGGACATTAAGGAAGTGTTGTGAAGTGGTGCAGACCAAGTGCAGCTTCAATGACGAGAAGTTGGGCTTTATTCTTTGGGAGCCTCCAAGTATTTTGAAGAGGGAGAAGTGATTAGAAGCTCAACCTAGAAGACGAATCTCACACTAATAAAGAGGGAGAGCTGGAAGCAAGGAGATGAGTTAGAAAGCTGATACATAGTGCAAGCAAGTGGTTTGTTCAAGCTCAAGGAGGACTCATGAGAAAGAGTCACAGCAAACATTACTGTACATAGTCTATAGCTCTTTTCAAGGAAAACCTTTGGATGACTTTAAGTCGGTGACCTAGATTATAATCCTGGCCACAATCTGCTGGGTGACTTTGGCAAGCCACTTCACCTCTCTGGGAATCCCTTTCCTTATCCACAGAATAAAGGGCTTGGATCAAAAGATCCCTTTCAGCGCTGCATATTCATTTTGCTCTCCACAAGTTCATTACATTTCCAAGCACCTGTGAGAGAATGATAAGACACTTTGATTGAAAACAGAAAGCCAAGGCATCCAGGGAGACCCCCACCAGGCTTCTCCAGATGTGGGCCATTATCATTTAGCACAAAGGACTGCCAGGCAGCTAAAACAGAATATTCTGGGAAATTGCTCCGTAACTGGGCATTTCTCCTTGTAAGCTTAAATCAAAGCACTCTGAGAATAAACTGTTCCCACAAGGAGATAATATTATTTCTCCTGGCCTGGTAAGGCAATGGATGTGTGTGTCTGCTCATACTTCTCCGATTCATCAAATCTCACAGACCATAATACATTTCCAGAGGTAGCCAACCAGCTGTCACATAACTGGAAAGGAGCAAAAGAAAAAGAATGGGAGCCTGATATTCCCATCCTGCTGGTGTCTCTTTGTCTCTTTGGTGAAACCAGCAGCTGGTAAGATAAAAGCAAAAAATAACAAGAAACATCCAAAACACCAAAGGGTGTCAAAAAAAAAAAAAAGAAACTCTCTCTCAAAAAAAAAAAAAAAAAGGGCAGGAGGTGGAACAGAGGAAAGAGAAAAAGCAGAAACAAGGTCTTGGGACAGAGACAGTGTGGTACAGTGAACTGGGAGGAGAGGAAAGCCACAGCTTGAGTCCAGGGCCACCTCTGTCCTGGTGCCAAGCACAAGCTTGACTCCTGGCAGCTTTTCAGCTCTCACATTCTGGGGTTCAACCTCCCCAGTACAGATCAGGTACTTTCTAGCACTTGGGTTTCCAGGAGAGAAAAAGAAAAAGTTTTGGAGTATGTATGTCACACCAGGCATTTACCAGCATATGATGTTAGACAGCTTGTTTGGCCTCTCAGTACCTGTTTTATCATCTGGAGAGCATGGAAAGTCACATCTACTGTATTTCATCAAATCTAGCACACTACACACTGTAAGATTTGCCATTGTTTTATGTACACTTAGCAAAAGAGAAACAAAAAATAACCTTGACAATTAAATCACAATATAAGACTCTCATCACATAGATCGTAAGATTCAACTTGATCTTAAAGATGTTAACATATGGAAACATGGAGTCTTAGAATCTATGAAATGCAGCATTTGCAAGGTTGTTGAGAGCTCTAAAAATGAGGCCATCTGTGGAAAAATGCCTAGTGCAGTGCCAGAGACACTTTAGGGACAAATATGTGTGATTTCCGTTATCATCACCATCATAAAACAATTATCTGAGGCCTCAGCAATTTCCTGGGAAGTGGGGTTGGACATGGACACTATGTTATGTCTCCTTTTGCTCCTTTCCACTTAGCACCTAATCCTTTAGAAAACTTAGCAGATACCCACCACATACCACCAAGGTGCTGAGGGCTTTTAAGTGTTGATTTGTCAGCCAACTCATTGAGTTGTCCCATATAACTGTGAGAAATGCTAACACTATGGTGACCACAGCTTGAACCATCACCCAAAGTCGTTGTCCCTGCCAACTGTTTGACAGAAGTGATGCCTCTGGGGAGATGGAAGGTGGGAGAGTTAAGGCCACCATTTTGACTTCTGCCCACCAGAGTCTCTGCTGCTTAAACGGGTGGCCAGAGGTGCCCGGCCTTTTTAAGGACTATGTTAAAGCTCACCTACTTTGTTTTTAATCTCTTTTTCCCACTCCCTCATATTTTTAAAATTTTTATTATTTTTTCAAAAAAAACCTATATGATCCTTTAACTATGTCTGTGTACATTTTATTTAACTTTTTACCCTTATATTTTTAGCTTTTAAATTCTTATTCATACTTTAAAAAAAAATCTTCTTATATGTTAACTTTCTCACCTCATCTGTTATGATCTATAGTCATTATCCTTTACATCTTTTATTTTCATATTTGTATTCATTGATTTTGTATGGAGGGGAAACCCTTTCTTTTCTCTATCCTCCTGCTTTACTGGCTGGATCCTTGAATCAAATAAATAAGAAACAGGGGGAAAAAACAAATTTAATTATATACACATGCAGCGGAGTTCACAAAGAAATGAAAACTTCAGGAAGTGACCAGATGATTAAGGCCAGTATACCATCTTAGGGTAAACAAATAAAAGGCAGGTTTGGGCTTCTGGGAGCAGAACAGTGGGGTTTGGGCTTCTGAAAACAAAAGGTAAGTTATGGGAAGGTGAGGGGGGATTGTGTGACACACAAGGGCTGTTTGGTGATCCAAGTAAGAGGCTCTGAAGTTATAAGAGCTGTCCCAAGGAGTAGCTTTCTTCCTGGGAGGAGACACATTTACAAATTTCCTTTATAAATGTACATTTCCCTTGCAAAAAGGGGAAATTTATACTCTATATTTAGGCAGTTAAGAAGTAAAGAGCTCTTCCTGCTGCTTCTGATACTCAATCCCCTTTAGGTCAAAATGGTCCATATGTCAAAGAGGTAGAGTTCAAGGTGGCATATTCTGGTGCCCTTCAATTTCTAGTATTTTTTCTTATTCTTACTCTCTCCCAGTCTATTTCATCATTGTATTTCAACTGTTAGCCTTTTATCTTTACTCAATTTTTAACTCTTTTTTTCACTTCTCATGGGTGTCCTTTCAGTTAAAAATAAGATCATTAAAATTTAACATTACTTCCGTTCCTACTTTTTCATCTATATACCCTTTAAGATGTTTTATTATCTTTTTAATGTGTTCTTATCATGGCATACAAGAAGCATAAATCCTAAGTTATATTTGAAAAGGGAGCTCATCAAACACAAAAGACACATACATATATTAGATAATTCCATTTACAGTCGTCCCTCGGTACCTGCAAGGGATTCGTTCTAGGACCCCCCCAAAGACACCAAAATCCACAGATGTTTAAGTCCCTTATATTAAATGGCATAGTGTTTATATATAACCTACACACATCCTCCTGTATACTTTAAATCATCTCTAGATTACTTATAATACCTAATGCAATGTAAATGCTATATAAATAGTTATCATACTATATTTTTTTATTTCTATTACTTTTATCACTGTGTCTTTTTTAATATTTTCAGTCTGTGGTTGGTTGAACCTGTGGATGCAGAACTTGCAGATATAAAAGGCTAACTATATTTAAAGAACAGAAATGGGCAAAATTATTATGTGCTGTTAGAAATCAAGATAAAGGTTAAACTTGTGGGCTACAGAGAGAGTAACTTGGAAAGGGGCATGGGGGACTTCTAAGATGTAGGAACGTGTTGTTTCTTGATCTGGGTGTTGGTTATATGGGTGTGTATATTTTGTAAAACTTCATCCAATTGCCACTTGCGTGTATTTTTTTTGTAGCCATGTTATACTTTAATAAAAAGTGAATAAATAAACCAAAGAAGAAAAAAAATAAAGAGGGTGGCTATGTAAATTACAGCTAGCCATTGGATGCCTTTGGAGAAGCAGCTGGAGAAGCTGCTGCAGTCAGATACCAGGGACAAGAGAAGGCTTTACCCTCCTTGTGCTACTAAGGATGCTTTACTCTCTCACGTCCCTCAAACCTCTGAATACTCCAAAACCTACAGGTTAGGCCTTCCCTGGTCACAGTCTCTCTGTGCAAACAACACACCTGACTTATCAAGGGCCTGCAATCTCACTCACCTGTCCATCCTATAATATTATCAGCTGTCTACAGTACTTTGAACAATGCCTGGCTATAAAGTAAATAACAGATATAAATTTAAAATGTCACGTGAGTTCAAGAGTTCATGTCTTTTTCTCTCTCCTCTCCAGACTGTTCATTATTTAGGTAATGAAAGGGGCATTATCTGCAGTGGGGGCAGTGGGCTATGAAGGCACAAGGGAGGCCAACCTGATTCTTTAAGGTGATGGGGGAGGCTTGAGGAAAACCATCTGGAGGAAGTTTCTCCTCCAGATGGTTTTCTTCCTGGAGGAAGTTGTGCTCTCCAGGATTTAGGCAAATGGAGTGGAGAACAACGGGAAGAGTGTTCCAAGGTGAGATGACCACATGGGCAAAGGCCAGCAGGTAACAAGCATGGAACTCTTGAGGAACTGAAAGAGACTCAGTCTGGAAGGTTCCCAAAACTTCACACCATGAGCACCTTAAAATCTATGGGATTTTGTCAAACTGCCAGATTGGGGAGGTGGTCAGGAGGCCTCACATGACAAGAAGTCCCTTTTTGAGCAGTAAGGTAGCTGTGAACCTCCTCATGAGAGAAGCACAGAGACAGGTCTAAGCAAGGCTTTTTGGAACCCTTTTCTGCTGTTAGCCTTGTATTTCCAGGTTGCTCCATCAACCTTCCTGGTGGATTTCCAAAAGGTGCCTCTTGATGTGTGGCTTCTCCCACATCTTCTTGCATAATGGTTGAAGAGAAACTGACTATAGTTTTAAAAACAGAATAAACTGCCCCACTGAGTATCAAACACTTCACTGAGCACACTCTACCCCATGAAGTATTGGAACCCAAGGTATCCCTGAGCTTTGGGTCCACTAGGAAAGATTGTGGGGTCTAGGCAGGAGACCAAAACTACCTTTCTTCACTCCTTTTCTAAGTTCCACAAGGAGAACAGCAAACTGCTCTGTATGCTATAAATTCTAAAGGAACCATTAAAATAACAAAACAGAACTGTAGCTAAGAAGCCAAAAAGGAGATAAAATGGAATCATAAAAAATAAAAAATCCAAAAGAAGGCAGAAAAAAGGGAAAAGAAAATTAAGAACAGATGGAACAAACAGGAAACACATAGCAAGATGATAGGCTTAAACCTAAGCATATTAATAATCACTTTAAATGTCTCATAAACATAGATGTAAAATTTTAGCAAAATCAATTAAGCAATATAGAAAAAAGTCAACACATCATGACCAAGTAAGCTTAATCTCCAGGATGCAAGGTTGTTTTAGCACTCAAAAAATCAGTCTGTAATTCACTATATGAACAAACTAAAATATATATACTGTCTCAAAAGATGTTGTGTTAGTCCCTTCTCATGCCTCTAATAAAGGCACACCCAAGACTGGGTAATTTATAAAGGAAAAAGGTTTAATTGACTCACAGTTCTATAGGACTGGAGAGGCCTCAGGAAACTTACAATCATGGTGGAAGGGGAAGCAAATATATCCTTCTTCTCATGGTGGCAGGAAGGGGAAGGAGTGCCAAGTGAAATGGGAAGCCCCTTATAAAACCATCAGATCTCGTGATTACTCACTCACTACCATGAGAACAGCATGTGTGAAACCAACCTCATGATTCAGTTATCTCCACCTGGTCCTGCCCTTGACTTGTGGGGATTATTACAATTCAAGGTGAGATTTGGATGGGGACACAGAGCCAAACTATATCAGATGTAAAACAAAATTGACATAATCCAACATCTATTTCTGATAAAAACTCTCAGCAAACTAGGAAAAGAATGGAAACTCCTCAATCTGATAGAGGGCATCTATGAAAAGCCTACAGATAAAATCATACTTAATCATAAAAAACTGAATACGTTCCTTCCTAAAATCAGGAATAAGACAATGATGTCTATTCCTACCACCTATTCAACATTGTACTGGAGCTTCCAGCAAGTGTAATCAAGCAAGAAAATAAAATAAAAGTTTTCCAGCTTACAAACTATGAAATAAAACTGTCTTTATTTGCAGATAACATAATCATCCTTGAGAAAATTCAATATACTCTACAAAAATGCTGCTAGAACTAGTGAGTTTAGCAAGGTTGAAGAATACATTATCAATACCCAAAAGAATCAATTTTATTTCCATATACTAGCAATGAATAATCAGAAAGTTTTCTAAAATGCAGTTTGCAATAGCTTTAAAAACATTAAATACATAGAGAAAAGTCCGACAGCAGATATGAAGAACCTATACACTAAAAACTATAAAATATTGCAGAGAGGAACTAAAGAAGACCTAAATAAATGAAAAGCTAAATATATCTTGTTCAGCATTTAGAAGACTCAATATTGTTAAGACAGCAACATTCCCCATTTAGCCTATTGATTCGACACAATCCCAACCAAAATTCCAGCATGTATTTTTTGAGAAATTAACAGGCCTTCTAAAATTCATAGGAAAATGGAAAGGATCTAGCATAATTAAAACAATTTCAATAAAGAAGAAAGTTGTAACACTATCACTACCTGATTTCATTATAAAACTATAGTCATCAATACAGTGTGATTATTGTTGATTACACAAATATCAAATAGATCAATGGAATGAAACAGAGAATCCTGAAATAGACTTACGTTATATAGACAACTGATTTTTTGACAAAGAAGAAATGGTAATTCCACAGAGAAAAGACAATCTTTTTAAAAAATGATGCTGAAACAATTAGATATTCATATGCAAAAAAAAACCTTTTGTTTATACCTCATTCCATATAGAAAAATGTGCTCAAATAGATCAGATGAAAACCTAATATAAAATCTAAACCATAAAACTTTTAGAAAACCAACATGAGGAAAAATCTGTGTAGCCTCAGATCAGCCAAAGATTTCCTACATATGATACCACAATAATGATCCATAAAAGAAAAAAAAAAGGATAAATTTGTAAAGACACACTGTTAAAAGAATGAAAAGACAAGCTATCGGACTGAGGGAAAATATTCACAAAGTACAAATCTGATAAAGACTTTGTATCTGGAATATACAAAGAACTCTCAAAATTCAATATTAAGAAAACAAAAAGCCCATTTTAAACATTGGAAAATGATTTGAACATATACTGCACAAAAGAAAATATTACTATATGTATAGGTAATAAGCACATTAAAAGATATTCGACATCATAGTAATTAGGAAAATACAAATTAAACTACTAAATATTGATTAGAAGGACTGGAATTTAAAACTAGCAATGCCAACTGTTAACAAGGATATGAAAAAACTAAAATTCTCACACACTGGTAGTGGGAATGTAAAAGGTTACAACCACTTTGGAAAATAGTTTGGTGGCTTTTTTAAGTGTTATACATACAGCTCGTATGATCCAGCCATTACACTCCTAGGAATTTATCCAAGAAAAAACAAAACATAGTTCATACGAAGATCTATATACAAATGTTCCTAGCAGCTTTATTTGCAAAAGCCAGATACTGGAAAAAACAAGACCAAAAACAAATGTCCGTTAACAGGGTCAATGAATAAACAAATTTCAGTGTATCTACACAATTAAATACTACTTGACAATCAAGGAACACTCACAGATGAGACTCAAAATAATTATGCTAGGGAAAATAAGTTACATTTTAAAGAACACTTACCATAAGATTGTCTTTACGTAAAGTTCTTTAAAAAGTAAACAAATTAAATTGGAAAGGAACAAGTCAAATTATTCTTGTTTGCCAATGACATGATCTTATATTTAGAAAAACCTAAAGACTCCACAAAAATCTCTCAGAAATGAGAAACAAATTCAGTAAAGTTCAGGATACAAAATCAACACACAAAAATCCATAGTGCTTATATACACCAACAGTGATCAATTTGAAAAAGAAATCAAGAAGACAATCCCACGTATAAATGCTACAAAATATTAAATACCTAGGAACAAATTTAACTGAAGAAGTGAAAAATCTCTAAAAGGAAGACATAAGACACTGATAAAAGAAATTGAAGAGGGCACACACAAAAAGCAAAGATATCCCATACACATGGATTGGAATAATTAATATTGTTAAAATATCTATACTTCCCGAAACATCTATAAGATTCAATGCAATTCCTATCAAAATACAAATAACATTCTTCACAGAAATAGAAAAATAATCCTAAATTTTGTTTGGAACCACAAAAGACCCCAATTAGCTAATGCAATCCTGAGCAAAAAGAACAAAACTGGAGGCATCACATACCTGATTTCAAAATATTCTACCAAGCTATAGTAACCAAAACAGCATGGTGCTAGCATAAAAGTAGACACATAGATCAGTGGAACAGAACAAAGAACCCAGAAATAAATCCATGCACTTAATAGCCAACTCATTTTTGACAAAGGTACCAAGAACATACACTGAGGAAAGGATAGTCTCTTTGATAAATAGTGTTGGGAAAACTGGAAGAATCTATAGGCAGAAGAATGAAACTAGACCCCCATCTTTCACCATATACAAAAATCAACTCAACATGGATTAAATATTTAAATGGAGGATCTAAAACTACTGAAAATTGAAATTACTAAAAGAAAACATTGGGGAAACATTACAGGACATTGGTCTGGGCAAAGATTTTTTTAATAAGACCTCAAAAGCACAGGTGACCAAAGCAAAATTAGACAAATGGGATTATATCAACCTAAAAAGCTTCTGCACAGCAAAGAAAACAAACAACAACGTGAAGAGGCAACCTACAAAAAAGGAGAAAATATTTGCAAACTACCCATCTGACAATGGATTAGTAACCAGAACATATAAGAAATTCAAACAATTTGGCAGCAAAATAATAATAATAATAATCTGATTTAAAAACGAGCAGAAGACCTGAATAGATGTTTCTCAAAAGTAGGCATACAAATGGCAAACAGGTATATTAAGAAGTGTTCAAAATCATTGATCATCAAAGAAATGCAAATCAAAACCACAATGATATACCATCTCACCTCAGTTAGAATGGGTATTATCAAGAAGATGAAAAATAACAAATTGTTGTCAAGAATGTGGAGAAAGGGGAATGCTCATACACTGTTGGTAGAAATGTAAATTAGTATAGCCATTTTGGAAAGCAGTATAGATATTTCTCAAAAAACTAAAAATAGAACTACCATATGATCCAGCATCCCACTGCTGGGTATCTATCCAAAAAGAAAAAAAAGGGAAGTCAGTATATCTGCACTTTCATGTGTATTGCAGCACTATTCACCATAGCCACAATATGGAATCAATGTAAGTGCCCATCAATGATGAGGGAATAAAGAAAATGTAATTATACATAACAGAATATTACTCAACCATAAAAAAAAATGAAGTCCTGTCCTTTGCAGCGACATAGATGTAACTGGAGGTCATTAGATTAAGTGAAATAAGCAGGCACAGAAAGACAAACATTGCATGTTCTCACTCATACGTGGGCACTAACAGGGCAGATCTCACGGAGGTTGAGAGTAAAATAGTGCTTACCAAGACTAGGATGGGAAGATGGGAGGGTAGATTAAAGACAGGTTGGTGAAGAGGTACAAAACTACAGTTAGAAGAAACAAGTTCTAGTATTAAATAGTATAGTAGAAAAATTATAGTTAACAATAATTTATTGTATATTTGTATATTTCTTTCTTTCTTTCTTTCTTTTTTTTTTTTTTGAGATGGAGTCTCGCTCTGTCACCCAGGCTGGAGTGCAGTGGCACAATCTCAGCTCACTGCAACCTCCATCTCCCAGGCTCAAGTGATTCTCCTGCCTCAGCCTCCTGGGTAGCTGGGATTACAGGCGCGCACTACCACGCCCGGCTAATTTTTGTATTTTTAGTAGAGACAGGGTTTCACCATGTTGGCCAAGCTGGTCTCGAACTCCTGACGTTGTGCTCCACATATCTCAGCCTTCCAATATATTTCAAAACAGCTAGAAGAATTGTAATGTTCCCAACACAAAGAAAAGAAAAATGTTTGAGGTGATAAATATCCCAATTACCCTGATTTGGTGACTACATATTGTATATAGAGTTATCAAGATAGCATGTGTACATCAAAAATATGTAAACTATTATCAATTTTAAAAGTTTTTAAAATATTAAGCCAATTTATAGTGACAGAAAGCAGATCAGTGGCAGCCTAGGATGGGTGGGGAGTCAAGAAGAGGAGGCTAGGAGGAAGGGGTTATAAAGCAGCATAAGAAAAGTTTCGAGGGTGATGAATATGTCCACGATCTTGACTGTGGAAATGGTTTCATGTACGTATACATATGTCAAAACTTATACAATTACATCCTTTAAATATATGCAGTTTGCTAAGTGTGAGTTACACCTCAATTTTTAAAAGCAGAAAAAAGAAAGCCTACAATGGTTTCACATCATCACATTGCAATTTGAATCACGTTCTAACCTCTTATTGCACCCTGCAGGTCCTGCATACTCTGGGCCATATCCACCCACCCACCCTCTCATCTTATTCTACACATTCTCTCCTCCCTCTCTCCCCTGCTGCTTCAGTCCTGATGACCTCCCTTCTCATCCCTCCAAACCCTTTCCCATGTCAAAGTCTTTCACTTGCTTTCCCCGCTTCCCTAGGATATTCCCTTGGCTGGTCTTCAGTTTCAGGGCTCAACAAACCCATCACCCCTGCAAGAGGTCTTCCTGATGACCCAGACTGAGTAGGTAGGACAGCACCATCCCTCTCTGGCAGACAGGTCTACTTCCTCCATAATAGTTTTCATCACCTAAAAGCAGCATGTGTATTTGTTACCTACTCGTTTACTATCTGTTTCTCTTTCCTAAAACACAAATACTTTAAAGATAGGGACCTTAGCTGTCTTCTCCATTGCTTTATCCCCAATACCTCATGCACTCCCCGGCACATGGTAGTAACTTGGTAAATATTTTTGAATGAACGACTAAATCAAGCATACCATTAAAGTATTGAAGGTAAAAACCACTGAAGTGTTTGCTTTTCATTAAATATTAGCATTCTATACATGTAAGAGAGTTTGGTTTTAAAGCATTTATTTTCATATTTTCACACTTTTAATCCATTCATCTTTCTGACTTTCAGGAATGCTTACTTTTTTCAGTTTACAAGCCAAAATCAGCTTCTTTGACATATATAAACTCCAGGCTGCTTTCTGACAGAGTCCTAATAATTTGTCCTGTGATATTGTAATTCATCAAAAACTCAGGTTTAAAACAAAGAATTCAGGAAATACTGCTTGTCTAAAATGCAGGGCATCTGGAGGCAAACGTAAGGGTTCTAATGTGGTTGACGTGTTGGGGTGGTGGGAACAAATGAAATAACCACTGTGTATGGCAAATATTATTTTGTTTTTGGTCTCTAAAGGTGAAAACTGAGTAAGTTAATAGCCTCTCTGAACCTTAAAATCACACAGTTAATAAGTAGCAAAACCAAGACTCCAATCAAAGTCTTCTTACATCAACCAGAGGAACCACGGAGAATGACTTCAGTTTTTAACATTTGCACTCAGAAATAATCGATGTCACTTCTATTCACATCATACTGGCCAAACCAAATCCCATGGTCCTGCCTGATTTGAAGGAGATGGAAGGACGATCACTCCATGCTCCTAGGAGGAGGACAGAAATGCTAGTGGGTAACATGAATGTCTTCCTCCAGGCTCAGTTATGGAGGACCTTGAAGAGAACACCATGAGCCAGTGTATAGCCAGGGAAGGCTTTGCTTTTGAGCATCAAGTGGTATTATCATAAAACTGAGGTTCTATTAAGGCATCAAGCCGAGGGATCTGTGATTTCATGGGGTCTGACTTCAGTCTAGGAACATCTAGAAATATTAGTGGTGTTCATACCCTAGGAGCACATAGGCCTGTGTCCTGGCATTGCGTTTAAAGTAAGAGGCACTTAAGAACCATTTCGTCTTGATGTAAATAAAGATTAGCATATGTCTGCTTGCTCAGCCCTGCAGGTGGGAACTTTCTAATCACATTCCCACCTCCAGTCAGTAACTAGGGCCCTACACCCCCAGCCCTGCCAAAACATCTTCCAAACTGCTGAAAGGTTTACTTGCTGACTTTGCAAAAGCCCCTCTTAAATTCCTCCTTTCTTAGAAAGTGGTTCTGGCAGGTGCTGAACAGTTCACACCAGATGGGACGCATTTACACAGAATCAGAACCAAAGAACACCCATCTCTCTGTGCATGGCCACAGGCTGGATGGAAAACATCATCTGAAGCTCTGCTTTTCACACTGGTCAGATGTGGCAACCTGTGTGTGCATACTTTTGGTGAAAAAGATTTCCCCGATTAAGAAAATAGTTAAAACAAATATACAGTTATTTGTTTTATAACTGTTTGTTTGTTTTTGTCACTGTATATGCTTTTCCTTTCGCATGCTCATGATTTTGAATCAAAGCCAAAAAGATGTTCTCCAGTCTGGTGCATCTTTGAAAGTTGGATCTTGGATCTGTCCATTTGCCATTTAATTTATGAGAGGAACATATTCTGACTACAACCACATGCCAGTTACATTCATTTCTTTTTCCACGACTTTTCTCTACGGAGTTGGAAAGTTCACCTTCAGGTTCAGAAAGATAGTATGCTGCAGGTTGGGTTCCTTGGAAAGTGGGCTTTGAGATGGAAATTAGCATGTAGGACACTTCATAGGTCATTCTTTCAAGTTCTATACCTGTGGAGAGAAAGGAAGGACAAAGGATGGAGTAGAGGGAAAAATCAGGCTGCAGCAAAGGCTTCCGCAGCAGTTTCAGCTAACCCCACCAGGAGCTCAGGAGTTGGAAAAATCTGTCAGGTTTATCCACTTTCTAGCAAAGGTTATGGGCTTTCTGCATTAAACAGTCATTGGATGCAGGTTGCCCCAGAAAGGGGGCATGGTCTTGGGTAAGGCAACTCCCTCCAGCATAAGGCAATTTCCAGAGAAGGCCAGAAGAATTTTCAGGCACTGGAGTGTCATTTATTCCTGAAGAGGGATCTTCGTGGCACATTGCAGCATCCACTTCATATCTTATTTTCATAACTGGAGTTAGGCAGTATGATGTCATCAGAATAGCCCTTTGGACCGAATGGACACCAGACCAAGATTGTCCTTCAAACACTGGGAAAGCAGCCAATACTGAGCAACTCAGGCCATCACACGGACTCTGCATCCAATACAGATCAGGCCTTCAGCCAAGTTCTTGGCATTTCTGATCCTGCCCTAAACTCTCTAACACACAGTCCAGGTCCACCTTCCAGGCTGCACTAGCTGGTAGGTGGAAGCTAGGAATAGACTTGTGTCACCCCAACACTTACTTCTGATTTCATTCCCGAGAAGCTGATCTTGACTAACAAAAAGCCTGCTGCTATAGACCATCCCGTGCCTCTAAGTCAGACCAACTCACCCGAAAGCACTGACAGGAAGGATAACAGCTACTCCAACCCTTATATTTTTCTCAGGACCTTACACTTATTCCCAGATACAAGGATTTGTCTGGCTCAGGGATTTCTTTTATCTTGCTGGCTTCTGGGAAGAGTTGAAGGAATGTGACTTCTCCAGCTGAGGTCCTCATCTTCTTTGCTTCCAGTTTCTCATCACACTCTATCTCTTGCACTTATCAATGTTTCAAGTAACCCTTGGGTGCAAGCTAGGACAGGCCTGGTGTTGGGGTTGAATTATGTCCCCCAAAATGACTTATTAAAATTCCAACCCACAGTACCTCAGAACATGACCTTATTTGGAAATAGGCTTTTTATAGAGAGAATCAAGTTAAAATGAGGTCATTAGAGGAGGCCTCTACCACCAGCCCAATATGACTGGTATCCTTACGAAAAGGGGAAATTTGGATACATGAACACACACACAGAGGGAGGACACCATGTGACATGAAGGCAAAGATCAAGGTGACACATCTATGAGCCAAGAAATCCTGAAGGTTGCCAGCAAAACATCAGAAGTAAGGGAGAGGCATGGAACAGAATCTTCCTCAAGGGCCTCAGAAGGAACCAACTCTGCCAACACCTTGATCATGGACTTCTGGCCTCCAGAACTGTGTGACAATAAATGACTGTTGTTTTAAGCCACCCAGTTTGTGGTACTTTGTTAGTGCGTTTTAGATACAGCCCTAAAACACAGATACACCTGGGAAGCTTGTCTGTTCATCGCTTGCATCCTGGTCATCATGCTAGAAAGAGCTTAAGGTCACAGGGCCATCAAGTGAAAGAGGTGACAACAGTACATTAGAAGCTAAGCCATCTGCAAATCCAACCATAATGAGGTATCACCTCATACCCATTAGGATGCCCATTATCCCTTGCCAAAAAATAAATAAAATAGAAAATAACAGAAGATGGCAAGGATGTGGAGAAATTAGAACTCTTGTGCATTGCTGGTGGGAATGGAAAATGCTGTAACTGCTTTGGAAAACAGTACAGACATTCTTCAAAAAAACAAAAATAGAACTACCATGTGATCCAGCAATTCTACTTCTGGGTACATACGCAAAAGAATTGAAAGCGGCATCTCCCAGAGATACTTGCACATCCATGTTCATTGCAGCATTACTCACAAATAGCCAAAAGGTGGCAGCAGTCCAAATGTCCACCAACAGATGAATGGATAAAGAAAATGTAGACTATACATACAATTGAATATTACCCTTAAAAAGGAAAGAAATTCTGACATGCTACAACACAGGTGAACTTCAAAGATATTACGCTAAGGAAAATAAGTCAGTCACAAAAAGATTAATACTGTGTGGTTTCACTTATATGAGATAGCTAGGGTAATCAAAATCATAGAGACACAAAGTAGAATGGTAGTTACCAGGGGGTGGGGGAGATGGGAATGGGAGTTGTTGATGGGTACAGAGTTTGAGTTTTGTGAGATGGAAAGTTCTAGAAATCTGTTGTACAATGATGTGAATAGAGTTAGCACTACTGAACTGTAGGCCTAAAACTTGATAGGAGGGTTAACTTATTATGTGGGTTTTGTTTTCATCACAATTTAAAAGGGAGAAAAAGGAGAAGGAGAGACAGAAGGAGCAGCAGCCACAGATAGGTCATCTGGCTCCCCACCCAGCATTCCATCTTCCGTGGCACACCACCTCTCTAAGCCTGCAGCATCCACATCAGTCATTTGCAGGAGGACAAAGGACAGACTAGTCAGTCAACAAAAGCACTGCCCATCCAGATCAAGAAAGGGGGCATTTTGTTGAGCATCTACTGGGACCTCAGACTATCCCTGATCACACATCACCTTATTAGCAACCCGGTGGAACAGTCCTCATTTCTCCACCTCCTAAATAAGAAACTGAAGCTCAGAGGGGTGAAGGGGACTGTTTTGAGTCCCTTGGCTGCTGGGAGGCCGAGCTGGGATCTCCTTCCCCCACCCCAGTTGCCTGTTTGATGACTACTTAAACTTTGTGAAATCATTTGGCTTGACAGAACGCTTAAGAGCTTTTCAAAGTGGTAACTGGAACTCACTCTGCCACACGTACTTGTATATCTGTCTGTTTTTCTTTTCTTTTCTTTCTCTTTTTCTGGAAGGAAAAACCAATCATCTAGTGAAAAATATTTTCCTTAGAGATCACTTAAGGTATTTGGCAATTTGGATTGCCAAATATCACAAAAGAGGCTAAGAAGTAAGACTTGGGACTGAGGGCAAAAAGAAAACATTCAACAAGTCCTAAAAGGCTAGGGAAATGCTTCAGGCTCACTTCCCTTGCCACCGCCCCAGACGTCCACACTGCCTTTTGAGTTGACAAACCCTTGGGAGGCTGAGTCAGGGTGGCCTGGGCCACCTCTTGCCAATCTTGGGAACCCTTTAGAATCCTGTTTGAAAACAAACCAACTGCTCCCACCCCCCAAGTCTTGGTGTGTTCGAATTTCTTTTCCCATGCCAAAATCTGATTTCCTGTTTCTAAGAAGCAAAGCTTTAAAATGTCCCTTAAAACAGAAAAAGACTCCTCAAGGGAGCGTAAACATCAAAGGACTCTTAAAAAGTAGGGTTTTGTTTGGTTAAGTACACGTAAATCAGAAAATTTTCAATTACATTTCCCCTTTTAGGTGCTAAGGATTCTTACCAGATTTGGGCGAAAGATTTGTTGACTAACCATATAGATTCTTGGGGGCTGTAAGGAGCGTTAATCTGGTCCAATCTGCTTATTGCAGTGATAAGTCACTTACCTAAGGTCTCGCAGCAAGCAAGTGTCAAAAACAGACCCAACCCGAGGCTCTTAATGCCCAGTTTGGTGTGGTTTCCATGCATCTGCCTATTTCTTCTCCAGTTGAAAGTTACAAGATTTTTTTTCAATATCAAAGGTTGAAGTTGGTAACAGGCAGCAGGAAGCCTTTGCGTAGTAATCGTGTAGGGTTTTTTTAAGTTATGAGTTTGAAACAAGTAACTGTGACTACTAACCTTTCCTGAGCACTTAGCATGTACATGCGTTGTTCATTTAATTGCCTCAATTCCATGAAGTATTTACTATGTTTTCTTCATTTTACAAAGGAAAAGGGAGAATGAGGGAAGACAAGGATTCAAATTCTTGGTTTCAGCTTTTACTCTACTTTTTGAGTGGCCAGAACATGCCAGGCTTTTTCTGATACCTGGTATCAACACATCTTCAAAGCAACCCAGAGATATTGGTATTATTGTCTCCATTGCATGAGAAAATCAGATCTTAAGAAAATCAGCCTGCCCAAGTGCTCACCACCAGGAAGTAGCACAGTAAGGATTAGAACCTAAATCTGGCCCTCCATGCCCGTTCTCTTTCTGTTACCCTCTTGACAGAGTTGTTGTGAGGGTCAAAGCAGATCATTTAAGTGAAAGCCCTCTGTAAAAACTGTGAAGAATTTAACAGATTTGAGGGATTATCATGCTTCAATCTAAGTTGTTCTTTTTTCCTAAATTTCCACTCTGGCTTGTAACAACAGGATCTAAGAGCCAGGCATGACAAGGGGCCCAGGTCTCTCAGCTGAAAAACATTTTCCAAATAAAAGATTTGATTGAGCACATGCTTGTTTTCCTTGGGTGGGTCCCAACCACCCAAATGTTTAATTGGGTTGGAAAGTTTTGATCCTGATGGCCATTGTTGGAGGCAAATGAGAAACGTGGAGCCTTGCTCTCTGACCCTGAAGGAAAGAAGAAAGCCCAAAAAAACAGAGCTGTAATTCTGCTAGCAGTTATGCCATCCAAATAGCAGCATTATTAGACCAAATGCTGCTTCATTCATTGGTTTTTGTGTTTATTTGGGGCTATCTTATGAGCATCTTCTGCAAACCACACTCTGCTTTAGGCACAAGGAATACAGAGAGGAATGAGCCACAGTCGTTCCCTTGAGGACCTCACAGTCCTGAGGACTTCTGCAAACATTCCCCGTGAACATTTCTCTACCCTTCCTGGTCATATTCTATTCTTCCCTCTTCTCTGCCCCACACAATTTATGCCAGTGTTATGGCTGGATAGTGTCCCTCCATAATTTGTATGTTGGAGACCTAACCCCCAGGACCTCAGAATGTGATTGTATTTGGAGATACATTCTTTAAAGAGGTTAATTCAGGGGGGCCAGGTGTGGTGGCTCACGCCTGTAATCCCAGCACTTTGGGAGCCTGAGGCCAGCGGATCATCTGAGGTTGGGAGTTTGAGACTAGCCTGACCAACATGAAGAAACCCCATCTCTACTGAAAATACAAAATTAGCTGGGCATGGTGGTGTATGCCTGTAATTGCAGCTACTTGGGAGGCTGAGACAGGATAATTGCTTGAACTCAGGAGGGGAAGGTTGCAGTGAGCCGAGATTGCACCATTGCACTCCAGCCTGGGCAACAAGAGCAAAACTCTGTCTCAAATAAATAAATAAATAAATAGAGTTAATTAAGGTAAAATGAGGTCATTAGATGGGCTTTAATCCAATCTGGTGATTTTATAAGCGGAGATTAAGACACAGACACTCACAGTTGGAAGACTCTCTGAAGACACAGGGAGAAGACAGCCATCTACAAGCCAATAAGAGAGGCTTCGGAAGAAATAACCTTACCTACACCTTGATCTCAGACTTCCAGCCCCCAGAATTATGAGAAAATAAATTTCTGCTGTTTAAATCACCCAGTTTGTGGTTCTTTGTTACAGCAGCTCTAGAAAACGATTACAACCAGCCAAAGCATTGAGTCTGATCTGCAGAGTATGAGAATTATGTCTGTGTTCATTGAATGAAATGAAGAATGAATAAAACTGTCATGGGCCAACCCTCAAGGTGTTTGCAGTCTTAAGAGGACACTAGTGTTTTTTCTTATTCTGTGCTGTGTGCTGGAGGCACGGAGATGAAAGCTGTGGACCTTCTTCATGGAATGTGTGTGCTAGCAGGGAAACCAAGCTTACAAGTATTTCATGCATAATAATTTTCAAAGTACTATGATAGAGGAATGCAACACCTGAGAACCTGGAAGAATCCCCTAACCTACTGAGGAGAAGAGAAGGTCAGGGAAGGCCTCTTGGAAAAGAAACCACCCAAGCTGTCATGAAGTACAAACAGCCATTACCCAGCAGGTGGTGGAGACAAACCATTCCAGGTATGTGCCCAAGCCTGGAGGTACCCAGGCCAACCACAACTAGTCAGTGCAAGAGAAGGAACAGAGAGAGAGAGAAGGCTGGAGTGAGGCAGAGACCAGGTCATGGAGGCAGGGACCAACAGAGGCAAGGGCCAGGTCACAGAGGGCCTGCGGCAGGGTGAAAACACTTGGGTTATAGAGTTAGAGAACTGAAGTTCTCTAACTGTAGCCAGCTAGAGGCTACATTTCCCACCTTCGTGATCATGAGACTAAGTTAAGACCAGGGCGACACATGCAGAAGTGATATGTGTGACTTTCAGGTCACTCCCAAAGACAGGCTCAGCTACTTGCTAATTTCCCAGCCTAGTTATTTCTGCAGCCTGGGAAATAGAAACAACCGGAGTGGTCTCAAAAAGACAGAATGCAGGCAACAGACTGACCTACTAGCCTGAGTTCCTAGCTGCCCTAAAAGGGCAAAAGTCCTGCTCTCCCTGAACAATTGCCTCTGGACTATTACAGAAGAGAGGAATAAACACCTGCTTACTTTAGGCCACTGAATACCTGGGTCCCTGCATTGCCCCAGCTTCACTTGTACCCTAAGCAACATACAGCCTTATTTTGGAGATTGTGGACAATACACTAAATCCTCAATGTTATCAATAGGTTCTTAGAAACTGTGACTTGAAGCAAAACAGTACACAGCAGGTCCTTGAATAATGTCTCACATTTACCTTTCTTTCCTTATAATCTTGATAAGAAAAATAATTGGTTTTTATACTTTGTTTCACAGTCACATGGAATCCTATGCAGCCATAAAAAAGGATGAGTTCATGCCCTTTGTAGGGACGTGGATGAAGCTGGAAACCATCTTTCTCAGCAAACTATCACAAGAATAGAAAACCAAACACCGCATGTTCTCACTTATAAGTGGAGTTGAACAATGAGAACACGTGGACGTAGGGAGGGGCACATCACACACCAGGGCCTGTCGGGGAGTGGGGGGGGTTAGGGGAGGGATAACATTAGGAGAAATACCTAACGTAGGTGATGGGTTGATGGGTGCAGCAAACCACCATGGCACATGTATACCTATGTAACAAAACTGCACATTCTGCTCACGTACCCCAGAACTTATAATAAAAAAAGAAAAAAAAAAAAAGAAACTGTGGATGACATTAGGTGAGGACTTACTATGCTACTTGACACATAGTGGGTCTGTGATTAGTCAATATGCCTGATATAGTTTAGCTGTGTTCTCACCCAAATCTCATCTTGAATTGTAGCTCCCATAATCTCCACATGTTGTGGGAGGGGCCCAGTGGGGGGTAACTGAAACATGGGGACAGGTTTTGCCCGTGCTGTTCTCGTGATAATGATTAAGTCTCAAGAGATGTGACAATTTTATAAAAGGCAGTTCCCCTACGCATGCTGTCTTGCCTGCCACCATGTAAGACGTACCTTTGCTCCTCCTTCACCTTCTACCATGATTGTCAGGCCTCCCCAGCGAGGTGGAACTGTGAGTCAATTAAATTTATTTTTCTTTATAAATTACGCACTCTCAGGTATTTCTTCATAGCAGTATGAAAATAGACTAATAAAATACCCACAGCTATCATTAGGATGAACTGATAGAATGTGATGACTCACTAGATGTGGTGGCAAAAGAAAAGGAAAAGCTAATCAAACTCTGAAATTTCCAACTTGGGTGTCAGTAAGAATGGTGGGACTCCTGATAGAAATGTGGGCAGGAGAGAGGAGGACAATTTGGGGAAAGAAAATAAAGGCAGGCTCTAGCCATGTTGAGTTTGAGTTGCTGGCGGGGCTCACAGAAAGAGATGCCAACAGGCAATTTGGAATTCGAGCTGTAGCTGAGGTCTGGAAACAAAGAATGGGGTGGGGGTGGGGGAGTTGAAGCTGTGGAAATAATGAGGTTTCTAAGGGAGAAAGCTGCAGACACAGATATTGGAAGGATAATGAGGAGACAAGTCTGGCTGAAGCAAAGGTTTCTTAGGGTGCAAGAAGGAGGGAGCACTGGGAAAGGGTTGGAGCCGGTGTGGCAGAACTGCAAGAGCCTTGTGGAGGAGCTCAGACCTCGGTCTTCAGGTGAAGTGGGCCACGGTGGCTTTGAATGGGGAGGGCAATGATGAAGATCCCACCTGTTGTGCCAGAGCATCCCTGATGGGGCCAGAGGGATGCTCGTCCTCTGCCAGACAAGCAGCTACCACTTACAGCCATTTCACTGCAGTCTTAATAAACACGTGTGAAGTACAGCAAACAACCTCAATAAACATGCTGCCTCTAGGTGGTGGGTTATGGGGGTTATAGGATTTTTTAATACAAAAAATTAGATGAAAGTAAATTTTTTTAAAAAAAGGTCTGAGTGTGTGCTATAAACTTAGTACATCAAAGCACTTTCAGCCTGAATATTTTGGAGAGATTCTTAAGGAGACAGTGAAACCAAAGAATTAGCCAGAGTGACTCCATGGAATGGAAAGTCACATCTTGAAGAATGAGGCAAGACAGGTGACTCCAGCTCACCCTTTCCATCCTTCAGTCAACCAAAATGTATTGAGAGTACCCCTCACTCTGCCCCTTGCAGGGACCATCATTCACACCACCTGGAGGGTCAAGGCAAGAAGTAAACAAACGTGTCAGGAGTAGTTGAGTGCTGGGGTGAAAAATAAAACTGCGTGAGTGATAAACAGAAGACACAGCCACCCCACCTCAGGGAAGTTCCCTCCAAGGTGACCTTAGAGCCCAGATGGAGGGCAGTGAGGGTGCCACACAGTTCTCAGGAATGGAATGTTCCAGGCAAAAAAAAAAAAAAAAAAAACAGCAAACACAAAAGTCCTGAGGTGGGAGAGGGCATGGCATGTTTGTGGAATGCCAGAAGAGGTCAAGGCTGGCATTAGGGTGAGGCAAGTGAAGGGTCTAGGGTGAAAATTTAAGGAGGCCTTCTTCTCAAGGTCCTGTAATTGCCCAGGCAGATGGTTTCCTTTCTTGCTTCACCTCAGTCCAAGCCCTGGTGGCAGGAACTGAGTCTGAGACAGGGAAAGTGGCAGCAAGGCTCAGTGGCCACAGGACTCAGACAACGGGAGCAGCAGGGAACCCAAAGCCACAGATGGCTCACTGCTCTGTCTCCCTAAGAAACTCAATATGGGGATCCAAGAAATCCTATATGCCTGGAGGAGTTATCCTAAGCACGAGAGGAGAGTTTGGACCCACTTCTTAGTTGACTGAAGGATCTTCACTAAGAAGCAGGAAACAAGTTGTCTCCCAATATGACAAGGCGGTGCTACCTCAGGTACACATCCTCCCCAGTCTGGACCCAGATTTCCTTTGCTGTACCATGGAAGGATTGGATTCAATGAACTCAAAGTCCTCCCACCAGGAATCAGGTCCAACATTTCATGATTCTGTGAGCTAAAAACAAACCTTGTTTTCAAAAGGAGCCTGAGGGTGCAGGGAAGGAAAAGAAAAGGAAGAGACTCAAAGGCCTTCCCACCAAAAGCTCAAAGAAGACAAACGTTTTGCTCTTCCTCCCCATGTATTTCTGAGACATCCAGAGCAAGTTTCAAACAACCTGCTGGCCCAAACTTAGATTCTGGAATCAATCTCCCTTCATGGGATGAAAGAGTCTCACTAGGTTTGTGATGACCCAGGTATCACCAACAGGCTCAAAACCTGCCATCCTGTCGAATGTTCACATGCTGAGGCCTCCACTGACCAGAACCACAGTGGATGCCTGTGGAAGTGACCACTTCAAGAATCAGCTAATAAATAGAAATGTTCTGTTTTGAACAAAGAGCTCCACTTGCAGCCAAGTTTTCCATTCATGAGCCTGTCTGACACAGGTATAACTGTCCCTTTGCCCTTTTTGCCTTAGGCTTTTTATAAGCTAGTTTCATTCCTTCTAGATTTCCAATAACTGCCCAGGGTTTAGAGTTTCTGAAGAGTTTCACATTTAGACATCCAACTTGACTTCTGCACCCAGGATCTGAGGCAAGAATTATTGTCATTCCCATTTTACAAATGAGGAAACTGAGGCTTTCAGAGAGAAGAGCCTGGAGCAATCTCCCAAGTAGGCATCAGACCTGAAACACTGACAGTGTGGCCCTGTAAAATCAGTGCTGTAAAAGCTCATGATAACTGGAAATTAATGGTGAAAAATGTCCCTGCTTTTGCATCAGTGAATCAATTCTCACTTGCAAGCCTTATGAATATCCACCATCTACCCATCATGTCCATTTTCCAGAGAGCAGGGACACAGATGCCACACAATCCCTTCATCCTCCCTAACATCCTTGACCCTCTGCCAGGCTCTCGGCCATGCATTGACTCCTTCCTCCTTCCATTGCCCCTCAAAAAAGGTCCATGCGTATCAATTCTAGCCAAGAGAGCCCTAGAAGGATCACCAAGCCCTTAGTTCTGCCATCAGGCAGACTCCAAAGCAGGTTTGGGTTCCACTGGAGTGCGCTTCTACATCCTGCCATGTGGAAAATTTTTGTAGAGCCTTAGAGAGGCCTCCGCCCTCTCTAACGGGTGGAGGGATGGGGACACTTAGATCCAGGACACCACCGACTCTAACTTTCCATTCTTGACTCACAGTGCCCTGCCCTAAAAGGCCATTGGGCCCAGACTACCCACAGTTTAGAATGCCAGGATTCAGTAGATGTATTTGCATACGCAGGACGAGCCAAAGAAGGGAAACTCTGGCCCCATCTAGAGGGAACGCCCCTGAGAAACGTTTGCTGAAATGACCTGATAGCGAGAGCTGGAGAGGAGGGACAGTGGTCTCCTGAGTCATAAAAGCACAGGACTTCACAGGCAGAACAAAGCCAGAAGGGCCCACCCTTGTTGAGGGTAGACCCGCAGCAAGGACAAGCAGGCTGAAAAGTTTCCTTGATAAGTTACTTCGTTTTCACTTTGGGTTTTAGCCACCAGGGATCTGTTTCAAAGAGTAATGGAAGAAACAAAGACAAAGATTCTAGTCTTCTTGCAGCCTGCTTCAGGCAGGTCTAATTAAGAAATATGTGAAAGAACCTCAGGAAAAGCTAGGAACGTCAAAAGGGATTTCAGTTTGGCCTGGAAAAATCTTCTCCCTGCCTTGAACTTCATAAAACTCTTTCATTTGCTACCCTTAGCTCTGAACCATCCCAACAGTCTTCCACGAGATGCCTTATTATTTCGGTTTTGTAGATGAAGAAACTGAGATTCAAGGAAGTGAAGTGATTTGCCCAAGGCCACATGATCTTAAGTGGCATAGCTGGGATTGTATCTGAAGTCCTTCTGAACCTCAGATGTCTAGCCAGAATACCACATGCCTCAAAACAGTCCTATGGGGCCAAGTGCAGTGGCTCATGCTTGTAATCCCAGCTCTTTGGGAGGCCAAGGCGGGCGGATCACTTGAGGTCTGGAGTTTGAGACCAACCTGGCCAATATAGTGAAACCTTGTCTCTACTAAAAATACAAAAATTAGCTGGGCATTAGTGGTATGTTGGTGCATGCTTATAATCCCAGCTACTCATCCAGGAGGCTGGATGACAAAGTGAGACTTCATCTCAAAAAATTAAATAAATAAACAAATAAATAGTAATAATCCTGTGAAACAGTTCCAAGACCAGGAGGTAAAGCCAAGTTTCTCAGCACCACAGCTAGAGCTCTTTCCACCATACAACACTGCTCCAGTTGCCCCTCTTATTTCCTGCTCTGTCACTCCAAGCTGCCAAAATAGTATCTAGTATGTAGTGAGTGCTAAATAAATACCTGATGGGTGAGCGAGTCCTCCTTTGAAGAGAAGTTTTGTTAGGAAAGTGGGTGATGATCTTAACTGGATGAGCCAGTGACTCATTTTGCTCAAGGATTAAATCTGAATTTGAAGAAAAGAAGTTGACTTAGCTATGAAATATGTCCCTGGGCTCCTCCCCAGTAAGGACAGAATGACTGGAGAAAGAACCCACTGTTCCTCTCTGGAATGAGAATTAAAACCATGAATAAGGCTTTTATGTTTCTCTTCTCCAGGACAATCAGGGAATAAAGATAGTTCTTGACAACATTGCGACATCGGAGAGAACAGGCGTCTAAGCATTCAAACACTACTTTCCCTCTCATTATCTGTCATTTTGTTAAAGTAAAGCCATTCGTGAATTGGAAACTGTAGGACAAGAAACTGCTATGCTGTCCCATAGGGAAAACTCACTCGTACGTCTCATCCATTCTCTCAATTACTGGAAAAAGCACCAACACCTAAAGTGGCACAAAGTGGTGAATGAAAAGGTGCAGACATTTTTCAGGGGCTCTTCCAGACAGGATTCCATTTACAGAGGAGGAAACCAAGGATCAAAGACATTCTGGAATTAGCTAATTTCCCCCAAGAGCTAGGATTTGAATCCAGGACTTCCGGAATACAGAGCCTGTGTTCTGTCCCTACACCATGATTAGAGGCTACTAATGATGGGCGTTATCACAAAGGAAAGTACCCCCACAAAGCAGCTTCACTTACTTTACCTCACACAACTGTGAGGATCAAATGAGATGGAGAGAGTGGAGATAATAATCCCCATTGTACAGATGAGGAAACTGAGGCTTAGTTTTTAAAGTGGTACATGTATGTAATATATGCCGCATCTAATTCCTGTTTTATAATTCCTATTTTATAAAAGAGGAAACTGAAGCCCAGAGGCAATCAAGTTACATATATGCATTAAACATGTTAATATTGTGTTCCTACTATATGTAGGTTCTATGCTGACATTCCTCTTTCTCCAAACCTCAGTTTTATCTTTGGTGAAATGGCAATGAGTGGTTTGACCAAAAGTGGTCAGCTAGAAAGTACTGTATTTGGAATTCCAAATCTAGAACTTTCTGATTTTAAAACTTATAAAACTTTTCTGTTATGAGGATCTATTTGCTTCTACCTCGATGTTATAAAATATATGACTCCTATAAAATATGTGGCATCTAAAGGTAGGACATTTTATTAATGGCTAGGTAGGGTAGATATCTTAGACAAATACTTCCCCACTGACTCTGTACAGAAACTTTTCAACTCTGAAGTTTATATGAATAATTCACTTATGGAATCAAAAATATTCATTCTACCAGTGTAGGAAGACCTCATCTGAATAAATTCTGCCTTGCATGTCACTCTTGAAATGGTAGGAGGGAAGGAATTTGAGATTGAACTTCCTCCAAGAGATGGGCAGTCACCTCTGTATGCCAAATGCTTTAGGGGGTTGTTTAAATTAAAATGGTGTGTGTCCTCTGGAGGTACAAGAAAAGCTATATTGGAAAACTATATATGTAAGACATAGTCAGAAACACATTGCCAGTCTCTGCAGAAAACCTCCTTTCTGGCCAAAGTTGTCGAGCACCAACTTCAAAGGTCAAGGGAATGCCTGAGTGAGCAAGTGCACCACCACCAGGAACCAGGGAGGCTGCTATTAAGGGCAAGGAGACAGGCGATGTGGACACCAAAGAAGGTGGGGTTAGTTAGCTTGACCTTGAAGAGGAGCTGTATTTCAAAACTTTAAGGACAGCCCAGGCAGAAACTGTGACGTGAGCAAAGACTTGAGTTTGGAAACTGCAATTAGAGACTAGGGCCACATTGGGAAAGATTATAAGTGTCTGGGTCAGAAATTTGTACTTAATCCATCAGACAGTGCTGAAGGTTTTAGTAGTGAAAAAATCAATTAGAACTCTTTTAGAAAAACCGATCTTTCATTCATTCATCAAATACCTATTGAGCACATTGCCAGGCATTGCATCTTTTCATTCCCACACATCAGTGACTGGCAGGCTCACTGTCCAGTGCATAAACAGGTGATCAGCTAGTACTGCCATTCCCGGTCTGGGTGGCCATGGTAGCCACTCCCAAGACAGCCACCACAATCCCCACCTCCTGGAATCCACACCTTGTGGAGTCCCCTGCCATGAGTACCAGGGTTGCCTATGTGACCAATAGAATATGGCAGAAGTGATGCTATAGCACTTCCAAGATTAGGTGATAAAAGACACGTGGCTAGCATCCCTTCTGGTGGCTCTCTTTCTTCACTGGCTCTGGGGGAAGCCAGCAGCTATGTCATGAGCAGCCCTATGATGAGGCCCAGATGAGAGTAGCCAAACTGTCCTGCTAGTTGCCCCAACCCCAGTCCTTTGAGTGAGTTTGAGCTTGGAAGTTGACAACCCAGTCCTCAATGCCTGCAGCCCCAGCCGACTGCTTGACTGCAGCCTCATGAGAGACATGGAGCCAGAACCACCCAACTAAACCCCTCCCAACCTCCCCGCCCTCAGAAATGAACTTACGTTGACACATCATTATCATCCAAAGTCCTTTCCATTGTCATCTATGCTTGTTCTTTTAAACCATTCCATCTTGGGGTAATTTGTTACACAGTAATGGGTAAATAGTACAATGATCTTCCTAGCATGGTCGTTGTGTGGATAAAATGAAACAAAGAATGCCCTAAGGATCTGTGCAATTATAGAAAAGAGAGGAAGAGGGAGACTCAGGGGTCAGGTGGGATGAAAGACCTGTCTCCATGCAATTGACTTAGGAGGTGAAGAGCAGAAGCTCTAAGCCCCAAGCTTTCCCCAGCACTTCCAGGGTGGGTGCTGACTAGTACCTTACACAGAACAAAGTATCTCGCTGACCTCCCAGATCTTCCCTGCAGGACTGCTGCTTCATAGTGCTTCACAGAAAGAAACCAAGGCTCACAGAGGTCTAGACAGTAATTTGATGACAGACACAGAGCACAGGCGGGTACAAGCGAGGAGAAACTGGGGTACCTCAGGCCTGGTTCAGGGCAGGGAATTGGTGGCAGGGCTGCAGAGAGGTGTTGAAAAGATGAGAAGGGATGAGGAAGAGGAGAGCCCCAGAAAGGCAGCCTCTCCTTTCTCCCAGGGCAGCCAGCTCCTTGAGCCTGATAGGCTTCCCATGTGTGTCTAACTGAAGGTACGGCTCACTTTTTATCCTTTTAAAGTAAAAACTCAGGGATGCACCCAGGCCATCTGTGTTTATTAGAAGAGGCCGTTTTTTCCACCCTCCTGACATCCAGGAGAGGTACTCTATTCTGGAACAAAGCATGCCTCCCACCCACCCTTTCCTCCTGCTGGCTGCCCAGCCTGGCTCCATACACCACCATTCCAGAGATGATAAACATGCTTTGTAAAGTGCTCTAAAGAAGAGAGACAAAGGTCTCCTATTGGGTTTCACATAGTCCTGGAAACACCTGGATATGTGGGTGTGGTCTGAGCCATTTTCCAAAATGAAATTAATGTCCTCAAAACTATCTGGACCTATCAATGCTTGTCTGTACTAGAATCAACCCACCATAAAAGAAATCTTTGATCAACAAAATAAAAGTTTCTTTAAAAATCAGCGGCTAAGTTATTGCCTCATTTCCTAATTGTTTTTGCTTTTCAGTGTTGCTAGAGTATGAGGCAATCTGTGGCTTAGGCAGCTAATAAACAAAACAAATAAACCTAAGGGTTTATGTTTTTTAAAAATAAAGCCAACTTCAGGGAGGCTGGGCATTCATTTATTAATATTATTTTTCTATCTGGAATCAATAATTTTTATTGATAATAATCACACTCCACAGATATGGACTGGTATGTTGTTTGCAATTTGCAAAATAATTCTTCACTTAACCTTCACACCACCTATGTATAGCCGCAGGGGAAGGGCCATCAACCCCGTGTCTGCAGAGAAGGGGGCTGGGTGCTAAGGGGTAGGATGGTAGTGTGGACAGGTGTGGGTTTGGAATCAGACAAGCTCTTCCACACAGTGGCCTGGGCAAGTTTCCTGTGCTCTTGCAGCCTCAGTCTCTTCATCTGCAAACAGGGATGGTAGCAAAACCTGCTTCAACAAGGTTGTTGTCTTTACAGTTCTCCTCATAGTACTTAGAACATAATTACTCAATACAAATGATATTTGTGGAGGTAGTGGTGTTCTTGTTGTGGCTGTTGTTATTTTAATCTACTCTGTAAGGCTGTGAGGATTAGAGGCAATGTTGGTAAAAATGCTGAACGCAGGGCCCAAATCATAGAAGGTGTTAATTTTGAAGTGGGAAGGCTGAGATTGTAAATCATGTGTTTCCAATTCCTTAATAATATTTCCTCTGCATCCCAGTTACCTGGGCATGAGATCAGTGAAACACATTTCTTAGCTTTGAGAATAAATAGATTAAATTATTTTTATGAAAACAAAAAAGAATGGGAGGAAGGGAGGGAGAGAAAAAGAGGCAGAGAAAGAGAGAAAAAACATTTTACTATCTGCCCTAATGCCTGTCCATACCCACGTTTTTGAAGACTCAACACATTTCCCCCCACACCCCACCCCAATCCTGGGTGCAGCAGGGATCATGAGTCTATAATATCTCAGTGTCTTCCCAGCTTATAAAGGATAAAGCCAACTCTTTGTCTTCATTCAAGCCCTCCCTACGTGGCTGCAGCTTGCCTTTCCAGCCACGTTCCCTCCGAGTAAATATTCCCTCCGCGCACACTGCACTCCTCACCTTCCCTGGACTCAGCTGTTCTTCCAGCCTCCGCCCCTTGCCTGTGCTGTGACATCTGCCTGAAACGCCTTTCCCTTTCTTGCCTGGTGAGAATCTACGCACTTGTCAAGCTCTGGCGATTTGCCTTTCCCATTAGGCCATCAGCTGGGGACATCTTTGGAGACGGGGTCATTTCTCTGTGTCTCTGCTCAGCACCCAGCACAGGTGTGGCACTGAGGGGCGCAGTGTGTGTTTGTTGGGCAAATCAGTGTGGGAATGAAGCAATTGGCACAAGTTCTTTCCACGGCAGAGGGGGCACTGGGGCAGCAGCCTCCCAACTCCCAGGCCAGCTGTGCTGGAGGGAACGCCTGCCCGGGAGAAGGTGTTTGGAGACAGCACATAACACTCTGTTCCTCTGCTTTGCTCATCTCCAGATGCCAGGATGATGGGAAAAAAAAAAAAAAAAGTGGTTTTTACTCTGGTAATCACAAATCATGTGGGTGTTGCTGCGATTCTTCTTTAAAAGGATTATTAAAAGGGAGGGAACTTCAAATTATGGCCATGTAGAGAGAGCATCACACATTTCAGGATAGATCACTGTAGAGAGGAGAAAAAGCACTCTTGTAATGGGCCTGGCTTGGGTCCACAGCTGTCCCTTGCCAGGTTCTAGAAATGCTGCCACGGTGGGGAGGAAGTGGGTGGCTGCAGTTGCAGCAATAGACAAGTGATGTGCATTGGCTGTGCCGGCAACACAGCCAAGGGAGCCCGGCCAGGAAGTACCACAGAGATGGCTGTTCCCCAGGACACCTGCCCCCATGACTTACAAACGTGGGTTCAAGTCCCAGCAACATCACCTGCAAATATGGTGGCCTTCTCTGTTCAGAGTCTCTCTGCTTCCTGTTTGGTTAACTTTGGGTTAATAAAAACAAACTGTAAGGATAGTGAAGAGAATTCAGTGAGACTGTAAGCTCCTTGAGGACAGGTACTTAGAATCACTTCTTTCCTGGACCCCAGTGAAGAGTTGTTGGAGGTGTAAATGAACAAATCACATTAGACAAAATCCACAACAAACAACACTGATGTTAATTTCTCCTTTCACAGCCAGGAAAAGTTGAATCCATGGTTTACTACACATTTACCCTGGATGTGCTCAAGACTATAGAGAATACAAAGGTGAAAATGACGTGAGCCTCCCTCCAGGCTTTAGGATGATCTGAACACATATAAAACACAGGACACAGTGGGATAAGTAGACAAAGACATAAAGGCAACAGGAGGTTGGCTTGAGCCAGAGTGGGACCTGGTGGTCCCTCTGAAAAAGAGGAAAATGAAGAAAGAAAGCTGGATGCCAGTGCATCAGGAAAGAGGGTGTCAGGAACAGTCGTGGGTTATGGCTTGGGTTTTATTAGACCAGGGATCCAGGATTGCCCAGGCGCCCTTACACATGAAAAATCAAAGACTGTATTAATAGCTGGACTTGTACCCAAAACCTCTAAGTGGAGTTTTCTGGAGCTTTTTCATAAGCCCTTAAGCCCAAATTCAAATCTTGGGATCATACCATCAGCCAGGCAGCCCTATGGGCCAAGAGACCAGAGATGAACGTACTGGAACACATGTGTGAGGGGAGAGAGGGAGAGCCTGGGTCTCCCCATTGCAGGCTGGGCCCTGGCTTCCCTCCTGCTCTGTACGTGACCCTTTAATTCACAGTAATCCCTGCAATAGTATTCAATCGTTTATCTCTGTCTTGGCGTCTTACCAATCAATGAACAACTTTTCCACCATGCTTGGAAAGGAGGGGAGAAGGGGGGCTTCCCTGTTGAGCCCCCTCCATTCCCTCTGAGGTTGCAGGTGGGTGGGACATATCTTACTATTTTCTGGCTCTGTACCTTTGCATCCATTGTGTCCTGTGCCTGGAATTTCCTTCTCTATTTTGCTAACACCTATGCATCCTTCAAAACAGCCCAGGTTCACCTCCTCAGCGATGGCCTCCCTGAGCGCTGCTCTAAGTCAGCTACTGCCTCAGAGATAAGCACAGGGTACTGCTATGCCCAAACTTAGAGCCCATCACATTGCATTGTCATCATAAGTCTGCTTCTCTAAGACCCTCAAACATGAGTGAGCTCCTTAAGGACAGGAAACCTGCCTTCTTTTTCTTTTCTAATTCAACCCTAAGGTTGTTGCTCAGAGGATGAATGTGGAAAGGGGAGAGGAGGGAAGAGTATTTTCCAACAACATACAGTTCTATTTTAGGTAAGAGTGACTTCCTGTCCCTCGTACTGGGCAAACATCTTGTGCATCTTATGGAAGAGGAACCCCAACAGAAAAGAGATGAATGCAATGCTAAATCCCACCAAGATTCAACCTAAAATTTTTAGGAAAGGCAAGGTCTAGAGTTAGGAACCCACATGACAGCTTGTGTACATGTTCTGCGCTCTCTCTCTCTCTGTCTCTCTCTCTCTCTCTCTCTCTCTCTCACACACACACACACACACACACACACACACACATGCAGTCACAGGTATCTGCATGTATCCATATGCCCCCCTAATAATAGAACTCCTTCCTCATGCCAATACTTTAACCCTTAGCATGCACCTTCCCACGTAGGACTTCATAGGAGCTGACAACACTCCTTCTCTGGGCAGTGGCAGGCTCTGCCCTTGTCTTGTAAACGACCAGTTTGATAAGGTGCAAAGGATCTTGAATGAAAGTCAGAGGACTGAATTTATGTCTGGAATCCATTGAGACACAATGTTGAAAACTTTGAAAGCAATTATCTGATTTTTAAGGCCAAAGCAAGAGTTCTGGGAAAGTCAGAACTTATCACTTATTGAATGTCTATGTCTACTGTAGACTGGAGGTTGCCTGGGTCCGGGCCAGTGCCTGCTCTGTTCACCGCTGCATCTTCAGAAACTAGCCCTGTGCCTGGAACAGGATTGATGCTCAAATTAATATATAAGTGAATAAAAAGCGAATGATCTCGGAATTTCAAGCTGCTGTGTTTACAGGTGTCAAAGGCCTAATGGAGGAACCGTGAAGTTGCCACAAAGACCTTCCAGGCCTGAACCCTGTGAGTCATCTTTGCTGCTGACACGTGCACAGCATGTTATTAATCACAGAGATCTTTGATCTGCATCAGACCCCCCAAGTGAGTGATTTATCCTCCATGAATGCTAGGTTCATTGAGGGTGGAATTTTAATGATCTCTGTATCCCAGGCCCCAGCCCCTGCTCTGGTACATAGCAAATGCTCAGTAAGTGTCTGCTCTTTCATTCATACAGAACAATAAAGTAATGACTTGATGCTCAGAGAAGTGGCTTGTGTGGGTTCCACAGCATGCTAATGAGAGAGTCAGTGGTCCACTCCAGTCTTGGTACTTCCTTCTGTAGAACATCAAGGATTGTGTGCTTTCATGCATGAGGCCATGACGGAGCTTCAGAGTCAGTGACCTACACCCTGCCCTATGGCCTACTGCATCCGTCAGAGGACATGAGGTCAGACTTCTGCCCAGTTGTGGCAGGACTCCAGCTGGGACTGACGCCATGGCTGACTAGTGTCAGGTATTTGGGGAGTATCCAAGCTTAAAATACATCACCTCTAGGTACAAATAATGTAAGTCATGGCATCAGCTGTGGGTTAAATTATGACCCCAAACAGATATGTAGTGGTTAAAATCCCCAGTACTTGAAAATGTAACCTTATTTGAAATGGGGTCTTTGCAGATGTAATCAAGTTGAGGTTAGGTCATACTGGATTAGGGTGAGTCCTAAATTCAATAAGTGACATCTTTATAAAAAGCCATGTGATGACACAGAGGAGACGCACAATGAAAATGCCATGTGACAAAGGAGGGAAGGATTGGAGTGATGTATCCAAAAGCCAGAGAACGCTAAGGATTGCCTGGAGCACCAGAAGCTAGGAAGAGGGCAGGAAGGATCCTTCTTAGCGTTTTCAGAGGGAACATGGCACTGTGACACCTTGATTTTGGATGTCTAGCGTTTGGAACTGTGAGAAAGCACATGTATATGTTTTAAGTCACCCAGTTTATGGTTTTTTTGTCATAGCAGCCACTGGAAACCACACATATAGCAAAAGCCTAAAGTAAGAGATGTTTCTCTGCAATACAGGCAAGAGGAAAGGGCCTGGAGAGAGCATCCACAAATGAAAAACAAAACTCACAGTGAACACTTGAAGGCTCAAAGATCCCTGTTCCACATAGTTTTAGATGGTTTGTATTTTTATCAGCACAATTAAACAATATTAGGAGTCAACTCTGTGTGTGTGTAATTTATATTTACACAATTGGAGAGCAGTGTTCTCTTCAAATAGGATAATCATCTGATTTGCTCATAATTTGGAGAAAAGTCAATCCAATCTATCAGTCAACAAGCCTGGTCCCTGATGCAGGCATACAGAGACGTAGGATATTTGAGGTCCTTGCCTCATAATTTAGTTCAGGAGACATTATATCGAGTCAGGAGTACATACAATGTTTGACCAAAATCCTTGGGGCCTTGAGAAGGCGGGGCAGGCAGTATCTCTGTCTATGAGATCCTGAGGCAAAGGTCAAGAAGGAATAACAGAAAAGGTGTTCATTTGAGCTGAGTCAAGGAGGAGAAATGTACCATGGGGTTGTTTAAAACAAAATCAAGCTGACAAAAGTGAAAGGGGTTCATGAAAGAAGGAAGCACACAAAAGCCTGGCCCACTGAGGTACTAATGGTGTTCTTCTATTTGTCTGGACCCAGCAAAAAACGGAGGAGGCAGACAAGATTTGCTGATTACCTATTCTTCACTATGTAAGTGAGTGTATCTTACACACCTGTGTAAGCGTATAAGAAATGTAACTTGTTTTTCTAGAAAGCACCCTGTTTTGTCTTCTAAGAGCATATTCTGCTTGAAGGCAGAAATCCTAATGTAATCAATTTTTTTTTCTCATCATGGCAGGGCTTCCTCCCTCTCAAGATTGCATTTCCATTCCCAAGATTGCACCTTAGTTCTGATGGGGATAGGAGTGTTGGAATGGAAAGGCTGATGTATGGTAGCAACGCACTAGGGAGAGGGACAGATGGGGAAGCACATCTGTGTCTCTCATCTCATCCTCAGCAGCAGCATCTATTGCAGTGTTGTCTGAGCAGCCCATGCAGAGCCTGCTGCTGGCATCTCCTCACCTAGCCTCGTGGCTCCCAGATCTGCCCCATCTCAGTGTCTACCACTCTCAGCAACATGGATGTACTAGTTTGTAACTGTGTCTGCTAAGCTAGGACTATATTTCCCCATATTCACTTCCTGTGCAATTTCAGGTTGGAGTTGGCCAAAAGACTTAATGCAAGATTTAGAAAAGGTAAAGCAGCATCCACTGCTCTCTTAGGGCTGTTGTATTTAGGAGAAATGAGTGACAGTTGCAGCCATGCTACAGATTCTAGCATGCTCTCATTCTCCTCACTTGTCTACCTCCACAAATCTCAGAAGGAGTGCGTAGAGATTTTCTCTGATCCTTCAACTGCCCCATTCAGACTCTTATTTCCACAGCTTCTCCCACAATCATATGTGGTCTTATTTCTATAATAAACCCCCTACTCCATAATACTCACAGTGGTCTGCTTCCTTCATCAAACCCTGACTGATATAACAGGGAAATACTTGCACTTCTATGGAGGTCTCTGTATCATGGTTACTGACTGTCCCCAGTATCCATTCTATCTTGATTCCTGTTTCTTATAGTCCCATAGCTATAAGTTGTAGCTGGTCTGATGGCCAGGAAGCTAGAGATTCCGTTTCTAAACCTTTCTTACAGCGAGAGATAACCATGTGACCAAACTCTGTCCAGTAGGACATGAGAAGAAGTAATGTATCAAACATCCGGTCATGCCCTGAAGAGGAAGCAGCTTTCCTCCTTTTTCCTCTTTCCCTTTGAGCTCACTGAAATGCAGATGAGGTAGATGAGAGCTAATTGGAGCTGAGACGACTAAACCAGAATGCTAAAGGACAGTGGAATAACAAGAAAAGAAGAACCAGGGCCCCAGACGATTTGTGGTGCAGAGCTGCCCTTCCTCCCTGGACCACCTGCCAGTCTAAACTTTTTTAAAAAATTATTATTATTATTATTATACTTTAAGTTTTGGGGTATATGTGCAGTGAAATAAGCTTTCTATCACATTCAACCCACTGTTATTTGCTCAGTTAAAGAAGCTGAGCAAATATCCTATTATTCATCCCCTATGGCCACCTTCAATCCATTCATCCAGGCAAAGTGGGATAAGAACCTTGTGGGGCTCACTGCATCCTGGAACAATGAGCCAGATATTGGGCAGAGGCTCCCTCTTTTTTGGATGCCAGAGTTGAGTCTATCTAAGGATTCCTTCACCCTTTGCCTCATACCCACAAGGAGAAGAGGTGACACCTGTACCAGAGACTCACTTAGTTTCCTATTGCTGCTATAACAACGTTTCCATCTTTCTACCAGCTCAGAAAGGATTGCGCTCTTCTTATGCATAAAAACAGGCATCACCCCTGGGTCCTCAGCTGTTTAAGACACAAACTTCATGGCCTGAGGCAGTCTGAACTCTTGTCTTTTGGACAACTGCTTACTGCTGGGAGCTTCAAACACCTACTTCAAAAATCCTAAAATGAACTCTCAAAAATTACTGTTCCTGCCCTAACAATCATGCCCCCTGGGCAGTGAATCTCAAACATGTTTACTGCTACCTGAAGGAAGAGGGGACAGCAATTACTATGTGACAGCATCATTCCCAACATCTGCAGGGTACAGAGAATCATGCCAGGCACAGTTCATTTCCTCTATGACCCGGCCTTGGGGATTAATTTCCTCAGTTCTGAAATGGACATAATATGACCCAGACAAATTAAGTGACTTGCCCAAACTTACACAGGCAGGAAGTGTTGGAATAGAATTTCATCTGAAATTTATGCTTTTTCAGCTGCACTTCTTTGCATGGAGTAGTGTGGTGGGCTGGTGGCAGATGTGGGAGGGACACTGAGCAAAGGCTAAGTGACGTGTGACCTGGAAAGCCCAGTGAAGGAAAGTGGACTTTAGTTTCTGTTTTGGTTTTTATTTTAGTTTGGTGTTGTAGAATTTTTGATGATTGCTTTTCTTTCTTTTTTTTTTTTCCTAAAAGAAATCTAGATTAAATTTATGTTTAAAACAATCTTTTCATGTTTAACTTTTTATGTATTAGGCAGAAATCTAATCATTAAATAACACAAATGTCAAAACTATGTTTCATTCCAGAATAAGGAAAGATTAAAACAGAAGTATAGAGAGCTTTTCAAAAGCCACTTTTAAAATGTTTTTTGGGTTTCTAAACTAGTCATTGTTATGCCACACTGATTATTTTTATTATGTAAATATAAATGCTAGTCTTTTCCCCTGCATAATAAATGAACATTGCAAAAACAAAATCTTGCCTTTGAGAAACTATGACTTTTTTTTTTACAATTATATATAAATGTTATGTAAATGTTGTTGTTTTTTTTTTTTCTGTTAAACTAAAGTTCTATTTATCTTCTCCAATACTGCCAGGATGATTTCTTTTTGTTCCACAGATTGAAAGGTAAGAGTAAGAGGGGGTCCTCGTGAGGCTAAGGTAAGAGTAAGAGGGAAGTAGTGTATTAGTTTCCTGTTGCTGCTATAACAAATTATCACAAAGTTAGTGGCTTAAAACACAGATTTGTTCTTTTACAATTCCAGAGGTCAGAACTCCAAACTTAGTTTCACTGGGCTAAAGTCAAGGTGTCGGCAGGGCTGGTTCCCTCCAAAAGCTCTGAAAGATGAATCTACTTCCATATCTTTCTCAGCTCCTGTAGCTATATGTATTTCTTGGTTGGGAGCTCCTTCCTTCATCTGCAAAGCATATCGCTCCCATCCCTGCTTCTTTCATGCTATCACCAACTCCTCTGACTCTAACTCCTCCTGTATCCCTCTTATAAGGACTGTTGTGATTCCATCTGGCCCACCAGATCGTCCAGCATAATCTTCCCATCTTAAGATCCCTTAATCACAGCTGCAAACCATGTCAGGTTACATATTTACAGGTTCTGGGGGTTAGGACATGATCATCTTTAGGGGCCCATTTTTCAGTCTGTCACATGGAAAGACTGGTTAGAAGTCTGTGGCTGTGGGGATGGATGGAGATCAAGGATATGTGTGGGCTTTTGTACAGCAGATGATGAAGGAAAAAGCAGAGGTTTGGAGAGCAGAGACACCTGGTCAGATCAAGCTACATAATTGTGAGGCCCAGCGCAAAATAAAAATGCAGGCCCCTTGTTAAAGAAAAGATTTAAAATTTCCAGAAGGCAAGAGCAGAGCATCAAATCAATCAGAGGCTCTTCTGAGTTCAGGACCCTGTACAGCTGCACATGTTGTATGTCTAGGAAGCCAGCCCTGGAACTGGGTTAGAATCCAGTCTGTAGCATTTGCTAATTTTTTGACCTTGGACAAAGTCATAAACCTTTTCCCAGCCTCAATTTTCTTATCTTAGAATAAAAAGTAACTCCTGGATTATAGGTGTGCGTATTTCCTGGGAAATAAACACTGCCATAGCAAATTACCAAAAACTAGTTGGCTTAAAACATCAGAAATTTAGTCTCTCACTGTTCTGGAGCCAAGGGTTCAAAATCAAGTTGTTGGCAAGGTTGGTTCCTTCTGGAGGGTCTGGGGAGAATGCATCCCATGTCTCTCTCCCAGCTTCTGGTGTGGCCAGCAATCCCTGGCATTCATTGGTGTGCAGGTTCATCACTCCAATCTCTGCCTCCATCTTCACATCTTCTCTGTGTTAAATCTCTCTGTCCTTTCTAAGAGCACTAGTCATTGGATTTAGGGTCCACTCTAAATCTAGGATGATCTCATCTCAAGATCCTTAACTTAATTATACCTACAAAGGCCCTATCAATGTGACCCCAATACGGTCATATTCGTAGTTATCAGGAGTTTGAATTTCAACTTTTGGGGGCATACTATTCAATATGTGAAGTCCTCAACAGAGCACTGGGACAGAGGAAGCGCTACAAATTTTATCTATTATTACCATTATTATTACTTGACACGTTAAAAACAAAACAGGGGCATATATTTGATAATGACTTATCATGATGGAATGGAAATCCAGAGAGGACAAGGACTCACTCCATATCAGAAGGAGAACCGAGAAGTTTGTGTGTTCCAAAGGCAAGCCAATCACAAGATGGATAACCCCCGGAATGCAGAGTTCCCCACAATGCAAAAAACGTCCCAAGGGAACAGCCCCCAGTGCAATGGGAGAAAGTCTGAAGTTGAAACAAAAATGGGCACAATCCCAGGTGAGTGTTGAGGAAGAAAGGGACGCCCTGGTAGGTAAGCTGTGGATTTACTCACTTGTACATTCAATCATCAATCATTATCACGCGTCTACTAGCATCAGAGATACTAGTTGCTAGGGGTTCTGAGCATAGCAAGAATGTTTTGTTTTGAAAGATTGCTGTTTTTTTGGAACAATCTTTTAAAATTTGTTTGCTTTTATCGTGAAATTAAAGTTATTGGAAAATAATGGAGGAAAATAGAAGACCCAAGCAGACAGTTGTGGCACAAAAAACACTTTAGGCTTCAAAAGCCAGGCAAACTAGATGTAAGGGCCTTGGTCATGCAATGTCACCTGTAACACACTTTTCTCATCTGTAACACAGATGATAATACTCCTCATATCTCCATAAAGGAGGTCCTGGAATGTGGAAGGTTTGCAATAAAAACACCTTTCCCTTTCAGATGAGTGTTTTAGAAAGAGCGCTTCAAATGTCCTAGCACTCTGCTATATAATATGACACTCATTTTCCCTAAGTCGACTTTCACCAGAGGCTAATGGGCTGTTTTCTTTCAGTTCAAGCAAGATATTTTCCTGGCTATGTTGTAGCTGGAAAGAAAAGCAAGAAATATAGAATACAGTGAACTTGGGAAGTCTTTCCTGTAAAAACCCCAGCAGATTTATCACAGATGTCTGGCCCACTCGTGGCCTTCTCCTGAATTCTATTAAGAATAATAACAAACAATCAGGAAACTGAACTCCAAAGCCCAGAAAACAGTGTTCTGGGTCTCTGGCAAAGTGGGGTCATGTGCAGACACAGGAGACCTAAAGCCCCCCAGGCACTCCTTGGTTGCTGGGACAAGGAAGTCAGCAATTACTGAGTACCCCTGCGACTGGACACTGTGCTGGGCCCTTTCATACACATGCACTCCTTTGGATCCTGCAAAAATCTCCAGATCCCTGTGGCCCCCATTTTTCAGATAAGAAAACCTGGGGCTCGGAGGGGTGAGTCGTTTATACTAACGCTCTCAAGCAGGAAGGCACATTGGAACCACTTGGGGAGTTTTTTAGAATACAGAGGTTCTGATTCAGCCGGCCTGGGCTGGGGCTCTGGCATGGGCTTGTTTTTAAAGTGTCAGAGGAGAGTCCAAAGCATACATTCTGCTGGCTGAGAATCACTTCAGCACAGGCTCCCAAGTCTGCCAGATTTAGACACAAGTCGCAGTTCTGCCAGTATCTAATGAGGCAGCATGGGCAAGTTACTTCATCTCTCCAAGCCTCAGTTTCCACCTCGGTCAAATGGGAATAATAAAACCCAATCCGTAAAGTTATTTTATCCAAGATTAAATATGGTAATGGATGAAAAGCACTTATATTAGTGGCTAATACATAGCAAGTACTCAATATACTCAATATATACTGTAGCTAGAAATACAATTACTGATTAGTTGGGTGGCCTTGAGCAATTTACTTAACCCTGACACTTAATGTCCTCTTCTGTAAAAGGAGGAAATCTTTAGGAAACATTTTGCTCCACTTAACCTTGAATGGGTCCCTATTAATACGTTTCTCTTCCAGTGAGGAGGGACTTTAACAGCCACTTAAGAGATGAACCAATTCTGGGCAAGCAGTAAGTTGAGCAAGAAAACAGTTTTTATTCCAGGCCCATGTGTTTTTGTTCTGTCTTCTGAAGATCTGGCCCGTCTTCTGTAAGCTGTATCTGCAGCCGATGCTGCTGACAGGTCTGCAAATGACTCCCAACCTGCTTTTCCCATAATATTCTCTTCATGCTTGCTAGACCACGCACAGCGGGGAGGAGCATGACTCAGGTTGAAATCACAGTCATAGGCTCCATAAGTTCGCAGTCACGAGTGAATGACAGAATGTAGAACCCAGCCATCTGTTCATGCCTAAACATTTATGTACCATGTGCCAGATACTATTCTAGGTGCTAAAGATACTAAAATAAGACACAAGACTGGCCCTTGTGTGCACAATCAAAGGAGAGGAGACCAGTCATGAACTGGGGTCAGCATTGTGACTGAGGGAAGAACAGATGCCTGGGCGTACACTTAAAGGGAGTTCAAAGCCAGGGATCACTCTTTTACTCACTAACGCTTTCATTATAAGCACTTGTTGTGTGTCGGGCTCTCAGTTGGGCACTGGATTATCTGGATCATCATTAGATCCAGTCTCAGGGTTTGAGCTGTTCAAGTCACTGGGCTCTCTCATCCATTTATGCCTAGGACATAATGCTAATCCCAGAGGCCTAGGCTTCTGGTGCTCAAGGCCTCTGGAGCTCCGGGCCCGGAGTGGTAGAAAGCTCTGTGCCAAAAGCTGAGAGTGCACAGAGGAGAGAATGAGTGTTCCACAGACATGTGGTCTTTATCCCGAGCCTGAGCCAGCCATAGAACAAGGAAGGGACACCGGGAGGGCCTGCCAGCCAGTGGATGGGAAAAGCCAGGGAGCTAGGAGAAGCCAGACATCCACGAGAAGGGAAGGACCATTCACCTCTTTCTTTCAGACAGAATCTCAAGCAGGGCAGTGTCAGGCGCTCTGTGCAATAGAGATGCGGCCCTCCCCCAGGAGCTTGGTCTACACTTAGCCAGAGGTGGCAGCAGGTCTGGAACCTGTGACCTTGCCCGCAGAGCACCTCATTAGAGGGTCGATGTAGGCTCCAAAACCCATGACATGTACAGTCCCAGGTATGAGCCATCAGGATTGGAAGAAGGGATGATCATCACTTCACTTTAAATACATCCTTTTTGATAATGTTGTTTGGCTTTTTTTTTTTTCCTGTTTTTTAATTACAGAAACAGCTACACAAATGGCAATGGCAGAGGCTGCCTCTTCCAGTCTTTGCAAAATTCCATCTGAGAAGGTCTCCTCATTGTCAAAGTCCCTTCATGATCTGTCCATCCAGCCAAAATGCTGTGAAGACAGAGGAGGAGGAAAAGGAGACTCACAGAGGCGGTGTGACGTGCCTACAGCTGGAAGATGGCCAAAAACAAGACAGGAAGTAAATCAGGAACCCTGACCCCCTAGTTGTATGCCTGAGGCCATTTAACACGCAACAAATGCTGTCCTCGGAAATAAGGCGGATGACTGTGCTTTGTCATAGCATACTGGATGCCCATAAAGTAACCTCATTACTCACCCCATGGTCTCATCCAACAGAGAAAAGTAGGGGACATTTCAAGGATGAGAGAGATTTCAGATGGGAACTGAAAGAATTTTGGAGTCAACCTGGCCCAAGGGAAGCTCCGTCCTTGGAGCTAAATAGTCAGGGTTCACATGTCAGCTCCACTCACTTATTCACTATGAGACAGTCAGCTCTGAGGATGTAATAGAAGACTGATGCCTGCAAAGGATCTGATGCATAGCAGATATTAAATATCAGCAATCATAACTGCAACTGTAACACTTATATAGGGCTTACTATGTGCAGACACTGTTCTAGGCACTCTATGTATGCCAAATCCAAATGCTCATATCAACTCTAAAAGGCAAGGAACAGCAACTTTCATTTTACACATGAGGAAACTAAAGCACCAAAAAGATGAAGTAACTTGCTGGGGATCACAGAGTTAGTAGGGGGCTGGGATTTGAACCCTGACTGCAGAAACAGGGTCCTTAACCAGTACACTATGTTATGCCCTTTTGTGAGTGGCTTCCCCTTGGTAAAACAGCACTGACTGCTTTTTACTTCCCCTAAAATCAGCAAATCTCAGAAAGGAACTAGCACCACAGGTTGTGGCAGCCATTCCCTAAGCAAGTGTCTTCCTGATTTTCACCTCTCTGCCTCATGTCTCCTGGCTGAAGATGTCCTGATGACCCAGGCCCCAACCCACCTTTCTCAGACTGGGACAGAAATCCTCTTAGTCAGCATGCCTGGATTCTATTTGAACAGTCTTCTCAGAAGAAGATAGTACAGACACTTCATAGAGTCAGGAGCAGGGATGAGTTTACTGTAAATGTCCAAGGACAAAACAAATGGGTGCCCTCCCCTGGTCCAAGGCACTCTCATCTGACCTGACAGCTGACCACCCATCATCCTGTCCATCCTCCAGCTTTGACCCCCTATGACCCCACCCAGCTGGGGGTTCTCTCACTCTCCTGCTCATCATTTCTCATTTCTCTCTGTGGGAGGGGAGAAAGACCAATGTTAGGTGGGGAATAAATTTCAGTGTGACATCTCCACTAATCAGAGGTGCATGCCCACCCATGGGAAGTTAAAATGTTTTGAGCATCTTCTAAAACCAGGCTTCTAGGCACGGTGTGTACATACTCAGTTTTTTCATCCAGAAAATGGAGATATCTATAGTACAGTGCTACTTGGGGATGAGATCAAATCAGAGAACTTTTTATGAAGATAGACAGACTTCGTCATTCATTCCTTCAAATAAGAAGCCTCCTGCTTGCATTTTCTTAGAACTGACCCTAGATGGGGGCTCAAAATGTCAGTTGCTCGGTGTAAAGGAAGCCTGGAGAGCCCTCTCAGGGCAGCAAGAGGCCTTGGAAATAGTCCTGGCCTGGACCCAGTCCCACTGCAGCCTGTCACTTGCTGTGTAACTAGGCAAGACCCCAATCCTCACTGGGCCTCTACTTCTCTACCTACAAATGTGACAGCACTGATAACAATAATAGCAAACATTTTCAAAACACTTGCTATGTGCTCGGCACTGTTCCAAGAGCTTTCACATATTAACTCATTTAAATAAAAAAACAAAATAGGATGGAGCCTGGATTGCCACGTGTCTCCTCCCAGCTCTGCTGGTCTATGACTAGTAGGCCTGCTTTGGGTGTTCATAATTAAGCAAGGCGTTAATGGCCCTTATCTGTCCCCAGATTATCAGGACAAACAGAGTCCAGCTCTCTGATGTCAGCACCAGGCACTGGGGGTCTCCGCAGAAGGGAGGTTGGCCTTTCTCTGCGAGCCAGGGAGATTGATGAGGTGTGGGGATAGCGATTGGACACAGAACAAATGAGAAAGCAAATGGGGCAGGGGGATGAGACAGAAGCAGGGAGCACACTGGTAGTGCTTTGCAGCCTCCTGGAAGACCCCTCTTTGGAGACCTTCCAGACCTGATACACGATCCTCCCTGAGCCACGAGCCATCTGTGTCCTTTCATTGCAAACCTGGTTAAAAAGGAAAATGCTTTCAGTGGTTTCTCTCTCCTCATTTATAATTAGAGGGAGAAAATGGACTTGCTCAGGGACAAGATAACATTTTGGGCGTGTTTTAAATCAGATCCAGTTACCAAGAGCCTGCCCTTCCTCTCTCCTTCCACCCCTCACACCCCTCCCACTGCCACCCTAGAGCATGGACTTTCTACAGGAGCCACAGGTCCTGTGCCCCCAAGCTTTGACTGTGCTGGCCCCCTTTCCTGGAGCACCATTTCTTCTCCTCTCCACCTGGCCAACAGCTTCATGTTCTTCAGGACTGCCATCAAGGGTCATCTTGTCATCTTTGGCCTGGCCAAATGGCTTGGCCCCTCATCTATGTGCTCACCAAGCCATAGATTTAGGCTGAATCATAGCTCTCTTCATACCCTAATCATCTCCTGATCATCTGAGTATATGTTAGAATGCAAAAAGCTCTGTCACCCATCAGAAACCAGGGTTCAAGTCCTGGTTCAACACTTCCTAACTTTATGAACTCGAGCAAACCAACTAACTTTCTTTAGCCTCAGTTTCATTGTCTGTAAAATGGGGATAACTCTAGTCCTGGTGAGGAGTAATTGAAACCATGTAGGAGGCATTGGCCTGCAGAGTGCCTGGCAGGGAGCTGGTGCTCGGCGCCACTCTGCTCAGCCTCACCTTCATTAAAAGAAGAGGGTTTCGGGAAACTTGTATTTAGAAGATCTGGATTTAATACCATACCCTCAACCCCTTCCTTCCTTCCTTCCTTCCTTCCTTTCTTTTTTTGAGACAGAGTCTTGCTCTGTTGCCCAGGCTGGAGTACAGTGGCACGATCTCAGCTCACTGCAAGCTCCGCCTCCTGCCAACCCCTGTCTTTAGAATCATTGTTTTTGATCTCTTAGTAAGGAATTGCAGCTGCTGAGTTTTATTTTCTTTCAGACTCAATGCTTTCCAGCAGGCTTATGGGATAGTTCAAGCAATCTTCCCAGACTTGGGGAACCACCAATTAGTAGCAGATGAGATTGGCTGCGTCTCTGTAATGTGTCTGTCCCTGGGCTAGGTGCTTCTCATACATCTCATCTCATCCACAAGGTCGGTATCCTCATTGCAGAGCAGATGGCCTGGCTTGCCGTCTGCCACTTGCTTGACCCAGGAAGTTCTTGAAACTCTCAGAGCTCCTGCTTCTGTCTGGAAAATGGGAATGATAAATGCCTAACTCATGTGAGGAATGGATAAGAGATTGCATACGGCAGGCTTAGTAAGGTGTCTGGTACTCAGGAAACTCATGGCATGTGCAGGCTGCAGCTGCCATTAATAAAATCGAGAGTTAGTCCTTGATAAATGTCAGTCCCTCTCCTCCTACCATAATCCCAAACCTTAAAATTTCTGCCCAGCCACAATGAACTTCTTTAGGTTCCTTGAATTCCCCACACTCTCTCACTTTAAGTTCTTCAGAGGGCTGTTCTCCCTGACTGAAGGGAACTTCTCCACTCCCCATTTCTGGCGAACTCTAACTGATCTTAGACCTCAGATTAAATGTCACCTCCTCCAGGAAGCCTTCCCCATTAATTTCAGACTAGGTTATGTACTCCTTCTATGGGCAACCTATGCTTTCCCTATTTCATCACATCAAAGGTAATCAAGTAATTGTTCTGCGTTTCAAAAACTGAAACATAAAATGGTAAAACTATGAACATCTGGCTCTATCCAACCTGCCTCTCCTCACCCACACAGGTAATCACTTTTATTAATTTCTTGTGTATCCTTCTAGACTCACTTCAGGCAAACAAAAACATGTGTTCTGACTTTCCTTCTTTCTTTCTCACATGAAAAGAGCAGACTACAGTTGACCCTTGAACCACTCAGAAGTCAAAACTCTGCATACAGCTTTTGAATCCCGGAAAACCTAACTACTGATAGCTTACTGTTGATGGGAAGCCTTACCAATAACAGTTGATTAACACATATTTTGTATATTATATGTATTATATGCTGTAGTCTTATTGTAAGCTAGAGAAAAGAAAATGTTATTAAGAAAATCGCAAAGAAGAGAAAATATATTTACCATTCACTAAGTGGAAGTGGATTATCATAAAGGTCTTCATCCTCATCATCTTCACATTGAGTAGGCTGAGGGGGAGGAAGAAAAAAGGGGTTGGTCTTACTGTCCCAGGGGTATAAGCAGCCCCATGCAATTTAAACTTGTTTTGCTCAAGAGTCAACTAACTGTACATTCTCATTTTTCTCCTTGCTCTGGTCGCTTCATACTCTACACTGGAGATTCTTCCATGTCAGGATATAGAAAGTTTCTTTATTCTTTTCTTATTCTTTCCCTACCGATGAAAATGCAAATTGTACACCTATTATGTTGTAGATGTGCAGGTATGTCTACAGGACAAATTGGTAAATTCCAAGAATTAATGGAAAGACATTTTATAATATAGTGTAATATCTTCCCCCTTTCAAATGTAAGCCCCATAAGGGTTAGGACATCTGTTTTCCCCTCTGTGCCCCTGGCATGGAGCACTCAGCACACACCAGCCATACAGCTCGACTTGAAAAGGGGTATCAATAACCAGCGCTATCCTCTTTTTAACTCCTTTTTACATAAGCTATACTCAGTGAACCTTCAACTGTATTCTCTTAAAAGCTAGTCCTATAATAGGCAGAGGCACCTCAAAATTCCAGGAAATGATTTATTTGAATGCTCCGGTCAGGCTGCCAAGAACTAACCTATCAAGATGCAAGAAATGAAATTTACAACAAGCCAGTTAGGATGTGCCTGGGGGTAGGCAGGCAGAGAAGAGGGAAAGGAAGAAGGAGATTAACTAGAGTAAGGGATGGAGCTCACAGCTCCTCTACAGAGCCCAGACTAGCTGAATAAATATTTTCAGTCAGTTCAAGGAACATATAATGAGCACTCGATCTCTGCCAGACCTCATCACACTGGGGAAACTGGGTTGCCTGAAATAAGCTTCCTACCCTTGAGGAGCTCATAGTCATAGCCATTACAGTGCAGCACTACAAGGGAAGTAAGATGTACAAACAGGGTGTAGAGGCAGCACAGGGGAGGGAGCGGTTTATGCTGTCACAGGCCAGAGACAGGAAAGGAGTCATAAGGAATATGGCCACTCTTTCATTTTTTCATCCATTCAACAAATAGTTATTGAGAGCCTGTTTTGAGCCAGGCCCTGTACTAGGAATTATAGATTCCACACAGACAGCACACCTGACTTCACTGAGTTAAGTCTAGAGGAAAAACAGACAATAAAACACACATTGTCTTTTGAATAGCAGCCATTCTGACTGGTGTGAGATATTATCTCATTGTGGTTTTGATTTGCATTTCTCTCATGATCAGTAATATTGAGATTTTCTTCATATATTTGGTTGCATCTATGCCTTCTTTTGAAAAATGTCTGTTCATGTCCTTTGCCCACTTTTTAATGGGGTTTTCTCTTGTAAATTTGTTTAAGTTCATTGTAGATACGATGGTATGGTTTGGCTCTGTGTCCCCATCCAAATCTCATGTTAAATTATGATCTCAGTGTTAGAGGAGGGACCTGGTGGGAGGTGATTGGATCATGGGAGTGGATCTTCCCCTTGCCATTCTCATGATAGTGAGTGAGCTCTCATGAGATCCGGTTGTTTAAAAGTGTGTAGCACTTCCCCCTTTACTCTCTGTCTCCTGCTAGCCATGTGAATATGTGCCTGCTTCCCCTTCACTTTCTGCCATGATCATAACTTTCCTGAGGCCTCCCAGCCATGCTTCCTGTACAGCCTATGGAACCATGAGCCAATTAAACCTCTTTCCTTTATAAATTACCCAGTCTCAGGTAGTTATTTATAGCAATGTGAGAACAAACTAATACATACTATTATTAAAAAGTCTAAAAATAACAGATGCTGGCGAGGTTGCAGACAAAAGGAAACCTACAGTCTTAGTGGGAGTGTAAATTAGTTCAACCATTGTGAAAAGCAGTATGGTGATTCCTCAAAGAGCTAAAAACAACTACCATTCAACCCAGCAACCTCATAATTGGGTATATACCCAGAAGAATATAAATCACTCTACCACAAAGACACATGCATGCAAAAGTTCACTGCAGCACTATTCACAATAGCAAAGACATGGAATCAGCCTAAATCATTGTCAATGAAAGATTAAATAAAGAAAATGTGGTGCATATACACCACAGAATACTATGCAGCCATCAAAAGAAGGTGACTATGTCTTTTGCAGGAACATGGATAAAGCTGGAGGCCATTATCCTTAGCATCTATTATCCTAACACAGGAATAGAAAACCAAATACCACACGTTCTCACTTATAAGTGGGAGTTAAATGATGAGAACACATGAACACAAAGAAGGGAGCAACAGACACCGGAGTTTATTTGAGGGTGAAGGGTGGGAGGAGGGAGAGGAGCAGAAAAATTAACTATCAGGTACTAAGCTTAATACCTGAGTGATGAAATAATCTGTACCACAAACCTCCATGACATGTTACCTATATAACATGTTACCTATATAACATGTTACCTATGTAACAAACCTTCACATGCATCTCCAAACCTGAAAAAAAAGGTTTTTTTTAAAGACACACATTGGGACACATAAGCCTGAGTTGGCCTCTGGAGGCATCATCATTTACCCCTTGATTATCCAGAGAAAATCTAGAGAAATCTAGGCAGAGATGTTAAACATTGCATAGCTCTCCAAATACACTGTCCTGTGATGTGACTGGAAAAGAGGGATTGGTGAAGGAAGGGAGGCTGACAGTTTCACAGGATGACACAATGGTCAGATGACAAGGGGCCTTAGAGGCTGGGATGGTTCTTTGCCATTTTTCCACCCTCTCTCAGATCCATTCTCCGCTCTCTCTTTCCTGCTTTGTGCTGCTGAGGGTGACCCTCATTCTGCACAACTCAGAGATGCCTGCAGGAAATCGGGGCAGAAGAGAAAGAGGCCAGGGTATTCATCTGGCTCCCTCCCTGCCTTGGTATACATTTCTGGAAGAGGCTAAGCCCTCCCTGACTACACCTCCTGTGGGTGGCCCTTCCTCCAGTTCTTGGTGGGCTCCCAGAAAACTATTCTCCTCCCTCACTGTTCAGGCTTGGGTAGCAATGGCTTCCCGCTCTTGCTAGCCTCTGGGCACCTCAGCATCTCATGTTGGTTCCCTTAACCCTGCCCACATCCCCATGATTAGGTCCTTCATTAACCTCTCTCAAACCATCTAAGCTAGAATCTGCTTCCTCCCAGCAGCCACACTGATGTTGAGGTCTTCCTGTGGAACCCTTACCTTGTAGTCTACAGACAGAAAATTAAGGTTCAGGAGGCAGAGACTTGACCATGTCACAGAGCTACTACGTGGCAGAGGTGAGATAAAAAGTTAGGTATATTTTAAGAAGCAGGAAAGACCCTCATTCTTCTCTGATCCAAGAGACTCCATAAGCTTTGGCCCTAGAGGCACTAACTCAATCTGAGACACCTAGACATTTGAGCTTGAAAATACAGCCCCCCCTACCCACCCGCCTCTCCCTCAGAACACAAAAGCAAAATTATTTCTCTCAAAATTCACTTGACATGATGGGTCCTGGGCTGCTCTCCTAATTTATAGGTGTTTATTTAGACTTAGAAGGAACCCCCAGTATTGCCTAGTCCAATTCATCTCATTTTGTAGTGGGGGAAAATGAGGTCTTCAGAAAGGAAAGGATTTTCTTAACAAGTCAGTTGCAGACCCAGACTCCTTGACTCTCAAAATAGTGCTTTTCTTCAGTGACCAAGTTCATTCATTTATTCCTTCATTCAAATATTTGATGAGCATCTACTATATGCCAGGGGTATAATAGTAAACAAAACCAGACATGGTCCCTGACCTCAGAGAGTTCACAGCCTAGTAAGCCATCACTGAGATTTCTCTCTAAATTTCCATTGAAACCTCACTAGACCAGGACTTAGGAAGGCTAGGTTCTAGGTTCTGCTCTTCTGTATTATGTAGTCTCGGCTAAGTGGTTAAACTTTCTCACCAAAAGAGAGTTGATAAGGAAACTCAGATAGCATCCCTAGATGGGGTTAGGATAAAACAAGAAAGTACATGGGAGAAAAAGGCACAGTGTTAAACAAGCAACACTGTGCTTGTTTAACATATTACAGTTACAGTTACCATATTACAGTTCTTATCAACAGTAATATGGTCCAATGTGATCAGATCCTAGGACCTCTGGACTGATTGAGAAGGCACACACCTGGAAGAACCTTAGTTATTCTGCAGATTACTGACATTGCCATAAACTTTTGAAGGATTAGGGAATATTCTGTAACAGTATTACCTAACTGGATAAGTAGCAATGTCATTTATTAGTCATCATATCAAGCTATATTTGGGAATCATTCATTCTCTATCCTCTTCTTCACTCCTCCATATCATCAATGATCAAGTCCTATCAATTATATCTTTTAAACATCTTGAAAATATCTCAGAGTCTCCATCTATTATCACCTTTGAATCTTTTCTGGACTACTCCAACAACCTTATCCTGAAACTCTCCACTGTTAAAGTAGACTATAACTTCCAGAGAGTTAAAATAAAACATAACTGTCATACAAATATAAAGTGAACATGTGTTAAAGATTTATTTAATGCATTAATGAGGGAACCAGCCAGATGGTAAATCTGGCTTGTAGCATATGCGAAGGGCTGAGTATTTATATTATATAAGCACTGCAGAAAGAATGTTGGAATAAGATTTTTTGTTCCATGTAAAACTGGTTAATGTCCTTCAAGACAATCAAGCCATAGCCATTAGAATTTTTTTAACAGGCTGAGATTATTTGCATCTCCATTAGAAAAAAAATTTACGAACCAGCATGTAATTTAGCAAAACTGAGTTCTAATCAATAGTAAACAATATGTCAAACAAAAGTACATTCCTGTAGAGTAGAAGTTGGCAGCCACCTTTTGTTTTTGTAAATAAAGTTTTATTTACACCATTCATGCCATTCATTTACATATTGTCTTTGGCTGTTTTCATGCTACAGTGAAATTTTTGACCAACTACAACAGAGACCATATGGACTACAAGACTAAAATATTTACTATCTGGTCCTTTGCAGTAAAAGTTTGTCAGCCCCTGCCATAGAGAATTAAATATCCATCAAGCGTACCTGTTAGACAATGCTCTGGTATAACAATGAGAACACAAGCAGACCTCTTTGCCTTATTTCCGTGTTTGGTATGATTTTTTTTTTTAATATCTCTTTCACTGTCACTTTCTTCCTACCCATTTCCAGACTCTTATCAGAGCAATCCTTCAAAAGCACACATCTTACATTGTCAATTCCCTGCTTAAAATCTTTCGAAGTCTCCATTACTTAGTAATTTAGCTGTACAAATTCCTGAGTTCTTGCAACCCCCAGTCACTTTACCTGGGGTGAAGATCCACCAGAACAATACATGTGAAAGTCGGTGTACCCCACAAAGCAGCATACAAAGGTTTGTAATTGCATCTATGACTAGCATGGTTAGTTTTTCTCCCACATCTCAAGACAACAGAAAGACTTTGGGTATTCTTGGTTTGAGGGAACTGAGAGTGAGAAAAGATTAATAGATCAAAGGGTATATACAGTTGCAATTCTATAGGGCAAATAAGTCTAGAGACCTAACCTACAGCAGGAGGACTATAACTAACAATATTGTATTGTATATTGGAAACTTGCTAAGAATGGAGAGTACATAAAAGAGAGCCAGCTGTGTGAGGTGATGGATATGTTAATTTGTTTGAGTATAGTAATCATTTCATTATGTATATGTATATCCAAACATCATGTTGTACGCCTTAAATATATACAATTTTTAAAAAGTATTAATACCAACTACCCCTGAAGCTTCTGGGAACTTGTTTATAGGACTTGGCACCTGGTACAGAGCTCAGTAAATGTGAGTTTATTCTCCTACAATCCTCTTACCTTGTGTTGATCTGAAATGAGGATTATGTTTCTCTGAGGGAGAAGAGATGAGAGGAGGAGGGTGGGAGCAGGAGTAGGAGGAAAATAACAGTGAGGACAACATCTGCTTTCTATTCCCCGGGCTCAGGGGCCCAGGCCGCCCTCCTGGTGTAACGTTTCTTCGTTCCATATAAACAGAAAGGATGATTCTCGTAATCTCGGCAACAAAATACGCAGGCATAAAACTGGGTCATATTTTACTTTAATGAGAGAAATGAGGAGCTGTTTCCTTCACACAGAGAAGCCGGGGTTGCCATAATTAACACCAAATGGTCCTGAGGCTGATTGCTCAAATGATGAAGAGGTTGTTGGGATTGGAAGAAACCTGGGACCTCAGGAGCTGCTAAAACATTGCCAGTCCTCCATTACACCCATCCTTAACCCTCCTGCCCACCCCAACCAGCCAGCTGCAGCTCCTGAAAAACAGGGAGGAGGATCAACTTTCATTACGTGCTTACTAGGTGCTTTATACACATACACGTGGATATGAGCTCATGAACATAGACACACACACGCACAAAATCATGACGGGCATTTCATCCCCATTTTCCAGATCATGAAGCTGAAGTTCAGAGAGGTAAAATAACTTGCCTAAAATTCCACAGACTGGAAGTTACAGGATCCTTCACCATCTGGCGTTAACCTGTCTTTCAAATCTCATTTCTCCCTATAACAGCACTCTGGTATAGTTTATAATCCAATCACATAGAACCACATCTCCCTTTCCATCTACACTTGCCTTCCTGCCTGTTCCTGTGCTGGTATCTCAAATTGAACAACCCTCCCTATCTTCTTTGCTATTGAAATCTTGCTCAGCTTTCAAAAGTCAACTCAAAATTAAACACAGCATGTGCCAGTAAGGAACACAGAGCAGTGACATACAGCATACATGTGGACATTGGAATCACCCAAACCATATTCAAATACCAATTGTGCCATCTAATTGACCTCTTCTCTTTGAGCCCTGTCTGCCCATTTTTAAAATGAAGATAACAACACAGGGTTGTGGTAAGGAGTGCATGAGTAAGGACATATAAAATGCTTTGCATGGGATTTGGCATGCAGTCCATGCCTGTTAAACTTTTTGATTAGAAAAGCAACATTGCCAGCCAACAAGACAGAGACTTAAACAACTCAGGCATTTCAAAGGTAGCAACTCAAAATGAGACTACTGCTTTCACAAGCAACTATTATATGTCTCAGCCTACTCCCTGACTTCCAGACAAACACCCTCCCATTATGCCCGTGCCTGCGTCCCCATCCTTCTGGTGGGGGTTACTCCAATCATGACAGACTTGGTGCCAATTCCCAGGGCTATTCCCAGACTGCTAACCCTAGACTTATGACATGCAATAACCAATATCAGATAGGGTATCTGCACTGGGGATAGTAAGTTAGGTGACAGTAGCCAAATCAAACTATTGTTTTCCCTTTTGTAAGACTTCTTTGATAGAAATAAGCTAACATGCCAATATGAATAAAGAAGAAAATAAGGGAGCTCAAAAAGACAAGAAGATGGGAAGGGCATTTTAATTTTCAAGAACTACGAGAAATTACTGGGGGATTCTACAAAATAATGACCTGAACAGGTGCTCAGGATCTTCTTGCTGTTCCAACTCCCTGGGGGTGAATCAACCACCAAAATTAACTTGGCTGATTGTAGCAGGCTAGAGAAAAAGCCACATATGGCTGACATCTCAAATACTCAGAAAGAAGGTACAGGATGAGGGATTCATTGATTGTGATAGCAAAGGAAGGACCCCAAACTCCACCTGAACAGAAGATTGCCTCTCTAGAAAAATCTGGAGTGAACACTTCAATTATGAGGTCCAGGGAAGAAAACCCGGTGAATCCCCTAGGATCAAAGACGGGAACCACTCCTCCAACTAGCTATGTGCAGCTCCAGGAGAGATAGCTATTCTCATAGGTGGCTGTGTCCAAGAGGAGTAGCAATGTGGGGCTAAGGACACCCCATTTCCATTGGGACTTTAGAATAAGGAAGCTTCTGAACCTCACCCCATATAAAGAACCTGTCATCAGCAGCCTACTGGAGAAGACATTTCTCCTTACCTTCCAGTGCTTGTCAATCTCCCTGGCCCAAAAGACCCCAATGCCTAGTGCGTATATCCTCCAAGCCAAGCATTTAAAGAGTAGACATTATTTTAAAATGGATCAAAGCCATTGAAGTAAGGAGACCAATCCCAACAACTAAAACAAAGTAGCTTTTAAGGAGGCAAGATATAGTTAGAATTCTTAAGAAGATATTGTGAAAGCACAAAAATATACTTGTGGTACTTCCTGCATTATTTCAGAATTTTAAGATTTAATAGAGAAGTTTTCAAATGAGCATTTTTAAAAATTAGGTATAGGAAGTAACTCCCAATACACAGCAAAAAATGCAAAAAAATTGAAAATCATGGATAAAAAGATAAGAGACATGAAAGACATATGTAGGTGATATATTATGGAAGTAACAGAGTTTCAAAAGGGGCACAAGAAACAGATGGAGGAGAATAACAGGAAATTAGAATTAAAGAAGTTTTACTGAGGTTAGGAAAGACATGAAACTTGATATGAAAAAGATGTTCCTTTGTCTTAAATAGGAATAATTTTCAAGTGACACACACTAGACATACCCTGGTGAAATTATGTAACTCAAAAAAAGAAGAAAAAATATTTTTAAGCTTCTTGTGGCAGCCATGAAAATGTGGCAACCTCTCAGATCTCCTGCTGCAGAGAACGTAATTAATGGATGGCCCCATCTGCAGCCCCTCTGAATCCACCACTAAGTTTATGCGGAGGCTATGCTTCCTGCAGGCTGTGTGCAATGAATAAGCATGGCAGGACTCCTACAGCAGGCCAGTCCTGTAAGATGTGGGACTTTTCCAATGGACAACTTTGGCTTGAGGGCACCCCATGAGCCTGGCCAAACCTTCCTTGCAAGTGTGCTATAGTCAGAGATGACTCCAATCTAATTCCCCTCCTTTCCCTCTCTCCTTCCACAGGTTTCAGATCTACATCATGATCTGAAGGTTCTCCAAGGCTTCTCCTGCTCCCAGGCCAATAAGTCTCCTACATATCTAATCCAATCTTTGTATTGTCTTGGCAGACCTGAACTAACACAGTCGTAGAGGATGGATGGATGAGTAAATTGAGATATAGAACATGATGTGTCTGTGCGTGTGTGTGTGTGTGTGTGTGTGTGTGTGTCTACAGTGGTCCGCCTTTATCCACAGTTTCACATTCCACAGTTTCAGTTACCCAAGTTACAGTATAATAAGATATTTTGAGAAAGAGAGATCACATTCACATAGCTTTTATGATGGTACATTATTATAATAGTTCTATTTTATTTTTGGCTATTGTCATTTTTCTCTCACTGTGCTTAATTTGTAAGTTAAACTTTATCATAGGTACATATATATAAGAAGAAACATAGCATATACAAAGCTTGGTGCTATCCATGATTTCAGGCATCCACTAGGGGTCTTGCAGCATGTCCCCTGTGGATAAAGGGAGACTACCTCATGCATAGTTCTGTGTGTGTATGTATTTATGTATCTAGACATAATTTTGCATGTCTCTCTTCTAAGTCTCTCTTGGACTGAAATTAAGACTAAGATTTCTCTTACGCAGTACTGGTGATAAAAGACACTGAATCATAATTTTTAGATTCTTGAGAGAAAAAAATTATATTCAAGCAAATGATGTCTTATATTCTGCCAAGACATGAATTTTAAGGGCAGGCTGAGGTGTATACTCATGATGCTCACAAAATCCCCAATTCTTTACCTTCCAGGCACACAGAGATTGGCATTTCTCTATACCTCTGCAACTTGACATGGTCATGTAACTTTTTTGTCCAATGAACTGTAAATGAAAACGAGTGCGTCACTTCTGGACAGAAATATTTACTGGTGGAATGAGACTTTTTAGCACCTTCTCCCCTTGCCATTGTGATCTGGGAAGCTTATATTGACACAGAAAGCAACACTGAGCTATCACACAGAGGACAACTTCCCTGATGAGTCCTCTGAGACCCGCAGCAAACTTGGTATGAGCAAAAAAGGAAGTTATCCTTTTTCTGAAGGCTTCAAACTTTGAGTGGTTTTGATTTCTGCAGCACAAGCCAGTCTACTTCACTAACACAAAAGCAAAGCCACAGGAAAAAAAAAAAAATGTAAGCTCCATGAGGGCAAGGACCTTGACTGTTCTCTGTCATAGCCCCTTTGCCCAAGCACAGCATGAATTAGTGCTGTATACATTGTTGTTGCTGCTGCTGCTATAGTTATTGAAAGAAATTTTCGGACATTGAAAAATTCAAAGAGTATGTGCCCATGCCTGTAGCTGAGGAAATTACCTGAGGAAGAACTCTGGCCAAATGAAAACTCATTAAACCAAAGTCTCAAGATAGGGAAGATGACAAATACAAGAAAGAATGGTGAGCAATAAATCTTGTGGTATTTCATAGTTAAATATAAGAGAATGATGAATGCTTGACTGGGAATTGTAATATGAGTTAAGTAAGGATTATTGAAACAGAAGAGGCATATTAAGAAAATATGGGATAATAGCATCAACATTCTGAATTTACTCAGCAAAACCCAGGAAGTATACATGTGTGAGAGAGAAGGGGTGGGTTGTGGGGGGCAGATTCCACAAGGGAGCAGGAAAATGAAGAAGTTAAAACGTTCAAAGCCTTCATCACTGTACAGAGCACATGGCCAAGTAAAACAATGAGGCGAGGGGAAGAATTAGGAAGAGTTATTGAATTTTTATGTAGCAATAGAGAAGTATTTGACTGTAAAGATGGCTGACATCTGCAATAATTAAGAGGCCTATGGTTTGATCACTTATTCAACAAATAGTTATTGAGCAGCCAGGATATGCCAGGTATTTTTCTAAGTGCTGGAGATATATCAGTAAATAAGTCAGTAAATAAAACAGAGAAGGCTTATACTCTCATTCTCAAGAGGGAAGGCAAGCAGCACACAGGTAATCAAACAAATAACAACATGTCGGGTGGTGATAACCTCCATTCCTGTTCCTCAGCTGAAAGTTTAGGAAAGAATAAAAATTAAGCCATTTCCAGATAAGGAGAGTATGACATTCTCTAGGCAGAAAATAAAACCTGCAAAAACTCTAAGGCAGTGATAAGATTCATATGTTCAGGCAAGAAGAAGGTCAGAAGGACAGTAGCGTGTGTGTTTGTGGGTGTGTGTGTGTATGTGTGTGTGTTCATTCCTGAAGGTGCAAGGTTATATAGAACTTCATGAGGCTGAGTAAAATGTAAGACTCTTCTAAGTGTGCTGGTAAGCCACTGAGAAGTTTTAAAAAGGGGAGTGCAATGATCTGTTTTAAGATCGCTGACTGACATGCAGAGAAAGAGTAAAGGTTGGGCAAGGGTGAAAGCGAGGCACCAGTGGGAGGTGATGGTGGCTTGGACCAGGGTAATGGCAGCAGGCATGGAATGCAGGGGCCAGATCGGGATTTGTCTGAAGATACAGCTAATAGGACTTGCTGGTGGATTAGCTGTCATAGGTGAGAAAAAGGGAAGAATCAGAGTTTACTCAAAATTTTTGACTTGAGCACATGAGTATATGGTGAATGAAAAGACTCTGAAAGAACAGATTGGAGGTTGCGGGGACAGGTTGTAAACAAAGTTATGGTTTGAGCAAGTTTGGTTTGAGATGCTTCAACATCCCAGAGGAGAGGCAAAGAACATACCTGGATATGTGAGCTTAGGAAGAAGTCAGGGATGAAGGTGAACATTCATAGAGAGAAGACACCTGAAGCTAAAGGAAGTACTGAGGCTACTGTATGTAAATAAGCTACATATACAGTCATGCATCTATTAACGACAAGCATGCATTCTGAGAAACGGATCATTAGGTGATGTCATCACTGTTCAAACATCACAGAAAGAACTTATACAGACCTAGGTGGTATGGCCTGCCACTCACCTAGTGTGCCTCTGTGTGTGTGTCTTATACCTATGTGGCATAGACTTGTGCTCCTAGGCTACAAACCTGGACATCATGTTACTGTATTGGATGCTGTAGGCAATTGTAAAACAATGGTAAGTATTTATGTATCTAACCACGTCTACACCTAGAATGGGGAGAGTAAAAATATGGTATAAAACGTTAAGAAACTGGCACAACTGTACAGGACACTTAATGTGAATTAGCTTGCAGGACTGGAAGTTGCTCTAGGTGAGTCAGTGAGTGAGTGGTGAGCAACTGTGAAGACCTAGGACATGACTGTACACGTTTATACAACTGACAACACAGTAGGTTTGTTTACATCATCATCACCACAAACAGGTGAGAAATGTGTTTTGCTATGACTTTACGATGGCAACAATGTTACTAGGAAATAGGAATTTTTCAGCTTTACTATAATCTTACGGGACCGCCATAATATATGCAGTCCATTGCTGACCAAAACATTGTTTGGTGTCACATAACTATATAAAGCACTTGGTCTGGGGCCTCATAAATGGTTCCCTCTCCTTCTCTTCTTGGGATGATTGAAGGTAGCCTCTTAGAATTAACACTGGACTGAGTATCAGGAGACTGGCACTTCCTTTCTGGTTCTCTGTGTTCTCAGCAGTTATAAAAACCATTGAATGGATGATGAGGAAGCATGAGGAAACTAGAGGGGGTTGGGTATTCTCTGTACACTGATTGTGTTGATAGTTTCATTAGTGTGTATATGTCTCAAAATTCACCAAACTGTACACTTTCAATAAATGCAGGTTACTGTATGTTAATTATACCTCATTAATGCTTCTTTTAGAAAAAGGAAGAGAAGAATTTCAGCTTTATTTATCTCCTTAGGTGGTTGTGTCCTTATAATTAAATAATAATTATTAAAATACTTGAAATAATAAAGATGAGACAAATGGAACATATGCTGTTGCTGGTGACTTTTTGCTCACTGTAAGTAGCCACTGCCTTATTTGGGAGTGGAGAGTAAGAGCTGAAAGATGTGTGAAAGAAAATCATGAACATTTTCCTGAAAAAATGACAGGGTGAATGGCAGATGGGAAAGGGACTCTATTAGGGTTCTCCAGAGAAGCAGAACCAACAGGACATACATGTATATAAATATATATGTGCGTGTGTGTGTATGTGTGTGTATACATATATACACACATATGGAGACAGAGAGATTAGTATAAAGAATTGGCTCACATCATTATGGAGGCTCACAAGACCTGAGATCTGCAGTCAACAAGCTGGAGACCCGGAAAAGCCTATGCTGTGGTTCCAGTCTATATGCCAGCAGGCTCCAGACCCAGGAAGGGCAAATGTTTCCATTTGAAGCCAAAGGCAGGAAAGAACCAATGTCCCAGCTTAAGGCAGTCAGGCAGAAGGGGTTTCCTCTTCCTCAGCCTTTTTGTTCTATTCAGGCCTTCCACTGATTGGCTGAGGCCCACCCCATGAGAAAGGGCCATCTGCTTTCTCAGTCTACCAGTTCAAATGTTGATCTCATCCAAAACACCCTCACCAACATTCCCAGAGTAATGTTTCACCAAACATCTGCATACTTCGCGGCAGCCCAGTGAAGTTGACACATACAGTTAACCATCATTGGGACTCTTATTTATCGAGCTCCTATTTACAGCAAACCTCTATTGTCAATATTATTATTCCTTTTTACAAAGGAACAAAGAGGTGATGTCATCTGCCCAAGAACACAGAGCTGCCAAAAGGACAAAGTTGGATTTGAATCTCATTTCATCTGAGTCTACCAAGCTTCCCTTCTGAGAATCCAAAAATTTGAAGCTCAATCAGACCTTACAGATGATCTGGATCCTGTCCCTCTTGACGAAGCAACACAAGTGACTGAGAGAGCTGGGGCTGCAGCCCCTGCCTAGAGCTCCTCCTGCCTGGCCACATCGCCCCTGCTGGGCTTGGCTTTTGGTAAGAATCTGACTCCATCTCTGGTCACTTCTTTCCACCTAGCCTGTGAGGGGGAAAAGCCTACTCCGGGATCATGTTCTGCCCTCAAGGCCTCCACAGCACCAGTGAATGTTTCCACAGGTGACCCCCATTCTGCCCCTCACCATTCCTGGCCCCTCCTTCCTGGCTGCCCTGGTAGCAGAACGCCAGATATTTCACAAGCAGCCAATTAACACGTTTTTTCCTCCTTAGTGGAAAAAGTGATGCTCAGACTTCCTGAATTCAGGGGTGTGAGGCTGCCCAGTGGGGTCATCTCCTTTGTCGGGAGCCAGTTGCAATTTAGAGAAACTCATTTCTTTAAGGCTATAAATGACTGGATCCCTAAATCCTAGTGGGCTCCAGAGAAGAGATGAGTGAGAGAAAAAGAAGGAGGAGAAGGGCAGAAGAGAAATGCTTTGAGGAAAGGTGCTCCCCAAGAAAAATTCTTTCGATGATAATATCAGCCAGTGTGCATGGAGTACTGACTGTCAGCCACTACTCTAGTGCCTCGGATTATCTCAGTTATCACAGTCACCCAACAAGGGAGGACCTCTTTTTGCCTCCATTTTACTAATAAGGAAACTGAGGCATGGAGGTGTTGTGTAAGTGCCCAAGGTTGCACAGGTGAGGCCTAGTAGAGCTTATGTTTTTACCTCCGTCAGTTCAACCTCAAAACCTGTGCACTGTTTCTGATATAGCAGTTTACAGTTTACAAAATGTGTTTTCATCAACTCTCTCATTCGATTTTTCACAACATGCCTGTGGATTAAGATTTGCCCTCTGCCATGGTTTCCTCCTGTGTAAAATGAAATTCACAGAGTAGAGAGACTTAGCCAGGTCTACCAAATGAATCAATGCTAGACCAGGGAGACATTTGTTTATTCATTTAAAAAATGTTTATTGAATGCTTACTATGAGCCTGGCATAGTAACTGCATTAAGTTATACCTCAACAAAAATAGTAAGATTAAAAAGTAAGATTAAAAAAAAGGTCAGATTGTATGTAATTGTCTATGTCCCCTGCTGGCATGGAGTTCCCTTTTACTGGAGGGTGGGGCCACCTTTTTATTCTATTCAGGTCTTCATCTGATTGGATGAGGCCCATCTGCATTAGGGAGGGCTATCTGCTTTACTCTGTCTACCAGTTCAAACACTAATCTTATCCAGAAACACTCTCACAGACACACCCAGAATAACATGTGCTGCATCCTATATACTACATACTAGCAGGGTCATAGGCAAGTAGAGTGCAATCTGGCTTTTTTATTATTTTGGTTTTTATGGAGGTATAACTTAATGCAGTCAAGTAAGTATGCAGCCCAATAAATGTTAAATATGAATATATTACATACATACATGCATAACTATGTTGAGGTGGTAGCTACCCACTGAATCAAGATATAAACTACTTCCAGTACCACAGGAGGCTCCCTAATATGAAGGGTTGCCATTATTCTGACCTCTTTTGCTGTCGATTTGTTATGTCTGTTTTTGACCTTCATTTAAATGGAATCCTATAGAGTGTACTCTTTCATGTATGACTTTTCTCACTCGACATTCATCCATGTTGCCTGTATTATCGTGTGTTCTTTTCTTACTGCTGTGTAGTATTCTAGTGAATAAACATATCACATGTTACAGGTTTGTTCTCTGGGAAGTTGAATCTGAGATGTTGGTTAGCATGCAGCATAGTTTCTTTGAAGTGCCCTTGGGATGAATCCCTATGAAAGGGAAGAATAGAAAACAGGGTCAGAACAGAGAGAAGTCAAGAGCTCAATGCAGACCCAAAGACCACTTCAGCTGACCCAGAGAGCTCTGAAGCTAAAATGGCCCACCTTAGTTGTTCCATGTGGAGCATAATTGCTGGATCAGTCATAGGGTGTGTATCAATTTATACACTCACCAGCAAGTCCCTTAAATTTTAACCATTCTCATGGGTGGGTGTTTCGTGGTATCTCATGGTTTTGATTTGCACTCCACTTTAATCTTATTTTTAATCTTATTATTTTTGTTGAAATAATCTTATTATTATATTTGCACTGACTAAACACATAGCCACCAGAAACCTGCTTGGTCAGGGTAGAGCCAAATTTGAACTCAAGGTAGCTGATTCTAAAGACACCATGTTTCTCCCCATACATCATGTTGCCTCCCTTCACATCAGGAAGTGTCTACATCCAGAGACCAAACTGTTTCGGAAGTAGTCATTGACTTGGAACCTGCTGGGTATATGGTTGCATGGTGTATATTAGTTTCTTCTGGGGCAGACACTGCTAGTTGTCCAAAGCCAGTACAGTCTCTACTCTTTCCCTGCTCGCATTCAGATTTCAATCTCTATCTAGTGGCGATAGGCTTAGGGGAAGCCTATGATTGTATGTAACTAACCTATAGACAATGAAACATGAAGCTGTGCTTTTGGGACTGCTGAGAATCATTTTGTCATCTTTTCCCTTACTTCAAACATCTCCATATGTAAAATGGTAAATTTCTTTACCATTTAAACAATGGTAAGTCTTCTGTTGCTTGCAGCCAAAAGCATCCTAACATTCCCTTTCCTATACCTCAGTGTAAACAGATTGCACCTTTTCTTCCCAGCTTCTTCTTAACCTGTGGTCTGATAGAAAATGCAGAAGCATCATCCTTATAATATTTGTAAGATAGATTATTTTAATTCTTATACGGAGCAGCTCTAGAGGTAGATGTTAGTGTTAACTCCATCTCATCAATGAGAAAACCATAGATCAATTTCAGCTCCTGAGAAATTAAATGGCTCAAAGAACTCTTCCAAACAGCAGCCTCATTTTTCAGACACTACAGTCAAGACCCACAGAGAAGAAGTAAGTAAAACAGCTGCAATCTGATGGACTCTGAAGTTCATGCTTTTTTCTTTAGATCTCTGTGTGAAATAGCTCTTCTAAGAAATGAGCACACGAGCATTTAAAATAGACACTTCGGATAGTCACAATACACAGTCACTCCAGATTTTAACTGCCCCGTAAACAGTCTTCTGCTTCAGAGGATGCAAACCTGAAGGTCTCCTGCATATCTCACAGAGGACACATATTCTGACACCCGATAGAAAATGAAAGCAACTCCTTGTCCAAGACTCATAAAGTTAGCACCTTTGCTTAGAGGCACTGTTTTCTCTGAAGCTGGAAACTCACTGAAAACCAGACCTGCTGTGCAGAGAAAAGAACTGAGCTGAGCTGAGCTTCTCCCCAGCCTCTAGATGGGTCAGATGAGAATGGCTCCTTTCAACGTAGCACATTTCAGCAGCTCAAATGTCATCCGAGAGAATAGCAGGGACTTTCTCATGTTCTCAAGCCTCTGATTCTCCTGAGGCCCTCTACCCTTTCCTGCCTGGGTCCTGGGGACTCAGCCTGCTTTTCTCTTTTCATTGGTGCTGCCAGCATCCTCTGTCTCTCTGAAGAGTTCTAATCACCTGATCTCCCATGCTGGAGGCTGAGAAAGGTGCAGTCTTCCAGCTCCACAAACATACTCACACTTGCTGCCCTAAATTTAAGTTCTTGATCCTTGTATCATATGAGTTTTACGGTGTGATATTTTTAGGTTTTATTTTAGGTTTGGGGGTACATGTGCAGGTTTGTTATATAGGTAAACTTGCGTCATGGGAGTGTGTTGTACAGATTATTTTATCATGCAGGTCCTAAGCCTAGAGCCCAGTAGTTATTTTTTCTGATCCTCTCCCTCCCACCTTCCACCCTCAAGTAGACCCCAGTGTCTGTTGTTCTCTTCTCTGTGTTAAATGAGTTCTCATCACTTAGCTCACACTTACAGGTGAGAACATGTGGTATTTGGTTTTCTGTTCCTGCATTAGCTTGCTAAGTATAATAGCCTCCAGCTCTATCCATGTTCCTGCAAAAGACATGATCTCTTTCCTTTTTGTGGCTGCGTAGTATTCCATGGTGTATATGTACCACATTTTCTTTATCCAATCTGTCATTGATGGCCATTTAGGTTGATTCTATGTCTTTGTTATGGTGAATAGTGCTGCAATAAACATTTGCATGCATGTGTCTTTATGGTAACATTATTTATATTCTTCTATGTATATACCCAGTAATGGGATTGCTGGGTCAAATGGTAGATCTGTTTTTAGCTCTTTGAGGAATCGCCATACTGCTTTCCATAATAGTTGAACTAATTTACATTCCCACCAACAGTGTATAAATGTTGTTCCCTATTCTCTGCAACCTCACCAGCATCTGTGGGATTTTAATGTAAAAGAGGCAAGAACAGAACTGCAAGTAGTTTGACATCACTGAGTGAGGAGTCCTCAGGGGCCACTGCCAGCTGCAGGCAAACAAGAGGGCAGGGACAACCCACACAGGAGCTTGCAGGCCTTGTTGAGAAATCTGAACTTATCCTGAAGGCAAAGGGAAACCATCGGATTTTAAGCTGGAGCATAACAAGATCAGATTTGGGTTTTAGAAAAAAGAATGAGGAGAAAAAGAAAGGGATAAGACTAGAGACCAAGAGACCATGGCAATAATCTGGGCTGCTTTGTCAGGTAAGGAGCTCCTTATCACTGGAGTATGCAAATAGATCCAGAAGCTGTAAGAACATCCCTATGATGGATACAAAGTCAAAATAGCTCCTGCCTGAGGTCCCTTCCCAAGGCACCAAGGTTCTCTGAGAAAACTTACATGACCCAGTCCAACCTTCACCTCCCCCATCACAAACCCCAGGCTCACAGGCTGTGAAACTGAGATGCGCCGTGGGTTGGTGGTGAGTCTGAGCAGTTTCTCCATCCCAGCCTGAGTAGGTTTCTGTCTCCACGGCAGGTTTGAGGTCCCCCAGCCAGTGCCCCACATGGGGACAAGGGGCAGTTCCATTTTGTTGTGCAACAGCTCATAAATCCAGGAATTACAAACAAAGGGGATTCTGTTACAGGTAAATACCATTTGAAATACAATCTCTGTAAGGGCTTTATGTTTGTCATGAATTTTATAAATTGTTGCAGTAATTAACAGGGCATAAAACAGGCTTCCTACCCCATCCAAGAAGGCCTTCCTGAATGCTCCATTGTCAGATGTGCCCTCGGGATCTCAGAGTGGCGGTGCCCTGGGTGATGCTGGGTGTGGGATGAGGGTGGGAGCACCTTAATACTGGGAAAAACACCTCCATTCACGGGCGGTAGTTTAATGAGCTTATTTTAGGTGGCTTAGAAAATGACATAGAGATTTACCTCCCAGGCCCTCCCCTCCATAAATTAGAATGGGGCCTGTGGCCTGGGAGACAATTAGGACCTTCCCCTGCATTTAAATCAGAAGCTGGGCAATGAGAACAGTTTTCTCCCTTGCTGTTGACTGTATAGGTTTGGAGAATTTTCCCACTTTTTTCCACTTGTTTTCTTTCTTTCTGGGAAAACTGTCAAAAGCTATATGGAAAATAAAGACCCCAATTCATGAACACAGGTTGGATTTCTTTCTGGAACATAGTACCTTCTTGAAGTCTCAAATGACTCACAGAATTAATTCTGAGCCCTCCTGTTCCTGCCACCCTGAAGGACGATGTCTGCCTCCACCCAGTTTGCAGCATGCCAGGAAACAAGTCAGTAAATGTGATGTCCTTGGTACTCCCTCCTCACGTACCTTTTAATTCAGAAACATTTCAGGCGGACAAAAAGTATAGCTAGTATAAATAATTTTTGTAAACCTACTACCTAACTGAAAATATAAAACATTACAGATCAAGTGAAGCCCCGGGCTCTTCTCCCATTTTTTAATTACGTGTCCTGTGGGATTTTAACAAGAAAATGTCATGGCCAGATGAGATTTTAGGGTTCTTACGCTGATTGGGGTATAAATGGGGGTAACCAAGACTGGACATAAACAGACCAGATTAGAAGGGTGTTTGACGATCCAGGCCAAAGATAATAACGTCACAGGTCCTGCTCTTCACCTCTTAATGCTAAGCATGAAAAATCAATAGGCAAATACACTTTCTGAGTAATAATGGCAACTAACACTTGTCTCACCTTCAATTTACCCTGTATTTTTCAAACTCATAAATCACCAAATCCTCTCCATAGCTTTTTATTTCATCTCCATTTTACATATATGCCATCATTCTCAGCAAACTATCGCAAGAACAGAAAACCAAACACGGCATGTTCTCACTCATAGGTGTGAATTGAACAATGAAAATACTTGGACAGAGGAAGGGGAACATCACACACTGGGGCCTGTCGTGGGGTGGGAGGAGGGGGGAGAAATAGCAGTAGGAGCTATATCTAATGTAAATGACGAGTTAATGGGTGAAGCACACCAACATGGCACGTGTATACATATGTAACAAACCTGCACGTTGTGCACATGTATCCTAGAACTTAAAGTATAATAAAAAAAAATTTTTAAATAAAAAATAAAAGAAATAGCCAAAAAAAAAAGTTGTCTAGTAAGTTGATATCTAGGTTTACTCAAAAGTGGTTTCTATAAATTTTCTTTATGCCTGTGAATAAACCATGCTTTCCTTTTTGTTGTTTGCATTAAAATTTTTTGTTGAAGACTGAACATTTAAAATATTATAATGTGGTAACTGTGGAAATCAGATTCACATCTGTCTTCAAAGTTTGTTGTTGTTGATTGTTGGGGGCCACCATAGTTATTAATTTGTTTAGTGACTTTTTCAAACTATTTTTTGAAATTAAAGGCTGTATTTCTTTTCAAAAAAAAGAAAAGAAAAGTGAAGCTTGAGGCGGTTTAATAATTTTCCCAGGATCATACTGCTGGGCTTCTGTAGCATTTTCTCTTGACCCTGAATCAACTCAGTGCCTAGGACAGAACCTAGCTCATACATGGTCTGTGCTCCATAAATGCTCAGAGGACAAATGAATTGCTCCTAACATACCTCTATTCTTTTAGGATTTAATCATATATAGCCCAGTGTCATTTTTGGCATTTACTTATAAAAAATAAATAATAATAATTTATTTTTCCAAACTTGGTAGTAAACTCCTTGAAAGAGGGGTCACGTTTCTTACCTTTTGGCACAAAATAGAAATTCATGATTATAATTATATAACAGACATATAGACTTCTACAATCAAAAGAGATATTTGAGGACATCCAGTTAAATTCCTTCATTTTACATATGGAAAAACTGAGACTTGTAGGGAAAAACATGGCAGCCTAAGGCTCATAGAGTACATCAGAATTGTGTGCACATGCAGCTCAGCCACTTCCACCCAGATTCCTCTGATTCCTCTGCCAGCCCATACTTAAAACCCCTCCTATGTGCCAGCCTTCAGGATGGGCACTGGAATACCACAAGCAATGAAACGCCGTCCTTGCCACAGTGCTCATACATAGTCCCGGGGTCATGGGGGCTTAGTGGACAACTTCTTTGTAGGAAGCCATCATAGACGAAAATATAGACAAGCCAGGAGCCTATGGAGAAGGGAGAACCCATGCCTCATCAATGACATTCGGATTCAATTTTTCACATTGTGTCAACAAAACAGAGCATGTTTGGAAGAAAAATTTGACTGTTTAGCCATTGAGACACCAGATGTGAGCCACCGATCTTCCTGAAGAGACAGAGAGGTAAAAGAGTGCTTGTCCATTATTCTGCACTGCTTACCATAATTCTGGGTCAAGGATCATGGTGACTGCTTATGCCATAGGTGCATCTTGGAGGCACAAGGCTCTATACGGCATTGAAAACATTCATGGGACTTACCTACCTTGATACTGGCTGCAGAGCTTACATTCCACCTGTTCAACTGTTGCACAGTCACCTTCCAAACACAAATCTGGAGTCACCAATGTCAAAAATGTCCCTGGCCCTAATCCAGTCTTTACGCTTCTAGGACTCTGCTCTAAAGAAATAGTAGTTAGTCTTGGAAAAGCACAGAAGATGTCCACTGAGCCACAGTTTATAATGAAGAACTGATACAGTAATAATAATCATCATTTGTTAACTTTTTAGGTCACATGTCAGGCACTGTGTTAATGTACCTGTAAATGTTATCTTAATCTCATTAGTTTTCACTATCAATTCTATAAATAGGTCATTATTGTATCTATTATCCAGTTGAGGAAATTGAGGCTCAGAAAGGGTAATTATTTAGTCTACATTTGGTTAGAAAGCTAGTTTAAGTGATGGAGATATAATTCCTGTTCCAGGGCCAGTGATCTTACATACTAGGCTCCAGATCAAATAGCAGAACAGGTAAATAAATGTTGGTATTAAATGTAATGTTATCCAATTTTTTTAAATGATGTTTACAAAAACTGCCTACAGTATTCACAGCAAATAAAAAATCAAAAGCAATTTGAAATTATACTTTGACAACCATGGCTACATGTTTGTAAACACACATGCATACACACACACCTCAAAAGAATATAAACCAAAATGTGACCAGTGGTTGTGGTAAGGTAATAAGATTAGGGTGGTTATTTTATTTTGTGTCTCAATTTTTCAAACATTTTAGAATCATCATAGTAAATTATTTTGATAGTAGGAAGAGCATATTTTTATATTTATTGCTAATTCTAATAACTGTCTACCCTTCCATTAATCATCTGTTAATCTTCTGCCAGGAACATCCACCCATGAGCAATGAAGAGTAATAATTTTCCAACCCTTTGCTGAAAAATCCTTAGTCTTAAAGGGAGAAAAGCAACAGACAGAAAAAGAAAGATGGTGTACATGTGTGTCATTCAGTCTCATCATTTTCCTTTTCTTAACCTCAGCCTCTCCCAGAAACAAGACAAAGAGAACCAAAATTTCATGAAATCTCCAAGTTAGTAGGAAAAGGTAATTATCTAGTTGTGACAAAGTTGTCTAGTCTATTCCACATCCAATACAAGAATCCCAAAAATAAAAACTCTTATTGAACATCCTTGTATTAGTCCATTCTTGCATTGCTCTAAGAAACTACCTGAGACTGGGTAATTTATAAAGAAAAGACTTTTAATTAACTCAGTTCTGCAGGCTGTACAGGAAATTTACAATCATGGCAGAAGACAAAAAAGGAAGCAGGTACATCTTACATGGCAAAAGAAAGAAGAAGAGAGAAGGGGGAGATGCCAGACATTTTTAAACAACCAGATCTCATGAGAACTCACTATCGCCAGAACTGCATGGGAGAAATCCACCCCCACAATTCAGTCACCTCCCACCAGGACCCTCGTCCAACACTGGGGATTGCAATTCAACATGAGATTTAGTTGGGGACACGGATCGAAACCGTACCACCCCCTGATGTTGTGGCACTCACTGATGTTGGGAGACAATTCTCTATGGGTCTTTCATGTTTCTACATATCTCATAAGCAGAGGCACCAACTATCTTTTCAAAGATCTTTGTAGAGCAAATGGCCTCAGAAGATAGAACTAGTGCTTCCTCCAGGAGCAAAGGACAGGTTTGTTTGCTGTTCTGCATAATAAAGGTACTATCTCTCCCCAGGACAAGGGTCAGGTGGGTTTGCTTGCAACACACTATAAAAGATTTGGGTTTCCTAAGCTCTAGGTCTCTCAGCTAGCTGTGAAGTAAGCCCATTGTAAATGCAGTACCCACCTGGGGTACTTTGCATCACTCCTTGGGACTTAGAGGACAAGAGAAAATACATGCAAACACGAAGCTATGCCATTTGCTGGGCTATGAATAATAAAGCCCTTTGTCTCTGGCCCAGGAGTCACTTGTCTTCTACCAGCCTCCATCAAACTGTAGCAGGCTACCTTCTTAGCTTGGAGGTAGGATAAAATCTCAGATTCTTCACAGTTCTTTACAACTAATTTTTAAGACAACCTATACTATGGTTTAACGTGTGTTTATGTGCTATTCCTAGATGATGTGTAAAGTCCTTTTTTAATATTTTTTGGTTTTGCTAGTGAGGATTTAAGGTAGAGTAGAGTTCAAGCTTTTAGGAACTTAATTTTAGCTGTATGGTGACCAGATGGCCTGGTTTGTCCCACATCATTATTCCATTTATGACTAATGTCCCAACATAACTATTAATAATACCCTTTTTCATTCTCAAAAGTGTCCCTGTTTGGATGATAAATTATATAGACATTCTAATTAAAGAGAACTTTGGTGGCCAGTTTAATAACCAGAGGTAAAGTATAAGGGCAAGAGACCACATATCCCTGTGGTATCTTTCTACCAAAACATTAGGATACAAGGTAAGGCTCTATGCTCCAATAGAAAAATTATACATCATGAGCAAGTTATTTAACCTCCTTGTGCCTCGATTTCTTTATCTGTAACATGGGGATAATAATGGTATTGACTTCATAAGGTTATTGTGAAGATTAAATCTTTATAAGTTAGTATATATAAGTATAAAATACTTGAAGCAATGCCTAAGCATGTAGTAAATATGTTAACTATTACTAATCACATTCATTATCACTATCATTTTTATTTAACCGCAAGAGCCATGACCTCTTTGACCATTTGTGAGCACCCAATGATCTACTTCAAGCACTCCCAAGACCATATAGAGCCTTGAGTAGTTATTCATCTCATACCCTTGATTTCAAGCAAGACTGTACTCCCTCAAATCCAGGATGGCAGCTCATTTGGATTTTCGTGAAAGTCACTGGAGGGTTCTCTACAGCAGTGTCACAGAACCGTACAATAAATAATCATGAATAAATAAAAGCAACCTCATTTCTCTAAATTTGTATATGGTTCATGATTCCAAACCTTTACCTTTTGGGGTATACATGTGTATGTGTGTGGATATGTGCGAGTGGGGTGTATATGTACACTTATATTTTGCTAAGGATTCTACTCCATATCTAAGAGGGAAAGGAGGTGCTATTAATATTTATACTCAGGCAATGGGTATAAACCAAAACCAAGCAGGGCAAGTCAGATCATATGATATGATTCATGGGGTGTTTGATTCCTTTACAGACAAAATAAAGCTCCCAAAAGGTAGCACTTACCATAAGAAGAAGGGAGAGAAGATGGAGGAGGAGGAGAAGGAAAAGAAGAAAGAAGGAAGAAAATAAATTTGAAAAAATAAGTTAAAAGAAATCTACCAATCAACTCAGAACAACACTCACAGAGACACAGAAAGGGTTGTCTTAGAAGTTAGCCTTTCAGCGAATGCCTTTGGGGTGTTGGGGATAGGAGGAGAGAGTTGTCTCTCCTTCTGTAGCATGCCAGTGCCGTGGTGAGACAACTTAATAGCAGGGTAGCATTTCAGTTACAAATCAAGAGCTCTATGTCTCAGTAAGGTCTCTTCAAACTCTGGTGGGTTAGCCTGTGGGGGAGTCTCTGAATCTGTGCACTCTATAAAAGGCAGGACATTTTTATGGCCCTAGGGGCTCAATAAATGTTAAAACACCAAAGGTGGCAATATAACAAGTATGCAAAATATCCTGAAGGGTCTTAAATCTCAGAGCAGCATGACTTGTATTGAGACTGTCTTCAAGTCTTGACAAGCACAATGAATGGTCCAATACACTCTCCACTCTGCATCAAGGAGGAAGTGCTGAGCATGTCAAATATGAAATGTTCCCCTTTTTAAAATTCATTTGTCAGGAAACCTGAGCCGCCTTGCACACTCCAAATGAGTGCCATGTCCTCTTTGTGAGAAGAACAATCGCAAATGATGCGAGCATATATAGAACAATAATCTTCCTGACGTAACCCTGAGGGCCAGATCAGCCGTTCACATTCACGGTCAGCCCTGCAGAATATTTGTTCCTTCTGGAGAATTTCTGGTCAGACTGAGAACAGATTTCCTGTGTATTTGTCACTTTGGGTTCACTTGGTCAGAAAGGCTGCAAGTTTCTCTTAATCAGGAGAAATAATAATAACAACAATAACAGCATGACTGCCAATACTATTGTGTCTACCATTTACTCTACCCTTGCTATGTGTTAGATACCGTATTAAACTGGGGGCAGTATTCAAGGTCCTTGGGTCCTCCGGGAAGCAGACACCGAGATGAGTTAGGCATACAAGTGGTATATTGAGGGCAATGTTTGTAAAATTGAAAAGGGAGAGAAGTCAGAATTGGGCAGGGAAAGCCTTCAGATTGACATGCTTATCTGATACCTGGGAATGGAAAGTGAGAGGAAGCAGGATTATTTCCTGGGAGGCCATAAGTCACTGCTCTTCTAGCTTTGGTTTCCTGCTTCACAATTTTCCTCCAATTTACCCAGAAACCAATGACAAGGGCAAGCACCTCATGATATATACAACGCTTGACTTCTTACAGAGCTCTGGTATCTGGTTGCTCTCACATTCTAGGATTTTTAGTGACTTTCTTGGGATTTGAAAGACAGAGCCCATATGAGTACTCAGATCCCCACCCGAGGCACTCCTGCCATTCAAATATATGGTGCCAACCCAGGGATAATCAGCCTGCCTTCCATTCCCCATCCAGCTCGGGTGGAAGCATGATTGCAGTTAACACTTGTAATTTGAAGGTGAAGCTATAAATGGGATCCAGGGCAGAGTGGGTGGGGGTGGGGATGGGAGGCCATCAGACCAGCCAGGATGGCATCTGGACAACAGGAGCTGATGTTTTTGCATGTGAATAGGCGCAGGTCCTAGGGACACAAGTGACTTCCCTGGGTTACTGCTAGAGAAGGCCTACGTACAGATGTGGGGTGGGTAACCTCCCATCAGTTAAGCCTCTACACACCCTCAGTCCTCATCCTGCCATCCCCACCTGTGAGCTCCCTAACTAAGCACACAGAGGCATCCTAAGGGGCGTCTGGCTGCAAAATCTTGCCAGAGAAGCAGGATTGGTTTGGACCCTTCTTCCCTAAATGTTACCTCACTCTGGAGGTCCGGACAATCAGAGACACTTGGCAAAGGCAAATAGAAATCAGGACTTCTTTACAATTATCTCAGAAACCAACCACTCAGGATAAGCCCCAGGGCTTGTCCTCACAAGCAACCAAATTTACAAAGCTACAGTTATTAGTATTTTTGTTTACCAAAAATCAAACTGAGGTTTTTCTGGCTCCAGAGTTCATGCTCTTACCCATTATACAGTATTGCCATCTGTATCAGTTAGAGTTCAATAAAGAGACAGAAACATGATTTGAAGAGGGAAAGCTTAGTATAACTAATTATTAACTAGTAACAGTGATATCAGGAAAACTGGATCCAATTTATGTTCTGAGTTCTGTCTACCATATAATGCTGCAGAGGGAATCGTTAACAAGACATGCAAGCTTGCATATTCCTCAGATATTACTAAGAAAGCTCTCTGTGCTAGGTACTGTGCAGAGGTGTTGGAAACTCACTGATAAAAAAACACAGGGGCAGCTCCTGCCCTCACAGAGTTCAAGGTATGGAAAAAAATGGCCTCGTATCTTACAGTGAACAATTGAGAAACACCAACCCAGACAAACTAAGTGGGAACCACTCAAATCGCCTGGAATGCCTGTCAAAAAGGTACTGGCATATCTGAATCCCAACCCAAATGGAATGAATCTGAACTTTGGTGCTCGGAGGCCACATAACACTAACACCATAATCTGATGAGCTGTTAAAGGAAAGTAGGAGTCCAGGAAAGCCTTCTAAAGGACTCATAAGTGCTCACGGTGATTGCATGAGAGCCAGGTGCCAGACATGGTGCTGAGCATTCTGTATGCATCTCTTTCTTTAATCCTCCAGCAGCCTGATTGCCTTCACATGTGTTAACACGTTTAATCCTCACACTAACCTTCTGAGTTATTATCATTATCCTTATTTTATATAAATAAGGAAAATGAGGCAAAGAGTAGTTAAGTCATTTGTCTAAGCCACACAGGTGGTAAGTAGTAGAGCTTTTCATCATGTTACTGTATTGCTATCCAACCTGGCACCTAAAGAGTCAATGGCACCTAAAGGATTTTGCCAGAACACCACTCGCCTCCCTCTGCCCTTCTGCCCATTGCCCATTGTGCAGCCTCCTCCTTTGACTGGCTGAAGGGAACGCACATGCAAAAACCCAGAGGTAAGAAAAGACACAGACCACTTAAGGTGGCGGTGCAAAGACCCAGAGGTAAGAAAAGGCACAGACCATTTAAGGTGACTTGGGGAACCTAAAGTGCTAATCCATGAGGCTAGATTGTAAATGCTTAAGGTCCAGAGGATATTGCATACCGCAAAACCTGGACCCAACAGGCTAATGCTTTGAACCTCAGTTTAGCCCTTTTGACCTGCCTAAAAAATGTACTCTTCCATACCCTGTACTGAGGGCTTCCATCCTTGTCTAAACCACAACCATGGCATAAAGACCGCTAAGAATCTGAAATGAGGAAACCAGCAATACCCACCTTCAATATCCTTCAAACAACTCCCAACTGCAGGGACATCTAGCTCACAACCCTGCTGTCCATCTCCTGTTCTGTGTCATCCCTCTGCCTGAGCCCATCCTTCTGAGACAGCAACCTGTGGTCCAAGCCCAGCTTTGTACCTTTCCCCCTGCCACCAAGATCAACTTTTGCTGAGTCCTTCTGCTCACTATTAATGTGACTAATTAATATAATTAATTTATTCCTTGACAATGACAAATGCCAAGCAGATGATGAAGCAGAAAAAGCTTATGCTTTGGGTCAGGAGAAATGGATTCAAGTCTTGGCTCAGCTGTTGACTAGCTCTCTGAGCCTCAGTTGCCCCATCTGTAAAACAGGACAATGTCTCCTCCCACAGAGTTGCTGAGAGGTGGAAGTAAGATCGTGTCAGTGAAAAGTTTTTGAAAACTCTTCACAGAAAGGATTTCTATAAATGTGAAGTTGGCCATCTAACACTGGCCCATTAAATCTACTGAGGCGAAATGAGAGTAGGGGTCAGGTTCGAAACCTTTTTTAAGTTTATCTGTGTCTGTGGTCATGCGTGTTAGCTCTGGAACCAGAACCCCCTGCACCTGATTCAGTCTCTGCCACTTATTACCTGTGAAACCTCAGACAATTTGCTTAATTTTACTGCCTTAGTTTTCCCATCTGTAAAATAGGCATAATAATAACAGCTAGTTATGAGGCTGTTGTGAGAATTAAATGCGATATTGCAAGTAAGGTATTTTCTGTAGTGCTTTTTATATAGTAAACGCTAAATAAATGTGAGTGACTTTTTAGAAATCCTCACAACCTACACAGGGCTGTGCTATTATCTGTGTTTTACAGATTAATAAACCGAGGCCCACACAGATGAAAATTTCAACCAAGGACACTCAGGGAGTAGATGACATTGATGAGCTTTGAACCCATTGATGAGTCTGTGGAATGTGAATCTGCCCCTATGCTGCCTGCCCTGCTGTTTCTCAAGCCTGGCCAACAACCTCTCATGTGGAATCATGAGATCCTGCATGAGCTCATTGGTAACATGATCTCTTAGTTAGGCCGGAGCCTAAATCCTCTTCTCTAGAGAAAGGGTGAGATGGAAATAGGATTCCTCTGAGCAGTATGGACCGATGAGTGTTTCGAAAAGACCATTCAGGCAGAAGCATAGAGATGAATGGATGGGGAGAAACTGGATCAGTGGTTCTCAAAGTGTGGTCCCAGACCACAGCTTCACCTGGGAGCTTGTTAGAAATGCATAGTCTCACCCCACCAGAAACCCACTGAATCAGAAACTCTGGGAGTGGGGCCCATCAGTCTGTTTTCACAAGATCTGAAGGTGATTCTGATGTTCCCTAACGTCTGAGAACCACTGGACTGGAGGTCACACAACCAGCTAAGAGTTTATTTAAATACTTTGAAGAAAAAAATGATAGCTGCATAAACCAGAAAAATGCTGATATTAAATTACCAGCTTTAGCCTGGGCAACAAAGTGAGACCCCCAACTCAACAAACAACAACAGAAAAAAAGGAGGGTGTGGTAACATGCACCTATAGTCCCAAGTACACAATAGGCTGAGATGAGAGGATCCCTTGAGTCCAGGAGTTCAAGGCTGCTGTGAGCTATGATCACACCGCTCACTCCAGCCTGGGGAACAGAGTGAAACCTTGTCTGTAAATAAATAAATAGACTTTGTGTCTTATTTCATTTCAATTTCCATTTAAATCATGTATAAATTATCAACAATGATCTTGAAGTGTATAAATGATTCCCATTTTTCAGATGTGGAAACTGGGGTTCAAAAGATATGACATTGCAATTTCTCATCCAAACAGGAACACTTTTGAAAGGGAAAGGAGATGCTAATATTCATTCCACAGAGTCAGTAGGGCTGAACTGGGACTGTACTAGGGAAACCAAGACATAGGATCAGCTTTCATATGTAAACTATGAGAGAGCTGGAATGCAAATCCAGGACCATATGTCTCCAAGTCTCCATTGTCTGTGCCCCTCCATAATCTGCCCGTCAGAATCTGCTTCCTTTACTCAGCCCAGAGAAATCAGGGGTCTGGGGGACCAAAGGTTTTGGATGACGCCCACCAGGGTTTCTCCTGGAGGATTGAGAGAGATGGGAGGGAGTGACGCAGTTTTTGTCCATCTGCTCCTTTTTAGGTCTGGACAACCTGACCTGTTTTTACTTCCTCTTTAGTCTGAAACATAAGCAACATGTCACAGTTTTATTGGGAAATGTTACAAAGGTCAGAGCCAAAGGGAGCATATAAGGCTGCCCTGGGCCCTTCTCGAACTCTCTCCAGAAGCAGCTATGGGCTTTGATGTGCTGCAGCCTCACTCGAGGGCCTTAACAAGTACTCCTTGGTTCTCATGGAGGCAGAGGCCACCACTACTATCCTGGGAGTGTTTGGGCACTCCATAGTTTGCAAAATGCTTTCACATCTGTGTCTCAGCAACTTTTTCCTTAGGCCCTACACCTGCCTATAAAGAAGGGATTGAAGTTTCCCATTGGGCAGAGGAAAGACCTGGGGCTGGGAGGAGCAAAGCAACTTACACAAAAGTCACCAGCCAGTGCGTTGCTGTCCAGCTTGTCTTTCTTTTGTAATTGTCCACTCTACCATTTATTAATTTAGAAATAGAAAAACTTGTCAATTTTCTTGAAAGGGAATAAATGTGAACTCATAGCATCTTTCCTTCCATTTTTAAGATGAAAAAAATTAGGAGTCAGCCTTTAATGGTTAGTTTAACTTCATTCTATTATCTCTAGTTTATTGAGATACAAAAATGGAAGTCTTTCAGTCCAATTCTTCTGATTCCAACGTCGTTATGTGGTCCAGAGGGCTAAAGCTATGATGATACCTGGGAAACTGATGATAGCATTGTTTCCACGTCTACTATATGTCAGGGACTAGCTAGGCACATAACACTTGTTACCTTATTCAATTCCCTCTTTCCAGATGAGAAACCTGAAGTGAAGAAGGGATAAGGACTTCCTGGAAGGCACACATATAACGAGTGGTATAGCCAAGATTCAAACTCTGTCCGATTCCAAACCCAGTGCCCCCCGAAGAGGGCAACATTAGAAAAATCCAGTTCAATTCTATGTCTTGGGTCTTGTTAAAAATTCGCCAGGGGCAAATCCTATACAAGGGACAGGAAAAAAAACTAAAGATGCCTCCACACCCTTTCCTCTCTCTTCAAACCTCCTACGCCTCATCCTTCCTCCTCTCTCTTAGCTAATGGCCTTGCTTGCTCCTGTCACAGAAAACACATGCATTCCAAAGCTAACTTCCACACACTCATGCATTCTCTCCAATCCCTACCCTGCATCTGGGCCTGTGTGCCCTGCCTTCCCTCCCATCACTCTAGATGGTCCATCCTGCTGCTACCTGAGGTCAGTTCTGCCACGGATGGTCTAGACTTCCCCTGACACTTTGAAAGGACACAAGTGGAGTAATTGACACCTTCTCTCCTACACTATCAAAATTTCCCTTTCCCTTTCCCATCAACATGTGAACACATTGTGTCTTTCCCACCTTTACAAACCCCAGACTTGACTGTTCATGCCCCTCCAGCCACTGCCCCCTTTTTCTGCTCCCCTTTATAGAAAAACTCCTCAAACAAGTTTCTGTCTTCTCCGTGTCTCACTTTCCTCCCTCTGATTTCACCTGAAGCCTCTCCAGTCATGTTTCCACCCCACATTCCATGGAAACAACTTTGCTAAGGTCACCAATGACTGCCATGTTGCTAAACCCAATAGTCAATTGCTTCCACCTAACAGCAGCTTTTGACACAGTTGATTACTTTTTCTTTCTTGATACTTTCTTAATTCAGCTTCCAATATTTTCTTGATTTCCCTCCTCTGTCATTCATGCCTCCTTTTCAGTCTCGTCTGATGGTTCCTTTTCTTCTCCCTTTCTCCTAAAGTTGGAGGACTAGAGGGCTCTTCAAATCTCATCTCTTCTCTCTCTAATGGATGATGGATGGATGGATGGATGGATGGATGGATGGATGGATGGATGGATGGATGGATGGATGGACATAAAGACTGGCAGACGCTTTGTGATCTCATCCACATCCAATTTTATAGATTTATGTATCATATGCTGAAAACTTCTAAACGTGCATCTCTAGCCCAGCCCTCTCTCCTAAATCCCTGACTCTCATACCTCTCTACTCAACAACTACATTTAGATATACGATAGATATTTCAGACTCCTAATGTGAGCTCCCCATCTTCTTCCCAAGCCCTGCTTAACTTCCACTTTTCTTCATCCACATTGAGGCAATGCTAACCCTACAGTTAGATAAGCAGCAGCTTAGGGTCATCCTTAACTTCTCTCTTTCTCCCATATCCTGCATCTAATCTGTTAGAAAACCATACTGGGTTTACCTTCAAAACAGATCCAAAATCTGACCACTTCTGTTATCACTCCAGTCTGAAGCATCATAGTCTTGAGCCTGGTTTATCCAGCAGCCTTCTAACTGATCTTAGGAGGTCAGCTGCCTGCTGCCAACCCTATCCCCGCCCAACAGAGCTACTAGAATGATCCATTTGAAAAATAAGATGGTTAAGTTATTTCTTGATTCAGAATTCCCCATTCGCTCCTTGTTTTGCTCAGAGCCAAAGCTAAAGTTTTAACAATGGATTTTAAAGGGTGAAGTCAGCCCTGTCACCACTCTGACTTCACCCCTGCTGCTGTCCTTCCCACCCCAGCCACACTGGCCTCCTTGGCATTGTCTGTCTGCCTGGTATTCTTCCTTCTAATATATATGCATGGTTTCCTCCTTCAAGCCTCTGGTCAAAAGACAACGTCTCTAAAATTATATAACTACCCAGCACTCCCAGTCCCCCTAACCAGCTCTATTTTTCTCAGAGCATTTAATGTTTTAGAATGTATTCTATATTTTAATTTCTTATTATGTTTATTGTTTATTGTCTATCTTCCCCCATTACCGTGTAAGTTCCAAGACAGCACAGCTTTTTCTCTCTTCTGTTTACTGACGTAGCCCAAATACCTAGAACAATGCCTGGCATGCAGGTGCTTAAGAAATATTTGTTGAATGAATGAGTGTGAGAGAAATGTCCCTTCCCTGAAGGATTTTGCAGCTGGCTTGGGAAGCTTTCGGATAGGCACCACCCAGTTGCCAGATGCCCTTGAATCCCTTCCCTCACTCTCCCATTCATTTCTTCAAACTCCTGCTTAGCAATGGCTCTGCCACTCACCAGCAGGGCTGCATCTGGAAATTTGTCATCCCGTGGACTTGCAAGATCTTTATAAATAACCCAAATAACCTCTATTTCTTGAGCAATAATTATGCATAGGTAATGCGCTAGGTATTCTAAGTATATTATTTCTCATTGTCACAGCACCATTGAAAGGGCAATTTAAAGTTTCAACTTCAACATCTGTAAATGAAGATGTTGAAAAGCTGCAGAGCTTGTTCTGATTTACAATTTAGAGAATGATAGAACTGTGACCTGAAGCTGGATTCACTGGCCCCCAAAGCCTATGTTGCTTTCACTCCTGCCTTGCTCAGACAGAGTGCTGTGGCTAATCAGCTTCCAACTTCTTATCCTACTTCACTGCCTTTCTTTTTCCAAATCCATGCTCCTTCCTGTAATTCGCACCTTAGGAACATGGACTCTGGAGCTACACTCTGAGTTCAAATCCTGGCTTCATCACTTACTTGCTGTGTGTCTTTCGGAAAATTACTTACCTCCCCTACTTCTCACTTTCCTCATCTGCAAAATGTGAATAATAACAGTACCTATCTCAGGAGGTTATGTCTGGATTAAATTAGTTAACACATCTATAGCACTTAAAATTATACCTGGAATGTGGTAGGATTAACAAATGTAACAGTTGTTGTTTGTTATTTGTTATTGTTATTATCCCACCTGAATCACAAGATTACTCAGAGGGAAAGAGAAAAGGAACTATAAAGCACTGGAAGGAACATTCCAAAATATGCAAAGAAATCATCCCTAGGAGTGAGATTACAGATGATTTTTATCTTCTTTCTAATTCTCTACACTTTCCACATTTTCTGCATTTATGGGCTGAATTATATTCCTTCTGCAACAAAATTCACATGTTTAAGGCCTAAACCCAATACTTCAGAATGTGACTGTATTTGGAGTTTTTTTAAAGAGGTGACTAAATTAAAATGAGGCTAATAGGGTAGGCCCTAAAGCAATCTGACTATTGTCCTTACAATAGAGGGAATTTGGACACACAGAGAGACACCAGGAATGTGCACACACAGAGGAAAGATTATGTGAAGGCAGAGCAAGGAGGCAGCCGTCGGCAAGCTGAGGAGAGAGACATCAGAGGAAACTAACCCTAATGGCACCTTGACCTTGGACTTCCAGTCTCCAAAACTATGCGAAAATGAACTTCTATTGTTTAAGCCACCCAGTCTATGGTATGTGTTATAACAGCTTAAGTAGACTAATATATTACACTTTCTAAATTATCTATAATGAACATGTAGTATTTTCTTTCAAAACTCTTCTTTTCCTAGGTCTACAAAAATAATAAGAGCTAATGATGGAAAGGTGGATGGGGCCTAGACGTTAAAGAATCTTAAGTCGTCTGTACTTGTAAGATTCATGCATACAAGTATACACCTGGCACACGCATTCTCACACATTCATCCTCACACACTAAGGAAAGAAATGGGAAACTTTAATATGACATAGATAATCACACTGTGGGTCTTGAGTCAGTTTTATTAATGGAGCCTCATTTTCTTCATCAATAAAAGGGAGTAATATCAAAACCTCCCAGAGGAGCATACTGTGAAAAACGAAGGGGGTCGGGAGAAGGAAAGCCTTCTGTAAGTGACAAGGCAACCCAGATGTGAAGAACTACTGTTCTTGGGAGATGCCAGAGAGCACTTGTTTTTATTTTGATGATGATGTTGACACCAAAGTAGAAGACAGAGAGGTCCAACCCTAGGGAAACCGCCTATCAATCACACGCCCTGCAAGCACTGCATGCTCACTTTCTCTTCCTCCCATCTTGTATTGGCAAAGTCCTCCAGACTCCTTAAAACTGTACTTAGACACCTCATGCAGTGTGGTAATAAGAGAGAAGTTTTTAGTTTTTAACTGAACCCAAACCCTTAAAATATTCATGAGCCTGAATCTCTATAGAATAGTATTGAAGACAGACATCCAGCCATAAAACAGAATGACAGAGATGGGCCTTGCAATGTGTGCCTTTTCTGAGCTTCAGTTTTCCTTCCCATACAATGGGAGCTGACACTAAGCCCCACGCAGCTTACTCAGCAGTCCCTGAGACTCAGTGAGACCCTGGAGTAGACTGTGCTCATAAATTACGTTTCCAAATACCAGGGACGTTTTTAATCATTAGAGAACATGCACAACAGTTATAATGGCAAACTGTGTCCTTCACATTCTCCCACAGGAGGTCTAATAGTAGGTGGCACAGGGGAAGGATTAAGAGATAAATTACAAGCTTCCTATTAAAAACAGAGGATGATCATTCTCAGCAAACTAACACAAGAACAGGAAACCAAACACCGCATGTTCTCACTCATAAGTGGGAGTTGAACAATGAGAACACATGGACACAGGGAGGGGAACATCACACACCGGGGCCTGTCAGGGGGTAGGGGGCAAGGGGAGGGAGAGCATTAGGACAAATGCCTAATGCATTTGGGGCTTAAAACCTAGATGATGGGTTGATAGGTGCAGCAAACCACCATGGCACATGTATACCTATGTAATAAACCTGCACTTTCTGCACATGTATCCCAGAACTTAAAGTAAAATAAAAAAAAAAAAAAAAAAACAGAGGTTGCCGCCTAGTGTGTGTGCTACCATTCTCCCTCTCACACTCATGGCAGACTTATCTAATTGAGCACAGAGCTCTCTCAGGGTCACAAGGACCAATGTGATTGCTACAGAGGAGCAGACAAGGTTGGGGAAAGCAATTACCAGAATAGGGATAAACTCAGAGAAGAAATTGTGGTCAAGAATTTTTTTTTTTGGATGGAGTCTCGCTCTGTCACCCAGGCTGGAGTGCAGTGGTGTGATCTTGGTTCACTGCAACCTCCACCTCCAGGATTCAAGCAATTCTCCTGCCTCAGCCTCCTGAGTAGCTGGGATTACAGGTGCCTGCCACCATGCCTGGCCAATTTTTGTAATTTTGAGTAGCAAAGGGGTTTCACCATGTTGGTCAGGCTGGTCTTGAACTCCTGACCTCAAGTGATCCACCCACGTCGGCCTCCCAAAGTGCTGGGATTACAGGCATGAGCCACCGCACCCAGCCGATCAAGATTTATATGATGCTAAGTCATGAATCTGCTGGCCTAAGTAATGCCACTTGTATTTGCTGGTCCAGAGGCAGAATTATTCTTTAAATCTGGATCTATGCTCAGGCTAGGTGTAGAAGCTAAGGAATTTCAGATTAGGCCTTTTGAAATCCTTTCTGGACCAAGGATATACATCAATCACTCAATCAGTCCCCACACAGGAAAATTACAGTGATATAGAGGCAGGGTTATAGGTTATGCTTACTCCACTATGACCATCACTAGGAATAGCAACCACTACTAGTACGTAAGCTATCTATTGCTGTGTAACAAATTACCCCCAAATTTAGCAGCTTAAAACAATAAATATTTATCATCTCACGTGATTTCTAAAAGTCAGAAATCCAGGAGCAGCTCAGCTGGGTGGCCATGGTTCAGGGTCTCTCATGAGGTTGCAGTCAAGATGTCAGCTAGGGCTGCAGTCATCTGAAGATGTGATTGGGGCTGGAGAATCTGCTTCCATGGTAGCTCACTCATATAGCTATTGACAAGGAGCCTCAGTGCCTTCACATTTAGACCTCTTCTTAGGGTTGCTCGAGCATCCTCACAACATGGCAGCTGGCTTCCTTCAGAGCAAGAGCAATGTGGAAGCTGTGATGCCTTTTATGACCTAACTTTGGAAGGGGAATTAAGCTTCACATATTAGAGGCAGGGCACCAAAATTTTGTAGACCTATTTTAAAACCACCAAAACCATCACCAGAAATGTCTATGAAACATAGTGGAAATTGGGGAGGGGGAGATTGACAGGTAAAATGCTCTACCTCGACAAGCTTCTGTGTTCTAGACATAATGTGTTTTACACCAATGTAGTATACTTAGTGTATGACTGCTAGTAGATGGGTGGTGTATTGTATGTTTTCAAGCCAGAAGGGATCTTCTAGATTCTCTATCCAACCTTGTAATTTTACAAAAGGGAAAACTGAGGCCCATAGAGAGGCTGAGATTCTCCCAGGTTAAGGTACGCTGATCTCCTGACTCTGGGACCACAATATTTCTCTGTAGTTCTTGCAGGGCTGCTTGTAAAAGGGCTTTTTCCAAGATTAGGCTGAGATGCCCTAAGAAGAAAACAAGTTCCAGAGAGGATGATTTCAGGGAACATAGAGACAAAATGAATTTTGGAGATTCTCGGGACCTGCCGAGACCAGCTTGTGGCTTTCAGATGAGCTGTCCTCCTTCTAGGGGATGGCCACGAGTGAGGCTGGCCAGGAGAAGGGGAAATGAGCCCAGCTGCCTCACCACCTCACAGTAGCCAGGGCAGTAATTGTTTCTTGATGTTTAACATTAACCAGAAACCCCTGCTATGTGGCCAGTTCTTAGGAACCCTGGAACACAAGGATAAGCTCAAGCCAAGAGTTTAAAATGACAAACAGACAGAGGTAGCTGAGAGAATATTTTATATTGTTTTCCAGGCTGTTTATTATACATTTTATGCATCTTTATGCTCTGTAACAATTTGACATGCTCGCAGTACTTTATAGGTTTTAATTATATAAGTTATGTAGGAGATGTTTATTTCTCAGATCTTAACCTTCCTAAGGACCCTGGGAAAGTAACAAAATAATAGTTATTCTTCCAATGGTTATAGAGGAGTATCAGCAGAGTGGAGGAGCCCATAGCTCTGGAATCAGACTGCCAGGGTTCAAATCTTGCCTCTACCATGTACTAACTGTGTGATGCTGGGGAGAATCATTTAACTTCTCTATGTCTCAGTTTCTTCTTTACTGGTAAAATGTAAGTGATAATAGCACCTGCCTCATGAGATTGTTGGGAGAGGTTAACAAGTTAATATTTGTGGAACACAACAGGGCCTGGTTCATTCTCCCAACTTTGTGTGGCCATTAGTCACTACTGCTACTAGAGGCTTTAGGTCACACATGGTCTCTAGGGCTTGAAGGATAGGTATTGCAGTTCAGAGACTTGTTCAAGATCACACAGTAATCTGGCCAAATTTCCAAACCCAGGAAGTTGGACTAGAAGATCTCCAGTGTATCATTCAAGTAATTATTCTCCGTGCCTCAGAAGGTTGGGCATGAACTGTAAACAAATATGCAAAATCATTCCATTTATTCCATTAAATTCAAGAAGACCTGGATATGGAGATTACATAGCTTAATATAAACACAAGTTTAATCTCCACAACAGTCCTAGGACATTGGTATGTACATTGTTATCCCCATTTGACAGATGAAGAAAGCGAAGCACAAAGAGTCTAAATGATACAACTGGTAAACCACAGAGCCAAGTTCTGACACAGGCATGCTGGCTTCAGAGGCTTACCTGCCTCACTGCATCCTAACTGAAGGGTTTCCTTGCAGTGACACTGATTGAAACATTGGATGAAATGAAATGCTCAATGGAAATCAATCGGCAGCAAAGGGCTTCATTCTCTATTGTATGCTTAGCCATCTACATTCTTTTAGCTGCTTCTGTTGGTGTCATCTGTGCTCTGTGTTCCAAGCATAGGACTGGGGGACACTGGTATTAGAGTCAGAAAAGCCACATTATATATTTTTTCATGCAACTAATCCATGGCTGCCTACTGTCCCTGAATTTGCCAACCACACTCCTACTTTTGTGTCTTTGTCTGAGTTCATTGTTCTGCCTGGAATGTGCTCTGCCCACATCTTAATTTGGAGAACACTTTCTCCTCCTATAAGGTCACCCGCTCTGTGAAGTCTTCTCTGATTTTCCAGGTTTCCCAGAGTTGTTCCATCCTCTGTGATTTCTCAGATTTTGCACTTTCTTATAGCATTTATTGATAGGTACCCAGTGCTCCATGATAACACGTGTCCTCTATCTCCATGACCTTTCAACAATGTGTGACTTGAGGGCAGAAACTGAGTTTTCCTCAACTTCAAACCTGCAGTGCCAAGGAGAGGGTAGGTTCACGGTAGAAGCTCAATAAGCCTGAACTGATCAATTAAATGAATGAAGGCCCTTTTCTTGAAAAGGTTTCTGTGATTCTATGTGGTATTTTTCTCCAGAACATGTTGTTTTCAGGCCAGAGCATGGCTTTCCCACTACTTCCGTTGTAAACAACTCTGTGAGAGTTTGGCTTCCTGGAATTTTGCCTACATTTTCCTTATAATTACATCCCAATTGTTTCCTATTTGTTTGACACCTTATAATTCCCTGGCTTCTTCCTTGTCTAAAAGTTGCAGGCTGTGCCTTGATTGCTGGACTGTTCTAGTCTGGAGTGACCTCCTCTCATCAGACAGGCGGCCCTGTGGGCAGCAATTTCTGTTTGGGGGCAGTTTCCTGAAATTTCAGCCTAGGCCAGTTCATGGGTTTTGGGCTTTATCACTTATTTGGTAAATGAACATGCTATTGCACTTTGCTAAACTTCTGCTTCCTCACCTGTAGAATGGTATCACTTCTATTGAAAGGACACAAAGACACAAAAATGCGTACCTGCTCCCCCGCTACACCCTATTGCTAAACCCTTTGTTCTGCCCTTATCTCTGCACATACCAGAAATTTCGTAAGTTCTGTAAGTACCTGTTTTTCTTTCTGAGGCCGGGTCACAAGACGTGTTTAAGTAAGATAAGGCCGGGTCACAAGACGTGTTTAAGTAAGATAAGGCCGGGTCACAAGACGTGTTTAAGTAAGATACACTCATGCTGCCATAAACCGGTTGTGCAACCTGACGCAATATAATTAACTGCCT
>NW_012101365.1:5168565-5182252 GCF_000951045.1 Mandrillus leucophaeus | reverse complement strand
CCTTAAAGCTAACCCTGCGCCGTCATCCCCATAGCCGTAACCATGTCTAGCTTACCTATGCTTTTATGCCTTATGCATCTGACTCTCCTCACTGCTACGCCATCTAATCCCTATGTCTGGAGGTTCTGGCTCTATGAGAACAAAACTGACCCCGGGGAAACCCCCCAGGTGGGTAAACTGCTAGCTAGTGCAGACTGCCCCCTTTCCGGGTGCAATACTCCAATTTACCTCAATTTCACTAATTTTCAGATTGCCCAACCGGGGATACCCATGATCTGTTTTGAATATGATCAGACTGAATATAATTGTAAAAATTATTGGTGGCACCAGAGTGCAGGCTGTCCATACAATTATTGTAAAATGCACTCAGCCAGGGTGTGGGACGAATACCCGAGAAAGTCTAACCTCCTCAGGACTCGCTACCCGACAGGGACTCCCAACATATACACTTGGATAATAACAGATCCAGAGCACTCCCGGTGGACATCGCCCCAACATGGGGCAGCCTACTACGATGCCAGTAGTAGCTGGCCTAGTAGCCACCTGTATTTGTGGCGGAGTCTAGTCCAGATTCAACCCTTAATCCATACACAAATCCACAGACAGGAAACCAAGCTATCACAAGACTTGCAGCCCTTCTCCTGGCTAACCCTATTACAGGAAGGGCTAGCATTCGCCAACCTCACCGGTTTAGGCGACCTGTCCTCTTGTTTTATGTGTGCAACCCTAGGAAGACCACCATTAACCGCTGTTCCCCTATCCTCTCCTCCCACAAACTATACAGATTTTAATTCATCAACAGTCACAATACCCGATGTGGCCCTGTACCGTGACCCATACCAAGAGAAATATCCCTACTGTTATTCGGCATTTAGCAACAGCCTCTGTAACCAATCGGCTACATACCCAAATAGCCCCATATATGCTCCCCCTGGTGTGTTCTTCTGGTGCAATATGACTCTGTTAAAAACTCTGTCCAAAAGCATCTCTGACGGGCAGTTATGTATCCCTGTTACACTAGTCCCCTGACTAACCCTGCTAACCCCGGCAGAGTTCATAGGCTGGGCAGGGACTGCCCCAACTGAAACTGCGCAACATAGACGAGCAGTTTTTCTAACGCTAATTGCCGGAATATCCTTAACCACCTCTGTCGTCGCAGCGGGGTTAGCAGGAGGGGCCCTGCAACACTCCATGATAGAAAACGACAAGCTGTTACAGCAATTCTCTGTTGCTATGGAAGACTCCGCCTATTCCCTAGCCTCCCTTCAGCGGCAGCTCACCTCCCTAGCACAGGTGACTCTTCAAAACCGCAGAGCCTTAGACTTACTCATGGCTGAGAAAGGAGGTACCTGTATGTTCCTCAAAGAAGAATGCTGTTTCTATATAAATGAGTCAGGGTTAGTTGAGGAAAGAGTCCAACGCCTACACTAAGCTTAGAAATGAAAAAGCGACAATTCACTACAGCCGCTAACAATTGGTGGAGCTCTTCAATGTTTTCCCTTCTGGCACCCCTTTTAGGCCCCCTAATGTCTTTACTACTTCTATTCACTATAGGCCCCTGTGTGGTAAATAAAATTTTACAATTTGTCAGAGAAAGGTTTGATACCATCCAACTAATGGTCCTCCGTAGCCATCACCAGCCTCTCCTGCACCCAGAAAGTGAGGCTATATTATAAGACTCTGGAAATCCAAGATTGGACATCCAGTTACTTATGAGAGGGGGAAATGAAAGGACACAAAGACACAAAAATGCGTACCAACTCCCCCGCTACACCCTATTACTAAACCCTTTGTTCTGCTCTTATCTCTGCACATACCAGAAATTTCGTAAGTTCTGTAAGTACCTGTTTTTCTTTCTGAGGCTGGGTCACAAAACGTGTTTAAGTAAGATAAGGCCGGGTCACAAGACATGTTTAAGTAAGATACACTCATGCTGCCATAAACCGGTTGTGCAACCTGACGCAATATAATTAACTGCCTTTGTGTAAAACTGCTCTCCCGCCTCAAGGGTTGAACTGAAATATCAGAAATGGCGGGAACCAATCATAGTTAGCCAAATCGCCTTGTTCAAACACTAGCCAATCATACATCTGATTTGTATAATAATTCTATGCCCACTTTTCTTTATATAACACTGTTCGGAGCTCAGTGGGGGAGCTCTCCTGCCCGTCTCGTTTCGCGAGCGGGTGAGAGTTCCAGGTTCGAACCTGTAATAAAGATCCTTGCTGCTTAGCTTTGACTCTGGACTCTGGTGGTCTTCTTCGGGGAATAAACGGTCTGGGCATAACACTATATTCCTCCGTAAGATGTTGTGAGGATTTAATAAGTTGTAAATATGCAAAATACTAGCACATGTTAGGCACTTAACAAATGCTCTAGTCTCTTTCCCTATGCAGAGAGGATCTGCTTTTCCCTGTAATGCACCACGTTATCCATGAAACAGGGGTAAGAATGCCTACTGTGCACAGCTACGAGAAATAAAGTCCATAGAATGATTTCAATCATTGGGGACACGTCCCCACCCAGCACCCTCCTTTGACACCATCTTATTAAGCAGAAACTTACAAATAGATGTGGTATTTTTCTGTGGCTCAAACCACACTGCCCTGCACCTATTTGTCACACATAAGCACACTTGATGAACAAGTGCTATGGGAATGAGTATGGAAGAAGAGTGATGAGATCTCCTTGGGTAGGTGGGCAGGGCAGACTTCAGGAGACCAAGATTCGCAGAGACAGAAGAGTGGGGAAGGTACAAAGCAGCCCTCCCTCCTCAGACCTCCAGACTGAGAGAGGAGGCAGGGCTAAGAGTAAGGACTCAGAACTCAGCCATGCCTGAGGAAAGTAAATGTAAAACAATAAAAAGAAGGCTTTGAGAGAGAAAACCAAGGCTAAGTACTGGCAGCACCGTTCACTAGCTGATCAACCTTGGGCAAATCTGTGAGCCCCTTTCCTCACCTGTAAAATGGGTTGGATAATCCCAGCTTGTACCAAATAAGAGTTTTGCATCAAAATTCCACAAGGTAATGTATGTCGGCACAGTTTAAACTACAACATTGTGTGCCATTGGGAGGGAGTCTTTTAATAATCTTTTAGTCTGTTTTTAATCTTCAGGCCTCTAGGTCACCTGCCAACCCACTTTGCCAAGATTTCCTTAAGACACTATCTCAAATGCTTCACCTAAATCCAAAATTCTAGGAGGTTTTGGTAAGAAGATTGGCAACCAGAGAATCCTCCAGTGCTTGTCCCGGAGAGTCTTATCTTAAACCACCCTTGCTCTTCCCTACAAAATGTTGACCATGGAAGGACAGAAGGGGAAGGAATACAGTCCGTTATTCAGTATCCAGGGAGGATTGGTTCCAGAAACCACCCACAGATACCAAAATCCACTGATGTTCAAACCCCTTATGTCAAATGGCATAGTATTTGCATAGAATCTATGCACATCCTCCTGTATACTTTAAATCATCTGTAGATAATTTATCATACCTAATTAAGTGTAAATGTTAGGTAAATGGTTGTAATTCACTACTAGTTGTTTATTTGTATTTTATTGTTATATTGTTTTTTTAATTTTTTTTCCAAATATTTTTTATTTGTTGTTGGTTGACTCCTTAGATGAGAAACCCATGTACATGGAGGGATGACTGTAATTAATAAGGTACACAATTATCATTCTCTTTATCATAAGTTATCACTTCAAATACTATTATTATCAAATTATTATTATCATTCTCTTTACCATAAAAGCTGATCTTTTGTATTTTTAATTTGGATGTGGGATCTTGACAGGTGGGGTCATGCATAAATGAAATTGTATTTGAAATCCACACATGTTGCATACAGAAACTTGGACCCATGCCCAGGAAATTCTTTCATGTGCTGCCATCCAAGAGGAGGTCTCACTTGAAAACTAACAACTGATATTCCTTCACCATCCAAGTGTAAACAGAACTCTGATCCAAGAACTTGCTATTGTGCATCTCTGGTGGGCATTAGCCCATGTTGAATAATTCATCACAGCTGGTGGTCACAGTGTTAGAAAAAAAATTATTATTTTTCTATCCTCAAACCCTCAAAATAAGACTATTGATTTCATAAATGAGATCGATAACTATGTGATGTACACTTCACAAACTTTTTTCTGATTCTCATAATGCCACCACAAAGTAGGTATTATTGTACCCATTTTACAGGTGAGAATGGTGGTAGGGTTGTCTTGAAGTAACTTTGGGTATCAGTAGTGGCAGGACAAAGAATGGGCTAGAAGAAGTCTATCATCACAACTCTGCAAATATTGTTTCAGTGCCAACCATGTAAAAAGTCACTTTAAGGCCAGGAGTGGTGGCTCACACCTGTAATCCCAGCACTTTGGGAGGCCTAGGCGGGCAGATAACTTGGGCCCAAGAGTTCCAAACCAGTCCGGTTAACATGGCAAAACCCCATCTCTACTAAAAATACAAAAATTAGCCAGGTGTGCTGGTGCACCTGCAATCCCAGCTATTTGGGAGACTGAAGCACAAGAATTGCTTGAACCCAGGAGGTAGAGGCTACAGTGGGCCGAGATTATGCCACTGCACTCCAGCCTGGGTAACAGAGGAAGACTCTGCATTCAAAAAAACAAAGTCACTTTATTAAGATTGAAGATATAAGGATGAAACAAAGCAGGTTTAGTCATTGCACTTGTGGAACTCACAGCTTGGAGGTGAAAACAGGTCCATCAGATTTACAATCACTTCTTTGTAGTGTAAGGGAGTTAGGTAGCACAATGCAAGAGGAGTTGACCTGGGTTGAGGTGGGGAAGAGAGGTAGGGTAGTCACAGCACAGCAGGAGTAAAATTGGGTCAGGGGAATTTAGAGGGTAGAACTTTGCAGGCAGAGAGAGCAGAGAGGGGCAATTCAGGGCATAGGGGAGAGTAAAGGAGAAGCAATGGGAGGGGTGGATCATGAGGGTGGGGAGCCGGGCAGAGCTGTCCAGAGGTTCCAACTCCATCCTAACGCCTCCAAATGGCCTCTTCAAGGTCTTCTCTGTGGACAGACATGCACAGATTAATGTGCCCCAACTTGCTTCTTACCCGCATTTATCCTCCTCGCTGCAGCCTCAGTGGACATAGTGCAATTCATTGCAAGGTGGTCCATGGTCCAAGTCAGGAATGCTGGTGTCCGGGTGTGGGCTATGACAGCGGAGATGGGGAAGAGTGGATGAACTCAGAGATCCTTAGGAGGCAACAGGACTCTGAAGCCACAGAAAAGCCCCAGCCTACTGCTGCCAGGGAACCAATGGGGGATGTTATGGAGATGAGAAATGAAGATCAAGAGAAGGGCAAGGGGGAGTCCCAAGCCAGGGCGTCGGCCTGAATTACATTGTTTGCCAATGTGTACCTTTTTCTTTTCTTGCTCTTTCCTTTTATATTTTCAGTCATATGCATATGATATAAACTATTCTCTCTTAAAAGTTTATATGGGACTATAACCCTGTTTTATATATGGGAAAAGGCTGACTCCCTGTGGGTTTTCTGTATTTTCATATTGCCATAATTCAAACAATGTGATGAATCAACTCACTGTAATTTCTGGAGCTGGACTCAGAGAAGCTGAGTTTTATGGAGACTTTATTGAGCTGTACCCTGGGGCTGGGTAGCAGTCCTCGGGGAAAAGGGTATTTGGGGGTGGGATTTACACACTCTTCACTATGTTCTGGGGCATTCATCCCTCCAGAAATTGACGTGAATGTTGTTTGGTATATGAGGGACACTTAGGGGTTAAGTGACTTGCCTATGGACACCCAGCTGGGTTGGTAGAATCTGCTAACTCCAAGTCCAGGGCTCCTTCCCTGAAGGTGTGCACCTCCCAGGAACAGATGACACAAACCAGTGGACCTGGCTCTGAGGAAGGAGGAGGCTTCTGGGCTATTTTTCCTGTCTCTCCAGCTTTTCCAGGCTGTTTGTTTAACCTGAGTGGGTCTCCTCACTGTGCCTGAGCATCCTCTACCCCAGGCACATAAAGGAGCAAGCAGGGGCTGCTCCCCTTGGAATCCATTTTCTCTTCTGACAAAGACCTTCCCAAGTTAGCAGACAGAGCATCAGGCTTCTAGCCCTAACTCCAGGGCCAGTGTTCCTTCTCCCACGCCCCACCGCTTCAGTGAGACAATTCAACTGATAAACAAAGGAATCATGTGTTCAACCTAAGAGTCTCTTCCAAATCTAAGCAGATAAGAGGGAATATTCAAATCTTAGACTCTCAAAGGCAGCTAGGGGATTTGATCTTCCTTTTCTGGAATAGGTCGGCGTTACTATCCATTTTACACATGAAGAAAATGAGATTTGGGAAATGTGAGTAATTTGCCTGGGGTATTTAGTAACATGGTCAGGATCTGAACCCAGGTTTCAGCTGTAAGAGTCCCCAGCAGAGTCTTCAGCAATAGTAGGTGTTCAAAATGTTTGTTCCCTTGCATGCTTCCAACTCTCTGCTGGTCCTGCCCCTTCTCTGGAAAGTAGACACCTATCGGCATTTTTCCAGCGTGAAAGCAGCTGTTCCCTGGATACCTGTGCCTTCGTCTCGAAGTTGTTGCCATAAGTATACCTCTAAGGAATTAACAAGCCCACATATGGTATACGGTAGATGGGAGCCTGTACTAAGGTGTCATAAAGGATTTTTAATAGAACTTTACAGGAGTAAGCCTTCCAGCCGGGCAGGGTAGGAAGTGAGGTAGAAGGTTGGGGTGGAAAGATGAGTAGATCTGAGAGGTGGGCAGTCAGCTCTGATGGAGAAAGAGGAGCTAAGAAAAAGCCACAGCCTCCTCGGGAGAGTGCTGAGCTCAGATTCTGGTGCCAGGACTCACCATGTGACCCAGGGCAAGTTCCTTCCCTCATGAAACTTATCTATGCATTAACACATCTGCATGTAAGAAAATGTTCTAAAAGCAGAAAAGAGAAAGGGAAGAGGGAGGAGAGGAAGAATGGATTGGTTCAATCAGCTCAGGTTCAGGGTGAGGCCAGGAGATCACCGCCACGCCATGACTCCTTTACCCTCTACCCTGTGAGCAGATAGCAAACAGGCATTCTCTTGCCCCCACACTGACCATGCACACTCAATAGTTGTGCATAGGCTCTTATTGCTAACAGGAAAGGTTTTCATTCTCTTCTCTGCCTGGAAAATTCATAATCCATTTTTCAGGTCTCAGGTCATGTCACCTCCTCCATGAAGTCTTCCTTGACTCCTCTCTCACCTCCAATCACCCTCAGACACTCATACCTTTGAGTTTTTACATCATTATATATACTCCAAGGACAGCATTTGTTACCTTGTTATTATTGTAGTAGTACTATTACTAGTGGCATAAATTGCTATTTAAGGAACACTTTTTTTTGGTGGGGGTGGGCAGACATAGTGTTGTGGTCTTTTTACAAATTATGTATCATTTAAATTTCATCACTATGCCATAAATTAGGTATTTTCTTCTCAACTTTAAAAGTAAGGAAACTAAGGCTCCAAGAGGTTGGTGGTTTTCCTCCTGTGTAACTCAGGCAAGGCACAATGCCTGTATTTAGGGCCAGGTCTGACTCCTTTATAATTCCCTACTGTTCAACCTGAACAAAGAAGTAATAATAGGTGATAAGTGAAATGATGAATGAATGTCACCATGGAGTGAGGGGGGCTGAAGTGTGAAGCATGGCTTTAAACAATCATTTTATTTTGCTGCGACCATCCCAGAACAACTCCACTCAAGTATAAAAGCAGACCTTAAGGATCATGTAAGTTAACCATAGGGAAAGATCTAGAGGAGCATGGGCTGGCCTGGGGGACAGAACTGCCTTTGGCACCTGTCCAGATGTATTTCCCAGCTTCTGATGGGCAACCCTCTTCAAACCTCTACTTCCCAGAGCTCTGTGTTAGAGACTGGCCCGATTTTCTTCCCTGCCACAGAAACCTTTCTGTGTCTGTCCTTAGAGACAGAAGGCGACCAAACCTCTGTATTTCTTGGTTGTGCTCTCCCAATTAAGCAAAGAAGCCAACCGAAGACTCCTCGAGACAAACTAATTGCATCTTAACAGGCTCTGTGCCTGCCAGCTTTGGCCCAGATTCAGATTTTATAGGCCACTTAGCCCCACACCCAGGGTTTATGATGGAAACACTGACAAAGCTTCACTGATAAGGCAGCAGAGGACCCAGGAGACCAGAAAACCTGGTAATTTTCCAGAGTCTAAACCCAGTCTCTACTCCAGGGGCCCCTCACTAGGCAGGATTCTGAAGTGTCAGCCAAGAGGACCCTGGCACAGGGCTGTTTGTTTCCACTCCAGTGCACTCCAGAAATTCTGCAGGATACCTTGCTGGGATTTTTAATGGCGAGTTTCTCCTTCAGCATCACCTGGTATCCAATTAGTTTTCCCATTCTTTGGGCCGCTCAATCATTCATCGATTTGTTCAATCATTCCTCAAATTCTGAACTCCTCTGCCAGGCTGTACTGGACACTAAAAAGAAGTACTACGTGGGTGATTAATTTTACATGCTGCTCTATGAAGGTCACTCCACTCAGCCAGGTATTCATTGAACGACTTCTCAAGGATCACAGTTCTCATCAAGCCTGCCATGTGGACTTTGTGCAGTTTGTGCACTGCACAGCTCTAGGGGATGCCATTCACATAGACTATGATCACATTAAGTACCCTCTATAGAGAATAGAGAAGAACAAAAACAAACGAGAAAATGAAAATACCATATATTCAGTCTATTATAGAAGGAAGAACATTCAAAATAAACAAAGCTGCTGGGTCATAGAGAAATTCCCCAGCTCTTAGAGAATGTATAATTCGTCTCCAAAAGAAAAAAAAAAAAATCAGACATATCATTCCCTTGTTTAAAACAGGGCTTTTCAACCTTGGCACTGTTGATACTTTTGGCCAGATCATTCCTTTGTTGTAGGAGGCTGTCCTGTGCAATGTAGAATGTTTAGCAACACTCTTGGCCTCTACCCACGAGATACCAGTAGCAACTTCCTCCTCACCATTGTGACAACCAAAAATGTCTCCAGATGTTGCCAAATGTCCCAGCAGAGGCAGGGTAGAGAAGGGGGCAAATCATCCTTAGTTGGGTCAATGTTTTAAAATAACCTTCTCTCTCCGTTTCTATAATACCTTCCATGGCCCTCTAAGTGAAGTCCAAGACACAGGTTTTCATGCTGCTTATCAGTCCTGCCTCATCACTGCCCATTCCACCATACCTTTGCCCATGCACTTTCCCCTGCATGCAAACGTCAGCCCCAGCCCCACCTCCCATCTCACCTGGTTTAATTCTCCTTGTCCTGCAAGACTTAGCTTGGGTCCCCGAACTCATGAAGCCTGTATTGACCCATCCCCTCTCCCTCAGCAGTTGAATCAGCCCCTCTGTGGAATCCTTGGCACCCCAGCATCTCTCTACCCGACACTTAGACTTGTGGGAGTATCAACTCTTGTGAAATTATTTGCTGATTTGGGGGCAGTAACTATGTATCCCCAGCACTTAGCAAAGTCCTGGCTCAGATTTATTTATTTAGAAATTGTTCTATCTTATTCAAGTTGGATGAAGGATTAAAAAAAAATAAAATAAAAGCCCACACCCTCCACCAGCATGCCCTGCAGAATTATCTATGGCTTTTGGCCAGAAAGCCAGTGCTCTCAACTGCATTGCTAACCAGCTTTCTGATCTTAGGCAAGTCAGTTCAGCTCTCCAGTCTGCCTCAGTTTCCTTATACGTAAAATGGGAGTCTCTTTGGTGTTCCTGTCTCATGATGATTTTAAGGTACAAATGAGTTATTATATGACCCCTTAGTAAACTGCCATTGATTGTATGAATGTCAGATGCTATTATACTGCTAAATAATAAGATCCTTGAAAACAAAAATGTTGAATGGAAGCAAATATATTAGAAGAAGAATTCTTTCTTTATATGGAAAGTTGGCCATCTCCTGAATGTAAAGAGCATTTTATTTGTTTGGATTTTCTTTTGTTACTTCAAAAAACAAGCCTTACCATTTGCTGATCCCTACCCTACCAAGACTCTTAGTATTTCAATGAAGGAATTTTTCATATCCTCCTGGGCTGGAATTCCAGGAGTTTCTTCAATTTCTTTGAAGCGAGTCACACCGTTAACTGGAGGACATTTTTCTACCAGACATGTAGCCCACAGAACCTTCAGTTTAAACAATTTTATAGGGTGATAATAACTAGGATAGAAAACTTTAGAAGAGGAGCTGCTTCTAAAATGTATTCTTCACTTCAAAGCCAAAAAAAAATGCATTTGGTTTAAGAAAATGAAGTTGAAAGACATCTCCTAAGAATTGAGTGCTATTACAGGTTGAATTGTCTCCCACAAGAAAAGATATGTAAGGTTCTAACCTCCAGTACCTTTGACTGTGACCTTATTTGGAAACAGAATCTTTGCAGATATAACAGTTAAGATGAGGTCATACTGTTTAGGATAGGCCATAATATGACTGGCATCCTTTTACGAAGAGGAGAAGAGACACAGACACAGGGGAGAAAGCCATGCGAAGACAGAGGCAGAGGTTGGAGTCGTGCAGCTATAAACCAAGGGACATCAGGGATTACTGGCAACCACCAGGAGAGAGGCCTGGAGCAGATTTATCCTCAGACCTCCAGACAGAATGAGCCCTGCCAAAAGCTGGATTTTTGACTTCTAGTCTTCAAACTTATGAGAGCCAAGCATGGTGGCTCACACCTGTAATCCCAGCCCTTTGGGAGGCCAAAGCAGGAGGACTGCTTGAGCCCAGGAGTTCGAGGCCAGCCTGGGCAACATGGTGAGACCTCATCTCTACAAAATAAATATATTGAAAAATTAGCTGGGTGTGGTGGTATGCACCTGTAGTGCCAGTTATTTGAGAGGCTGAGGTGGAACAATGACTTGAGCCCAGGAGGTCAAGGCTGCAGTGAGCCATGATCATGCCACTGCACTTCAGCCTGGGTGACAGGGCAAGGTCCTGTCTCAAAAAAGAATTATGAGAAAATAAATTTCTGTTGTTTTAAGGCAACCAGTTTGCGATATTTTGTTGGAGCAGTCCTAGGAAACTAACACAAGCACTCTAGCCCAAATTATGAACTCTTTCCTCAGATGAAGTCTTCCTTTACCCACAGTCTATTACAACATCTAGACAGAAAAACAGACAATAACAACAGATTGGGAGCCCTCACCCCTCAAGATGGGAAGCATTTAAAGAGTACATACTACTTTTGACCCACTCTGTGTCTTCAGCACCTGTGATCATGAGAACACAGAGCAAAGGCTCAGTAAATACTAGTTTTCTGAACAAAACTGAAGCAAGTCTCCATGAGACTTACAAAGCCTTAGGCTGAGGCTGATCAGGGCGAATAATTATTTTTCTGCAGTTATGAGGAGACAAAGTCAAAATGTATGCCCCGAAGGAGAGTTCTGAAACCCAGTCTGGAGCATATCTCCAGGCAATGGGGCTGGCAATTAGTGTACCAGGTGCTAAGGAAATAGGAACAGTGAGGAAAGTGGGTCAGAACCTGCCAACCAGAAGTTGCCTTGATGATCACACAGATGAAGCACCCCGTCCTGGAATGTATAGACATGCACACTTCTGGGGAGGAGCGTGGCCATTGCTTAGTTTTCTGGCTGCTTGGTATTCAATCCCTATTCCTATTAAGGAGGAGTCTTTCTTTATATATATCACATATACTATTAGTAGACACAGTGCCCTCCTTATTACTATCCCAACTGAAGATGAAAGATGTTCTATAAGTACATGCCTTGGAAGCCACAGCACAAACACATGACCTAGGCCCACCTGTCAGGCATGAGAGTAAGGGATGCAAAGTTGGAGGAGTAGTTAGATTTATTCACAGGAGGCACCACTGGATCCAGTTATGGGGAGTCACAGTGAGTAGGGAGTGATGTGAGGCCAGCTTCCATCTCCCAAGACTAGAAGCATAACACAATACTGCTGTCCTCTTTCCCATTCCCCACTGATTTTTGTTGTTGTTGTTGTTGAGACAGAGTCTCACTCTGTTGCCCAGGCTGGAATGCAGTGGCATGATCTTGGCTCACTTCAACCTCTGCCTCCTGGGTTCAAGCAATTCTCCTGCCTCAGCCTCCCAAGTAGCTGAGATTACAGGCATGTGCCACCACACCCGGCTAATTTTTGTATTTTTTTTAGTAGAGACAAGGTTCCACCATGTTAGTCAGACTGTTAGTCGAACTCCTGACCTCAGGTGATCCATTCATCTCGGCCTCCCAAAGTGCTGGGATTACAGGCATGAGCCACCGTGCCCAGTGACCACTGATTTTTCTTCATGGGAAGAAGTGTCACATATGTGATTATCAAGTTTAGGGGAAGAAATTAGACTACTACTTCCTTCTCTTTGTTCAAACTAGCCTGCCTAAAGGGACACATAGATTTTACTTCTCCATGCCATGAGTTTACTGTGGCAGATTTTAGCTGCAGGACAAGACCTGTGGTGGTTCTGCTATGCCAATGACCAGGAGGAAGTCAAAATTTAGGAATGAGATATAAGCAAACCCACTTGGCCTCAGATCTAAAGCCACATTCTCCAATCAGCTTTTTCAACAATAAATGCAGAGTTTTAATATATGATTCCTTTTTCTATCTCTCCATGGGCTTTAAGCTCAAATTGGGAAGAACGTTATTTGCTGTGTCCCAGGGAACTCGGAGGGGGAATTCTAGACACTAATGTCATCATCAGTGTTTGACAGTTGAGGGATGATGTTGATTTCGAAGAAAGAGAATTAGTTGGTATCTCTAACACAAACTGCTATTCTAAATTTGCTCATTATAAAAAGTAAATCATCATCAGTGTCTGACTTGGTAGACAGATTTTTTTTTTTTTTTTTTTTTCCGAGACGGAGTCTTGCTCTATCGCCCAGGCTAGAGTGCAGTGGCACAATCTCAGCAAACCGCAAACTCTGCCTCTCGGGTTCACGCCATTCTCCTGCCTCAGCCTCCCAGGTAGCTGGGACTACAGGTGCCTGCCACCATGCCCAGCTAATTTTTTGTATTTTTAGTAGAGATGGGTTTCACCATGTTAGCCAGGATGGTCTCGATCTCCTGACCTCGTGATCAACCCACCTCGACCTCCCAAAGTGCTGGGATTACAGGCGTGAGCCACCGCACCAGGCCCTGATTTTTTTATGCCAAGTATCAGAAAACACTGGAGGAAGTTTGCTTTCACCTGGGAGAAAGAGAATATCCTGGAAGAACAGATACACCTGTTCTGCCTCAAGGAAGTATCAAAACTCCTGGTCTATGCCATAATTTAAGCCACAGGCACCTTGACCATATTCCCATCCCAGGTGGCAGAATGTCAGTTCACTATGTCAATTGAATCAAGTTAGGACCAAAAACATAGGAAACAGCAAGTACTATAGATGCTTTCTGTAGGATACATGCAAGCCATAAATCCTACAAAAAAAAAATCCTATGAAAATGTAGAGAGTTTATTTCTGTGAATTCCATAAGTGCCAGCATCCGAAGGCATTTTTCAGTAGTCTCTCAAAAATTAATATTAAGTTGAGGTACCTTGTGCTTCCCACCACTTAGAAAGAAGCAAAATAATTGCTGAGCCTTGGAATTTTGGTGGTAACATATACTACACTTGGATATGCCATGTTAACCCACTTGGGGAGTAAACTACCAGCTTGGAGTGGAGTACT
>NW_012101365.1:5162892-5167825 GCF_000951045.1 Mandrillus leucophaeus | reverse complement strand
TTCAAGCAGTACCTTTTTAAGTCCACTTTGCAATGGATGGAAGGAAGACAGGGAGGGAGGAAGAAAGGCAGACAACGAGTTTATGCCCATGGGATTCATTTGGTTTTAGAATAAGGCCATGAACAGAAGCTACTGTACTCACAGAATAGTGTCTTGGTGGGTTGAAGAATCATTACCCATGCCGGCAGGGTAACACCTCACAAGATGGGGTATTATCCTGCAGAAAGTAATAAATACCCTCAATAGGGGAATAATTTTTGGTTCTGTTGCTGTTGTAGCCAGAATAAAGCATCCAGAACCAAGGGATAGGAGAAAGATTTGCACTTCTCGTGCCCCACTTATAACTTTTGTTTTCCCTTCCTACAATTTGGGGATCTGTTAGTTCAGTGACTTGTGGGGAAGCTATGCTTTGGGGAGGAATGCTTCCATGAGGGGCCATAACAACCATCATACTGAACTGGGCCATCTGGTCATTTCAGATTCCTTATGCCCCTGAGAAAACAGGGCAAGAAAAGAGGCAGTCACCAAACTGAACATGGTATAGGAACCTGATTGTCAAAGAAAAATAGGATTGCCAACTACGGGAGCATGCAGAAGTAAGATGGAATTTAGGAACCACCCCCTGTTCACTGCCTCCTACTTCTGCTCTATCTAGTAGTAAAATCAGTGGAAAACTTCTGCAGCCCCATACATACCAAGGGCTCATATCCCTCAAAACTAAACATTGGGGCCACCCACAAGGGTGACCAGTGAAGGGCTGGCTGAAGGCAAAAACAAAGTCAAACATTGAAATGGAATAATAAAGAGAAGCTGCAAACACCAGTTATGCAGAAATGAAGACAATAGCCTCTATTTACTTCCTTCCTGATAGTGTCAACTATTTGTATATTTTACTGCAGTTCCCTCTTCTTTCCTCTCCATTTTCCCCACTATTACATATGTGGCTAATAGTAACAGTGAGCTTCATAATTAATCCTTGGGCTTTAGAAAGAACTGGAGGCATAGTAGGGATGCAGTAGCTGGTCAGGCTTTTGTTTTTATTCTTTTGGGAGAGGCTGAGACCATTTTTAGTTGTAAGAAAAATTGTGTGTGTGTGTGTGTGTGTGTGTGTGTGTGTTGGATGAACAGATATAGAAAGACGGATCTGTGTGGAGGTGGGACATTCAAAGAGGTAGGCACAGGGGGACATTCGTCAGCTCTTCTTGGCTGCCCAGCCACATCTCTTCTTAGTTGGAGGGAAACCCCACAGTGAGGAGCAGCCTGTTGTCTCTGTCAAAGCCTGAGTAGTAGGGGAGCCCTCCCTCTTCCCTGCCCCAGCTGCCAACAAAGTTGCCCAAATGAGTGAGGATTGGGGTTCATTCCCACCCGCTGTCCATGGGGAAGGCACTGATGGATGACTGACCTAGCCATCTTCCAAAAGATGAATGTTTGCTTCTTGCTATTTGTCTCCCTGATCATCAGAGAGCTCCTTTGATTTCTGTCTGGTTCTGAAATCTGGTCCTCTAGAATCTGCAGAATCTAGAGCCTCCAATTCCCTTCCAATAATTTTGTGGAGGGTAGGAACTAATTTTCACTGGTTGGAACTAAGAACCTTCTGAAAGTAGTGTGACTCGAAGTATGTGGTTGATCTAGATTCACTTAAAGGGTCCTGGATACAGTAGATGATGAAAAGCAGCTTTTAAGCACTAGTTACAAAAGCAAAGCCATGTAACCAACCTAAGTGTCCACCAAGAGTTGACTAGATAAAGAAAATATGATACACATATGGAATACTAGACAGCCATAAAACAGAGTGAAAGCATGTCCTCTGCAGCAACATGGGTGGAGCTGGAGGCCATTATCCTATGTGAACTGACTCAGAAGCAAAAAACCAAATATCTCATGTTCTCACTCATAAGTGGGAGCTAAACAAAGAGTACATAAGATAGGGACATAGACATAAACATGTCCATAAACATGGACATAAAGATGGGAAAAGTAGACTCTAGGGACTCTGGAGGGAGGAAAGCAGGAGGAGGGGGAGGGTTGAAAAAATTATCTACTGGGTACAACGTCCAATATTTGAGTGATGGGTACACTAGAAGCCCAATCCCCATTATGCCGGTGATACCCATGTAACGAACAGGCACATGTACCCCTGAATCTAAAATTTAAAAAAATTAAAAAGGAAGATTTTTAACAGATATTAGTTGGCATTATGTTCTAGACACCGAGGGGAGAGGCTAGTCCCTCCATGTGCACGCAAGATCTCATTTTACCCACTATAACCCTATGAAGTCAATAGCATTCTTATGCCCATTCTAAAGATGAGAAAACTGTGGCACAGAGGGGTTAAGTAACCATTGCAAGTCACAGGGCTAGAATGTAGGGGTGTGTGTACAAGTGTGTGTAAAAGCATGGGCTTCAAGGAAGACCCAACTCCACGAAGGGTCATGTAATCTGCATCTCCTGGAATCTCATCTGACCTATGCTCTCTTTCCTCTCAGGAGAATGCCTTCTCCAAGTAGCTATTTTTATGGGAACCAGACTGACGATACTGACCAGTAGCAAGGCTCAACCAGCTGGTCCTAGCTTGAGGAAGATAAGGAGGTTTTCCTTCACATGGGTCTAAGAAACTCACCATTTTCCTCAACATCTGACCTGACAACTGGTTTCCTAGCATTGGCCCCAAGAAATACCACCTGCCATCTCCACCTGGATTCTGCAGCCCCCAGAGCCACAGCATTCCACCTTCTTTCCCCAGCAAGACAAATGGGGTAACCTGTTTGCAGCATCCTCAGGAGTCCTTGGGGGTAGGAGAACCTGAGGGAGATGAGAAGATAGGCCACGCCCAGCTCCAATGAGTGGCACACATATAAGCATTTAAGCATTTAGACTGGTTGAGGGTGGCAGTCCTGACCTCTGTTTTTAAGGAAGCCTGCCCAGGGTTTTATAGTCCAGGGTTCCTTGTGATCTTCAAGGCTTCCTCTGCCCCTAACCCTGAAAAAACTCCAAGGGAAGAACTTCAAAGCTGCTTTCTCATTATAAATCTCACAGCCTAGGGACCTTCTGCCCACCCAAGTAAAACCCCCAGATATGTGACTCATCTGGAGGTTTCCAAGGCTTCCCTGGCTTTATTGGATAGTCTTCTCCCAACACTCCTTGGGGTTCATGTTCAACAAGCTTACTTAGCCAGGTTGTACATTTTATCCGAATACTACTTATCGTTAGGCACTTCTCCTGAGACATCACATCTCCAGGAAGCCTCCCTCAGACTGGTTGGGTTCCCCAGGGCACTTTGCCCTTACTTCTAGTAAAGCACAGGCACATCGTGATGGTTAGTATTGAGTATCAACTTGATTGGATTGAAGGATGTGAAATACTATTCCTGGGTGTGTCTGTGAGGGTGATGTCAAAGGAGATTAACATTCGAGTCAGTCGACTGGGAGAGGCAGACCCGCTCTTAGTCTGGGCGGGCACCATCAAATCAGCTGCCAGCACGGCTAGAATAAAGCAGGCAGAAGAACATGGAAGAACTAGATTTGCTGAGTCTTCCAGCCTTCATCTTTCTCCCGTGCTGGATGCTTCCTGTCCTCGAACATCAGACTCCAAGTTCTTCAGCTTTTGGACTCTTGGACCTACACCAGTGGTTTTCCAGGGGCTCTTGGGCCTTTACCCACAGACTAAAGGCTGCACTGTTGGCTTCCCTTCTTTTGAGATTTGGGGACTCAGACAGACCCACCACTGGCTTCCTTGCTCCTCAACTTGCAAACGGCCTATTGTGGGACTTTTACCTTGTGATGGTGTGAATCAATTCTCCTTAATAAACTCCCTTTCCTATATACATATAGTTGATTGACTATTTCTGTCCCTCTAGAGAACCCTGACTAATAAATACATTCTCAAGTATCTAAGGTCTTCTAGGTCAGCAGTTCTCTACAGGGGACAATTGTTTAGACTTTGGGCAATGTCTGGAAACATTTTTGGTTGTCACAGATGGGCAGGATGCTACTGGCATCTAATGGGAAGAGTCCAGGGATGCTGCTAAACATCCTACAATGCACAGGACACTTCCCACAAGAAAGAATAATCTGGCCCCAAATGTCACTAGCAGGGCTGGTTTCATAGGCAGGCCCAGTAGACAGGGCCCAGCTCTCAGAAAGCATCTGCATTTGTTTAATGCTCTGTTACTGCCATGTTGATATTCTTAGTAACTTTTGAACAAGAGTCTCTGTATTTTCGTCTGGTACTGGGTCCTACAAATTATGCAGCTGGTCCTGGTCAACAGTGTAGATGCTGAGAAACCCTGTTCTTGTTCTAAAGACAGGTGTCCAAATGAAGATGTCCAAATGAAGATTCCTGCCCTCAAGAAGCCATTATCCAGTGATAGAGAGGGAAATGTGTGTTTGGTGTTTCCCTGTTCTGTGTGCTGGGACAGGGAAGCTTGGAGGAGGGAGTGCCTGACCCAACTTGGAACTAATTCCTGAGGGATGAGTTGGAGTTAACCACACGGAGAGGAGAGGAAAAAAGAGTCCTAACAAAGACACAGCATGTTCCAAGGCATCAAGCTCTAAGAAGGTCAAAGCTGTGTCAGGGACTCCAGGAAGTTCTGTACAGCCAGAAGACAGAGCACAGCAAGATGAGAAGTTATGCTGGAAGGTTAGTAAGAGCCAGGTCTCAATCACATTAAGGAGCTTTTGAAGGACCTTCAGTAAAGTAGTAACAAAATTAGATTGAGTTTGAGAAAGACAGTCAGAGGTGGTATGGCAAATAGATCGGAGGATGAGACATTGAACAGGGAGATCAGGTTAGAGCTGGAACAGTAGAAGCATTAAGAAATGCTAGAGCTGAATGCAGTAAGGCCCCACAAATTATGTAGCCAGTCCAGCAGCAGTACAGCAGGGAGAGACAAATGGACTCCAAAGATGAAGAGGTGGAATAGGATTTGATGGTT
>NW_012101365.1:5159118-5162562 GCF_000951045.1 Mandrillus leucophaeus | reverse complement strand
GGTAGGCATGTCTGAAGCCAATTCCATGCTGATGTCTTTCCACAAAGCCCACAGCAGCCTTTCAAGCACATTGCAGATCCACCAGGTGACTGGTTGAGAACACGGCCAGACCCGGGCCAGCTACTCGTCTGTCTCACTCTGTCCCTCCAGCCTGTGGTCCACTTCAGAGCCCACAAGGGGTTGTATGCCATACTCCTCACTTTCTGGTGTCAAATTGCTTTCTTGGCACATAGTAGATAATTAATAACAAATAAAGAAACAGAAACAGTGCAGCAGAAATGTGAAAGACTAAAAACATTTTTTACTCAACATCACTAAGAGTCAAAGAAAAGCAAATTAAAATCGTAAGGAAATACCATCTCTGCCCATCAAATTGACCGGAGGCAGACCACTTGCTACAATCTTTCTGAAAAGTGATGTGGCATTATATTTCAAGTTTTTTTTTTTTTTAAAGAAAAGCATACCCTTTGCTGAATACTTGATTATTTCCTTAAAGACCTGGGTAAAAATTTATGGACAAAGATACTCATCTCAACCTTCTTTACAATTTAAGAAAAAAAAAAAGGAGGAGGAGGTAATTTTCCAAAAACTTACAAATGAGTAATGATATACATTCAAATGATGGAATATTAATTTTGCAAAATTTTTAATGACATGAAAAATTTACCATAATAGAACGCTAAAGGGAAAAAGAATTTCATGAATACATACAATTGTGTTAGAGTAAATACCTCATTTTGTATAGACAGAGTTCCCAGCTAGAGCTTAAGCCATGATTTACCCTTGGGATAGAGATATGTCTGGGAATTGCAAGTGGAATGATGGGATAAATCTGGTGGAATTATCCTGGGAGAGAAGTCATCATCTGGAGGAAAGAGGCCAGGCAGACAAGCTTAACCCAGGAACAAAACTTTATACACAGGCAGGGTGGGGTCGTTCTGAGGAAGACAAGGTACCTGTCCCTCAGTTCACGGGGAGCTCAGAATACATCTGAGCCTACAGAAAGGAGGGCTGCTATTCAGATTATCTGTTCCTGCATAACAAACTACCCCAAAATTTAGTGACTTAAAACATCAATTTTTTATTTTCATTCATGGTTCTCTGAGTTAACTGTGTTCAGTGAGGCAGTTCTCACTTAGAATTTCTTAGGTTGCTTGGGCTGGAGTCATCTGAAGTCTCTACCCTCTGTCTTTCCAAGATGATACACTCACATGACTGCCAGTAGGTACTGAATGTCCCTGCAGAGGGACTATCAAAAGGAGCGCCAGCCAGGCGCAGTGGCTCATGCCTGTAATCCCAGCACTTCGGGAGGCCAACGCACGCGGATCACTTGAGGTCAGGAGTTCGACACCAGCCTGACTAAAATGGTGAAACCCCCTCTGCTGAAAATACAAAAAATATGAGCCGGGCATGGTGGCAGATGCCTATAATCCCAGCTACTTGAGATGCTGAGGCAGGAGAATGACTTGAATCTGGGAGGCGGAGGTTGCAGTGAGCCGAGATCACACCACTGCACTCCAGCCTGGGCAACAAGGATGGTTTCTCATACCATGAGAGGAAGTGACCCAAGAAGGAGCATTCCAAGAGAACCAGGAAGAATGGCAAGCCTTCTTACAACCTCACCTCAGAGGGTCTAGAACATCCTTTTGGATGCATCTTTTTGGTAAAGTAAGTCACTAAGACCAACCCAGAGTCAAAGGGTAGGGGATTAAATTTCACCTCCTGATGTGAGGAGGTGCAGGCCCAGGCATGAAGGGAAGAGACAGGGGGCAGCCCTCCCTCAAGCCTGTTCACCACAACTGTTTTCTATGAAGAGCCCTGAAAACATTGCTACGTAAGACAAAAAGCAGACCTGTGCCCCAAATTACAAGCCAATGGAGGCTGAGACTCCCACCTCTGCAGGGAGCCCAGCCTGGCTTTGGTGGCCTACAGGAGCCAAAAAGCACAACCATGTTTCTATACCTGGAGGAAGGCTCCAGGTAACTAGGAGAAGCAAGAGTGCCCCACAGCTGTAAAATAAGACAGTACCCAGCAGAAAAAAGTTTCATGGTGGGCCTAGCCAGAAAGGCAAAGCGCATTCAAGAGACATGGAGGCCTCAGAGTAGACATCACTGTAAGGGACACAGCTGTGAAAGTGAAGGAGATAGACAAGTAGCTCCTGAGTTCATCTGAGAAATCCCTCAGAACTTCCCAGAAATAACTCAGCAGGCCTTTGTAAGAGGAGGACATAAGACCTATAATACCAACCACATTGAGATAAAAGCCAGTTAAATATAAATTATGACTATTAATATCACCCCCCCATTTTTCATCCCAGCTTGATGCAAAACAGGTTACATAACTTAATATATTAACACATGTTTCTGTGAACAGAAATGTAAACATACACACTTATACATACACACACATAAACGTGCTTGGAAAAAGAATGGAAGACGTACATTACAAAGTTTATTCTGCTGTCTCTCATATCCTTGATATCAGGACAGTGTTTTTGATTCTTTGTATATTTTTCTGTATGTTCTCAATTCTCCATGATGAACATAGTGCTTGTATAACTAGAAATAAGTATATTTTTTAAAGGAAAGTATACATCCAATCTTTAATACTCGTGCTTCTTCAAATGAGGTCATGAGGGAAGGTTTCCCCTGCCTGAGCCTGGGCTCTGAACACAGCACGTTTGACAACCCAGGACATCTCCAAGAGCTATGGACTCCAGTGGGGCCCAGGAGAGCCATGAGCATAGCAGGTCAGTAGCCACTAGGTAAGGATGTTCAGAGTGATCCCAGGTGAGCACCCACCAGCCTGTCCTCCCTAGGGTTACCATACCAGCCCCTCAGAAGTTGTGTTGTATTCACATATACATCACTAAAGTTATCCATCCATGTTGGAAGAGGAGGCAGAAAGAAGGCATTTCTCTTCCTAAAATGTGTGAGCTGGCTGTCTGCTAATTCTTGCTTTCCATCACTACCTGGAATAGACTGAATTGTGCACCCAACTGCCAAATTCATATGCTGAAGCCTTGATTATCCTTAAGGAGCCAGGTAGAGGAAAGATCAAAATTGGAGTTGTATATGGTGCAGGAAAACCTGTGAGAGAAAAGGCCATTCCTCTACTCACTGCAATAAACCCTGGGATTTTCCTCTGCCACTGAGCTTGGGAAGCCAGGACTGTCAGCATGCCGAAGGCCCATGCACTGGCCAGCCATCAGGCCTGAGAAACCACTCAGTACAGGGGTGCTGAGCGTTTTCCCCCTAGGCTGGCCACAGGCTCTCAGATGGTTCAATGGCAATAAGAGAAAGAGGACAAAATTCAGGTGCCCACCAGGAGCCAAGCACAACATCCCTGTTAGAGAGCTGTATCCACCAGGAAAACCAAGTACACCACGATGTTAAAAAAGAAAAAGAAAGGCTTTAGTAAAGGACTAGCTAAAGAGGTGTGGAC
>NW_012101365.1:5134005-5159068 GCF_000951045.1 Mandrillus leucophaeus | reverse complement strand
ATTCTGCTGTCTCTCATATCCTTGATATCAGGACAGTGTTTTTGATTCTTTGTATATTTTTCTGTATGTTCTCAATTCTCCATGATGAACATAGTGCTTGTATAACTAGAAATAAGTATATTTTTTAAAGGAAAGTATACATCCAATCTTTAATACTCGTGCTTCTTCAAATGAGGTCATGAGGGAAGGTTTCCCCTGCCTGAGCCTGGGCTCTGAACACAGCACGTTTGACAACCCAGGACATCTCCAAGAGCTATGGACTCCAGTGGGGCCCAGGAGAGCCATGAGCATAGCAGGTCAGTAGCCACTAGGTAAGGATGTTCAGAGTGATCCCAGGTGAGCACCCACCAGCCTGTCCTCCCTAGGGTTACCATACCAGCCCCTCAGAAGTTGTGTTGTATTCACATATACATCACTAAAGTTATCCATCCATGTTGGAAGAGGAGGTAGAAAGAAGGCATTTCTCTTCCTAAAATGTGTGAGCTGGCTGTCTGCTAATTCTTGCTTTCCATCACTACCTGGAATAGACTGAATTGTGCACCCAACTGCCAAATTCATATGCTGAAGCCTTGATTATCCTTAAGGAGCCAGGTAGAGGAAAGATCAAAATTGGAGTTGTATATGGTGCAGGAAAACCTGTGAGAGAAAAGGCCATTCCTCTACTCACTGCAATAAACCCTGGGATTTTCCTCTGCCACTGAGCTTGGGAAGCCAGGACTGTCAGCATGCCGAAGGCCCATGCACTGGCCAGCCATCAGGCCTGAGAAACCACTCAGTACAGGGGTGCTGAGCGTTTTCCCCCTAGGCTGGCCACAGGCTCTCAGATGGTTCAATGGCAATAAGAGAAAGAGGACAAAATTCAGGTGCCCACCAGGAGCCAAGCACAACATCCCTGTTAGAGAGCTGTATCCACCAGGAAAACCAAGTACACCACGATGTTAAAAAAGAAAAAGAAAGGCTTTAGTAAAGGACTAGCTAAAGAGGTGTGGACGGAGATAAGGCAATGAATAAGAAATCAATAAACCTGAAGATGTGACTGAATTCCTGCCATCTCATGGTAAAATTTGAATGGAGAAGGAGTTCCTTCTTATGGAGGAGCAAAGAAAGTTGATTCTTGAGACGGACTGTACTCTTGGTAGTAAAGATGCTGTGAACACTGTCAAAATGCCAATAAAGGATTTAAAACATAACATAAACTTAGTTGATAAAGCAGTAGCAGAGTTTGAGAAGATTCACTCCAATTCTGAAAGAAGTTCTACTGTGGGCAAAATGCTATCAAACAGCATTGCATGCTACAGAGAAATCTTTCATGAAAGGAAGAATCAATCAATGTGGCAAACTTCATCGTTGTCTTATTTCAAGAAATTTCCATAGCCAATCCAACTTTCAGCAGTTACCACTGTGATCAGCAGGCCTTCAACATCAAGGCAAGAGCCTCTTCCTGCAAAAAGATTACACCTTGCTAAAGGCTGAGATGATTCTTTGCATTTTTAGCAGTAAAGTATTTTTAAATTAAGGTAAACAAACAGACAAAAAAGAAATCATAAGGTGACCATGGAAAGCCACCACCACCCCCAGGGCTCAAGGAAGAGGGGCAGGTCAGAAGACAGTGAAGCTGTGAAAACTGGCTTCCCATGTAGGAGGGGCCACACATGGATAAAAACGAATGAAATACTGCCAGAAGTGTGCTGGGGAAGGGAAGAAATATCCCAGACCTCTTGCTTCCCACTGCCCAACCTACCAGTGCCTCCCTTGGGCCAAACGCAATGAGAAGTCAGTCGGCAAGTGAGCCCAGATGATGCAGTCAGCCTTCCAGACACAGAGTACAGCCAAAAGGGATCAAAAACTGTGCTGAGGCTAGTACAAGGGCAATGGTGTTTACAACTAATCGATCACAACCAGTTACAGATTTCTTTGTTTCTTCTCCACTCCCACTGCTTCTTCTGACAAGCCTTAAAAAAAATACTGATCTAGGAGCAAATGGGATATTATTCACATACATAGGTATTATTATCCCAAGTTTGTCGATAACAAAAGTGAGGCAGAGAAGTTAGGTATTTGCTCTACATCATCTAAACACCATATTAAAGTTTCTGGAAGTCACCTAGACAGGGCAAGTCTGTTTATTGTAACAGGCAAGTCAACAGCATAGTAAGCACCAGCAGGCAAGTGTTATACACAATGACAGCACGTGGCCAGGGAACAGAACAATGGCAAAAATGACAGTGTTGGGAGGGAGGGGAGTTGACAGAGAGACCTCCCAGAAAAGATGATTCCTGAGCAGTCTTGAATGAATGTGAAATAGCAGAGGAGTTCAATTCAGTCCAGCCCTGTGCCTTTCCCTGTGGCTAACAAGCTAAAAATGGGGAGATGCATTCCTAGAAAATCTCTATTGACTACCTCTTTCTTGCTGTACCAGTTATGAGCACTTGATGCATTCCAGGCACTCCATGTCATCCATCTTTGTATCCCCAGAGCTAACCTGTGAGAAACAAATGCCAGTATGATTCTATAGGAGGCAGTGCTGGGGAATGTTTAAGATTTCAGACTCTGCATCAAACCAACCTGGGCTTGTATGCTCAGGCTACTACTTATTTAATCAATGGAGCAACTTTCTAAGTCTCTTTTTCTGAATCTATAAAAGGGACATCCTGGTAGTAGAACCTACTTCATTGCAGTGTTGTGAGAATTAAATGAGGTAATGCATATAAAGACCTTAGCAAATAAGTGTTTGATAAATTATTATGATTGTTATGATTATATGATTTTACTTATTAGCAATCATGATTTCTATGAGATAATAGAAATTCTATAATGTAGTAGAAATTCTAATAGAAGAAAGCAGTTGACCATACACAGTTGATGGAGGACTCCCCAAAAAGGGGGGTGTTTGAACCAGACCTTGAAAGATAAATCAGAGTCCTTCATGCAGAGGGAAGGAAGGCATTCCAGGAAAAAAAAAAAAAAAAAAAAACAGCATGACCAAGGTCATGGAGACCCTTCTTCCTATACCAGCTATGAGAGCTTGACACATTCCAGTCACTCCATCTCATCCATCTTTGCATCCCCAGAGCTAATGTGTGAGAAATAAATACCATTATGATTCTATAGGAGGCAGTATTGGGAAATGCTTAAGATTTCACTCTGCCAGGGCCTTCAGTGTGATTGGGTTATATGGTATAACAGTAAGAAAGAAGAAGAAGTAGCAATAGGGCTCAAGAATAGCCAAGAGGCTTTCAAATCATCCAACCCATTTTTGAGAACCCAATGCAAGCTTCCTCTCCTTCCAAAAGCCTTTCATGAGCATCTTATGATGCAGTAACCCTCAACTCTTCTCAATATCAATAGTGCCCTTGTTCTGAACCATACAACTCACTATTCAATTTTTTTAAAAGGGTATCATTATCCTCAAAAGTCTTTTAGGTGATTCTTTCACTCTAACTTTCTATTTCTCATGTATTACTCCTGGTCAACAGCACCTGCTGTATCTTTAGGAGACTTTTGTATTAGTTGATTGGTTGATAACTCTTGGTTGTTTAGTTTTTTTCTCTGTACTAAGTAAAAAGAATGGTGAATCAACCTATGGTGAATGACAGAGACTTATCAGAGTATTTCAAAGTGACCTCTGCAGCTCCTGGTGGCCAAGCTCGAGAAATAAGCCTGGCTGGTTCTATCTCTGAACCCCACTCAGCACTGTCCCCTGTCTTCTTGTCACTTCTCTAGACAGGGACGCAAATGTTCTGTCTCTCTACCAGATTGACACCCAGTAGACACCATGAACAATAGCCAATATTATTTTCATTTTTATTAGCAACCGCTTCATTTTTAGGTCCCCAAGATATCAATCAGTCCCAATTCTATAACAGAGCATTTTCTCACTTTTATCATTTTTACTCAACATAATGGAAGTGTGAGAAAGCTGTAAATGCTTCTTCTTTGGGAGATTTGCAAAAGTAGAAGAGTAGTCTCTGCTGGGAATTTGTTTCTGGGTGGCCTGACACAGGAAGGGGGAACCAGAACTATTGTTTTATGCTAGTCAATTCCATGATTCCGAGCAGAACCATCCTCTACTGACAATCATTTTATTAGAACTCACACAAGACTTCAGGTCAATTACATGACTGCCAGCACGAAGGAGAGCTAGCTTCTTCAACTGAAAATGGCCCCCCAACCCCACCAAAGGTTAAGTGCCTTGCCTTAAGTACTTATTACAGTCAGACACATGTAGTTTTTCCCTAGGAAAAGTACTCATGTTGGAAAAGAACCGGCTGGAATTAGAGCATCTACAACAAAACTACACTATTTACAAAACTCCCTGACACTGGGCAGCTGTTTACTGAAATTGAGACTTTCTGGGAAGTAAGAGTTCAAAGACAGACAACTGTAAATATTCTTAATAGGATGAAAGAAATCATCTATTAATTTATTGATTCTTTTATTCATAGATTCATAAGTGTAGCATATTCTGAAAGAAATATTCTAATTTTCCCATCATAAAACATCATTCCAGATTGGAATAGTCAATTTGGATTAACCTGGAGAGCTCAGGGTTCTGGCTAGTTGTACATTTCAGGATGCCGTCTCCAGCCCCCATTTTCCAGGATCCAATCACAACATTGAGCATTTTGTATTGCAATCATCTATTTTCATATCTTTATTCCTGACCAGACAACAAGTTCTATGAACCCCATTTAGGTCATCATTGTGGACCTAGCACCTGTACAGTGCCTTGCACATAGTAGTTGCTTAGGAAATTTTGACCAAATGGTGGGATGAAAGAGATCTAAAGTGAGTATTTATTCCTGTATTTATTTACTTATTTATTCAATACCTAGCAATACCTGAAAAGGATTTTTATCTGGAGATTTTATAAACAGAACAGAAGTAATACACTGAGAATGCTAATCTCACACATGAGGATGGCGACTGGCTCTGCCAACTTGGATGGATCACAGACAGACCAGTGAATGAGTAGATCCCAGTGCGTGGGTGGATTGGAACTGGATGAATGGACTGATGGGCAGACAAAACAAACTACAAAGACTTGCAACAGAATTCCAAGACTAATTTTCAGCTTCACACAGGTGTGGCTAAGGGAATTCTCTCATCCCGTTCTGGTTTAGATCCTTCTTTTTTTTTTCACTGTCTTGAGACGAAACTGCTCTCTCAGGTGTATATTATCTCCATCTATCACAATCTACCTACCATTCATAAATTCGTCTACATCTGCTCTCCACCTTGTATCTTCACTCTCTTCCTCTTTACTCACATGTTTGTATAAATGTGGTCAAGATTCTCTATTCTTAAATTTAAAACCCCTCAATTGATTCCATATTCCTAGAACTTTACTTCCTAATCCCTCTCCTTTCCTTCATACCCACAATTCCTGTAATAGCATCTTTATTCATTGATATTGCTTCACCTCTTAATCACTCCTCAAGTCACTAAAATGTGGTTTCTGTACCCGTCACCTCCTAGAGACTGCTCTTGCCAATGTTATTTGCTAAAGCTAATAGAAATATCTCAGTCCTTAATTTTCCTGCAGCTTTTGCTACTGTTGACTACAGTCTCCCCTAGACTTCAATGCTGTTATTCTCATAGGGCTTTTCTTCCACCCTTTTAGACTCAATTTTTCGGTTTTTTTTCTTTACTTGTTAAGTCTCCTCAAGGCTCTTCCTTCAACTCCCAGCTCTTCTTTCCTCAAAAACTATTAATAATTCTACTTGGACTCATCCATATCCATGTCTCTAAAAATCATCCATGTGCTTGTGACTCAAAAACAGTCTCTCCAACCCAGAGGCCTCTCCTAAGCACCAAACCTGTGTATGGTGCTGCCTGGATGTGCCAGAAGCAGCTCAAATCCAGCATGTTTAAAATTGAGCTTAGCATTTCCTCCAAATTCTGCTCCTCCTCCAGGGACTGTCCCCTCCATCCACTCAGGCATTCAAACCAAAAACTGAGTCCACCTTATGGTAGGGTTGAGTCATGAGTCCTGGATCCAGGTGGAGGCAGTCAGTTGTGAAAATGCAGAAGTCTGAAAAACATCTCAAAAGACTAATCTTAAGTTTTCCAACAGTGATGTTATCTATAGGAGCAATTGGGAAGTCACAAATCTTGTGACCTCTGCCACATGACTCCTGAGTAACAAGTGCTCATAGAAACACAAGTTAGGGAGGAATGGCTAGTTATTGTTTAACTACATCTACTTTTAGTAGAATTCACACCCCTCCTATAATCTTAATCTTGTGGCCTTTCATTACTTACAAGGCTGTTTCAGTCCCTGAACATGGAGAAGATCAATTTGAGAGAGGGACTATTATCATCCTCTCTTTAAAGTTAAACTATAAATTCCTTTCATGGTTAGGTTGGCCTACACCCAGAGTAAGTGAGGACAGCCAGCCTGTGAGGCAAGCAGCAAGATGGAATCAGCCATGCTAGACTTCTCTTGCTGTCATGATGTTTGCAAAGGCAGTTTCACTCCTTCATCCTCACTTGTCACCAAGATGTCCCCATTCCACTTCTTTAAAATCTTTTAATTCCATCCAATTATCTGCATCCTCTTATCTGTTGACTTAATTCAGGCCACTGTCATCTCTGGGCTAGATTAATATAGCCTTCGAGCTGGTCTTGTCTACAGTTTTTTGCTTTCTCCTTTGGAACTAAAGGGGAAGAAAAAACAATTTTCCCTTTACCCTTTATAGTTCTTGATTAGAATGGATCTCTGTAACACAAAACAGATTAACAGGAGAAAAACAAACAGAAGTTTGACAACATGTATACCTCATGTATCCATGGGAGAGATCCAGAGAAATGAGTGAATCTCAGTGAAGTGGCCTTGAATGTGGGCTTAAATACCATGATCTGTTGAAACAAAGAATGCTAGGGGGAAGGCTGGTAATGAGGAGATGCCCAGGAAAACATAGTAAGCAAGGGTAAGGTTTGCTAAGGTTTGTTATGCAGGTTTATAAGTCAGTGCCTTCACTATTGGTAAGAGTCACTAGTGGTTTAGACCCATCTTTCTCTCCTGGTACAGAGAGGGAGACACCTTTGCAAATAGAGATTTTCTTTATAGGTGTAAATTTCCCCCACAAACGGGTAACTTCTACTCTGTTTTCAGAGTGTGTCTGCAATTTTGCAAAACAATCAGCTCAAAATAATCCTTATGCCAAAGAGGCATATTCTGATCTCCTATGGTCATATTCTGGGGTGTCATATTTTCTTCTTTATATGACCAAAGAGACAGACTGAAAAGAATTCATTTTCTCTCCTACCTGCAGCTTGAATCGTTTCAGACTCTTCCGAAGACTTCAGGGCAAGTTCAAAGTCCCCAGCCTGCCATTCAAGGCCCTGCCAGCCCCATCTTCGGCCCCACCTCTGACCCTTCATCTATCCACTCTAGTCTGTTTGCAGTCCCAGAGCTCTTTACTTCTCTTTTTCTGGGCCTTTGCCTGTGATAGCCGTTCAGCCTACCTTTCTCTCTCTCCTTCTACACTTAGCAAACTTCAACCCATTTTTAAACATAGCTCAGTTACTGCCTTTTCAGGAAGTCTTCTCTGACTCCCAGGCCGAGTGAAGGGCTCTCTATGTGTTTTTATAATTTAACCCTATTTGCACCTTCCCCTCCATGATGTGCAAAACACAATGAGCAGCTTGACAGTTTTTCACTCAGTGTCCCTAGCCTAGTACATGTAAAGCATTTAGCAATGTTTTTGTCAATAAGTGAATGATCAATGGGTGGGAGGAAGGAAAGAAGGAAGGAAGGAAACAATAGCTGGGTGAATGAAATCATCTGTAACTCTTAATTTCACTCCACATTATGTATCTATAACGCCCTCTAGTGACTGATGGGTTAATTGTAGGTTTTAGAAGCTACTGGGCCAACTGGCAGACATGTACTGAGTACCTAATCAGAGAAATGCTCAGAGCCAACTGAGCACTATATGAACTCATGGTCAAGTAGAGCAACAGTACATACACCAAAGAATCACTGTACTCTGGGTGCTATGTAAAGCAAACAGCCCAGTAATGTTGCAACAGCAGGAGTTTGGGAATAAGAAGACCACGGCTCTGCCAGCCACTAGCTGGACACATTTTCTAACTTCTCTAGGCCTCATTTTCTCATCTATAAAAACGGGGGTCATAACACCTATTTCTCAGGGTTGTTGGAAGAATTAAAAGAGAAAGTGTTTGCTCCAGGCATGTGCTTGGTTCCTTACAGAGTAGGACCTCAACAAAAGCTACCTTCTTTTCTCTCTGCCTGCCTTGCTCGCTCATGAATCTGCAACTCCCCCTGAGACCTATTAAAACTGAATTGAGATGAGGGAAGAGCACCTCCATCCATGCCTGGAGAGCCAGTACACGTTAGTTGGTAGAAATAGACACCTTTGGTTCTAAAAGGTTAGTGTCTCCCAGGGAGTTCCTGTGGTACCCAGGAAAGCCAGTCCTGGGAACTGTACCCCATCTTCTCCGCAGGCAGTGAGTTGAGTTTGTATGTTTCTGAAGCATTGTTCTCCTTAATCTAACCAGGATTATGAACCCTGGTGTTGGCCCAGATTGTTTTCTTATAGCATCTGAAGATGATCTTGACATTCTCTTCTTCCAAGCTTTTGTTTGTTGCCCATAGGCTACAGAATACAACTCCAACTTCTTAGCATGACCTGCAAAGTCCTCTGAGGCCTAGGCTCTCCTCTCCCTCTGCAGCCCATCTGCACCCTCTACTCCAACTATACTGAACCTTTATATGAACCATGGTCCCAAAAACACCTTGTTCTCTAGCACCTCTGGGCCTTCTTTATGCTGTTCCCTCTGTCTAGAACACTGTCTACAGTTCAGTGCCTGGCAAAGTCATCTTCATATTCCAAGGACCAGCCCAAGCCCTTGAGCAGATTCCCCAAGTCAGAGGCAGAAATAATGAAGAGGAGGGTGCTGAGCAGTGCAGAATGAGCAGGCCAAGCAGCTTGACTGTTCACTCAGCCATCTATTCAATGAAAATGCTGTGCCTCAATGCCTGGCTCTGTGTACAGCTCAGAATTACTGCGGTGAATAAGCGGGGTCAGTCCTTGCCCTTACGGTGCTCATGGTGCAGTGGAGAAACCAGGCAAATAATCATGCAAATAAATAAATTAGTATACACTGTGGAAAGTGCTAAAAGGGGAAAGTTTATGGCGCCATGACAGGAGTATCTAATAAATATTAGGGGTCAGGAAATGGTATTCATGCTGAGACAAGAAAGATGCTTAACCAAAGGAAGGATGGAGAGAAGAGAGTTCCAGGCAGAGGGAACAGTATGTGCAAAGTCCCCAAGGCAGGAAGGAGTCTGGATGTTCAAAGAGCCAGAAGAAGGCACGGTGGCAGACGGACACAAAATGAAGCTGGTAGGGTAGATATGGGCCAGATTATTTAGGATTCAGAAGAGCATGTGGGAAAGAAAATAATGGGAGCTAGAAAGGGAAGTCAGAGGCAGGTCTTGAATGCCACACTGAGAAGTTTGGGCTATATCATTGAGGTACAAGGAGCCAAGACAGGATTTTGGCATGTCGCTTTAGCAATTAAAAATAAAAACAACCAAAAGTGTGCACGTCTGATGAAGGGAAATGGTCCAGCCTGGAAAGAGTTAACCCCTTCCTTCTCTTGAAATCTTCATAAGCCCAAGCACTCTGAAAAATAATAAGCTATCATTTATCAGCAAGGTTCTGCAAAGGTAGCATTTAAAACTGAAAAAAGGCAATAAATCAGGCATATATAATTTAAGCCCTGAAGTATAGTAATTCTTCTTTTAATGCAACATCTGGTATAAATAATGCAATTTGCAAGGGGGAGGGAGCAGTGAGTGCTGTGCAGAGCTTTCATTATTGTGCAAGCAGCACTTAAAGCCCCATTTCCCTCCCATCTTTCCAGCAACACCAAGGACTTAAAAAAAAAAAAAAAAAGCATGATTATTATTCCCTCGGCTGGCCAAAAGGGGAGTCAAGTTAATTATAGACTTGTTTGCCGGTTATTAATTAAACCCCAGCTAAACATAAAAACACAGGGGAAGTGCCATTTCCCGCTCCGTGCTTCTAGCCTCTTGCAGCTATGGAGCTGACGTTCTTGCCTTTGCTGTCCACCCCATGTCCTGTTTCCTCTGCGGATTTTCTCAGGAGGGCCCCAGGGCCTTTGCCCTGTGTGCAAACAAAACCTTATTTTTAGCTGGGAAGGAACACAAAATTGAAAGCTCTAAAACAGCAGGGGGACAATAGAAGGAAGCTTGCAGACACTGACTGGTCAGTGACACCCAAGGTTCTGGGGCTGCCACACCCTCCTGCCCTTCCCAGGTCTGCAAGCCTCCTCAGTCTTCTTTTGGATGTCCCCAGCTTCACCTGCACACTTCCTGTGAGGCAGCTCTATAGAGGGAGTGATCAGAAGAAAGACCTTTGTGATATATGGACCAGATCTCCCAGTCTGCCCCCACTTACCAGTGCCATGACATTGAACAAGTTACTTCACCTCTCCATGCTCAGTTACCTCCTCTCTAAATTGGAGACAGTAATAGACCCACCTTCTAGGTGTGCTATGAGCATTAAATGAGATAAAGCTGGTCAATTACTCAGCCTGGCACATGATTGTTCATAAATATTAGTCTCCTTTCCCTCATGCCTCCACTCCTCTGGGAAGACAGGCTTCACGTCTGCATGTCCCACATAAATATCAAATTCTAGGGTGCACCTGTGACCTTGGCATGTCTCAAAACATTTCTAAGCTTCTATTTCCTCATCTCTAAAATGGGAGCCCAGCATCCACCAAGATCCTTGGGAAAATTAGACAGCAGGAGCAGCCCAATGCCTGGTTCTGACCAGATACTTAATATACGTTACTTATTGAATTATCTGAGAACAATCCTCAGTATACTTAAAGAAGGGATTATCAAACCAGTGTCTGTGGCATAAGAAAGGAGAGATTAATCAAAGTGCATCATACCGAATTAGCCTCATTTCCCACTAGAGGTGAGGTACTAAATTACCAGATCAAGAACATTCCATAGATGTTCCACAAAGACATAAGAAAATTTACCAGATTTGTTGGCAAAATGAACCTAGGCCATCAACCTAGCCTCCTTAAAATCCTCCAGCAGGTAGGTTCTCTACCTGTCCATAGAGGCCGTGGCCATTACTGTCTGGTTAGCCTCACCCATGCTGTTTCTTGGACAGGAAGAGCTAAGGACAGAGCTGACCACCAGTGATTTCCTCAGAACAAGATTTCTCAATGTTACCAGTCACGTGGATGAAAATAGAAAGCCTTCCAGGGAAACATGCAACTTAAACAAAACTTGAGGAAATAGTGCATGTAACTTCCAGACTCCAAAGGCAGTGTGCCCTGTTTCTCCCTGTCCTGCCCGAGCAAGCTACCGACTGCTGATTCAGTTTCCAAACTTCCCCATCCCACCTCTCAGAGCAGGTGTGGACAGCATGGCGGAGCCTGCACTGACGTTGGCTTTGCAACTTGGGTTCATGCCCTCCACTGGCATCACTCAATTCCATCAGTTATTCTTCTCATTTCTATTTAGTTTTAGATTTGCTGTTTCTGTTTATTGTTTCCACTTTCCACTCATCCCCTAGTAGGAGTCATTAGACTCAGATTCAAGTCCTAGTGCTGCTGCCAAGATGCCAATAACAAAGATGCTGGAGATACAATGGCAACCAAGACCTGTGAGATCTCTACAGGAAAGACAGAGGGTAAACACATAATTATACCAATAGTTATTTAATTGCAATTTTACTAAGCACTGAGTTCTAAAAGAGCATATAACAGAGGAACTAGCTTTGATGTCCTATTTGGCCTCCTAAAATCCCTCCCGTGAATAGTGCAAAAATTGTTATACTCATTTTGAAGATAAAAGTGAAGCCAGAGAGCTCATATAATAGATAAAACACAGAACACAGAGGTCATATAATAGATACGACACCGTGGAAGGAAGGAAAAGAGAGAAGTAGGGAGACAGGAGAAAAGGGAAAACGAGATATATGTGAACTGTAAAGTGCTATATACATGAAAAGACAACAACAACTATCATGCCCGTATGCTAGGATACCAAGCTTGAACTTGCATTGAATATGTAAAGGATCACTTACGTTAGAGTTTCTATATTGCTTTCCTGTTTTCTAGCCTTCTGTGGAACAGGAAGAGATAAGGATATGGGAGGTGGTGTCTCATAGAAGATACCAACCCTATATTCTGTTGCCTGCCAAATAAAAGTCTTTATATGTCAACTGCTAACATGAACTAATTATTCAATCTCTCCAACTGTTTTAGTTTGCAAGAATTGGACAATAACTGAGATTACTGTCAGTATTAAATAAAACAACACATATACAGCCTGACACATACTAGGTGCTTAGGAAATAGCAAGACATTCCCTTCCCCTTCTTTACTTCCCTTCTCCTCCCTCTGGAGAGGTCTTCATTTCACAAGAAGGTGAATCAGCATTCTAAGAACCTGGCAGGAGTTGCTGTGAGAGGCGTGCCCTGACCAGTCAGTATGTGGCCTTGGTCTTGGCTCCAGGACTTAAAATTAAGAAAGGAAATATGACTGGCATGCCCCTCACTCCTAATTTCCCATTTGCTGTTCATGCCTTACCAGTTCCACGAAGGGCAGAGTACTTCTGAGGAAAAGGATATTGGGGAGAGGAGGGAAAGAGCAGTATGGAAAGATTTCATGTTTTTTCTTTGCAGCTCCAAGAGCTTATGACTAGTTTAATTTAAAAAAAACTTATTCTCTAAGAAGTTGAACTAAGATGAATTTTCAGTCCAAGATTTTTTATATGTAAGAACTGCAAATGCATCACTGCAGTTCTCCTTAAACACAGAAGAGCTTTGGTCAGGAATCCAAAGTGGATCTTGGACTTTCATGTTCCAAAGTTTTAAAACTCCAAAGTCTGCAAAATTGCCACATCTCCCAGGACCTCCACACACAAAACTGACTGTAGAGCTTAATCTGGAAGAAGTTTCGCCTCCCCTGAAGAGCTGTCATGCTTCTTCCTGGTGACAAGAAAGACATGTCCCAACCCCTACTCTGTGCCCAGCTTTGTGCTAGATGCCAGGTGGCTGGCAATGGGGTGAATATGACAGTGGCAACCTTGCCTGTGAAACTCACAGATGACCCTCTGAAGATCAAAGGTAGCAGGCTGGAATCGTAAGAGAGAAGTCAGCCCACTTGTTGGGAGGTAATGTTTATTATTAAGCAACTACAATGTGTTCGATGTTTCTTACTGTTGGGTCTTCCCTTTCATTGTGCATTTGACCTTCCCAATGATACTTAGGAGTAGGAATTTCTAGACACATGACCAGGGACAGGTTACTTACACATCTATTGCATTTGAGGATTCTGGAACCCTAAGACCATAAGTGGCAGAGCTGGAATTCAAACTCAGATCTGATTCCAGAGCCCATTCTTATCTGGCTGTCACATAGCCACCAAAGGGCAGGAGAAAGTGAGGTCAAAAACAAATAAGATTGTTAGAGTGGGCAGGAGAACTCAAAAGTCAGAGCAAGAATAGAGAAAATCATTATTGGGGCAAACAGCACCTTATTTTTGTAAATTACCGCCTAGTAGATTAATGGTCCCCACGTCCTCAAGAAAAGGTTGGAATATGGGCAGGATCTTCCACTGAAATAAGCAGGGAAGCATGTAATTGGTTTTAGAAAGACTTCCATCCAAAATCATTAAATCAAGTTTTGGCACATGAAAGGGTAAGCTTCAGTTATTGGAAAATTTACTTAGGTGACACAGCTCATTTCCTGATGAAGCCAGATTAATGGGACATTACCGAACCTAATTCCTCCAGAAGTAAATGACTCACCTCTCCTCCTGCTGGGCCGCCTGGAGCTTTCCATGTGCTTGGCCTCCTGCCCTTCTGAAAACCCAAATACTGGGATAGGAAACTCAGCCAGTAGAGAGAAGTAAAAGAATCAATCCTGTTTATTCTTTATCTCCTGGTTCTCCACCTAATTAGGTCTTAAACTGAGTGCCATCTGAATAGCCAAATTAAATCCCCCTCCCACCAAGTTGTAGATATAGTTATTTGGAGGAAGTCTGGGAAGATTAAAATGGTCAGATGGGCAGGGGCTTGGAAAGAACAAAATTAGAGAAGTATAAAGGAGTTCTGGGGGTGAACCTCTCAGAATGGGCACGGAGCATGAGGTTATTTGTGTCTGTGCAGATGTTCACAAAATAATGTTATCCACTATAAAGGAACACTTGATAATCAGATGGTCGAGATATCCTATCCCGTGCCTAGTTATTTCTTTCCCTAGCCACCTTGATGCTTACTCAATGGGCTCATGAAGAAGATGGCCATTATTACAGGGATGGACATTAGCAATGCTGGAGTTAGGTCAACTTTGGTGAGAAGCCTATGTTATTGAACCCATGCATGAATGTCTGTCCAACCCATCAATAGCACAGACCAATGCTTAGCTTAGGGTGTTGCATCATTTCCAAGGAAGGTATTCGGCCTCTGGTTTGATCAGACCCCTTGAATCATGTAGGGGGCAATGATTTATCCTTGCTGGAAAAGGGATCAATATGTATATAGATTTGACTTCCCTGACCACAGTGTTTCTATAACACCACCATCTATAGACATAAGAATACCTTATTCTCCATCACGAAATCCTGCACAACATTGCTTATGATGAAGGAGTTCATTTTATATGAAAGAAGTGAAACAATGGCCTCATGACCATGAATCTTCCTATGAACTTTATCACTCAGAAGCAGACAGTCTAATAGAATGGTAGAATAACCTATTGAAGAGTCAATTATGGTGCTTGCTAGAAAACAATACTTGCAAGGTTGGGGTGCTATGCTACAAGATGCAATATATGTTCTGAACTACTAGTTCATATTTGATATCATTTTTCTATAGCCAGAATTCTTGGGTGTGAAAATCAAGAAGCAAAAGGAGCTACCTGCACCTTTAACTCCAATAACCCTATCACAAAAATTATACTCCCATCCCTGTAAATTTGAACTCTGCTGGCCTAGAGGTCTTAGTTTTCAAGGAAAAAATGTTTCCTCCAGGGTACACAACAATGGTTCATTGAACTGGAAATCAGGATTGCCAGCTGCTGATTGGTGTATCTCATACCACTGAACCAACATGACTAATGATCAAAGTTAATGGAAGATTATAGAAACCCAATACATTCAGATCTACTGAGGGTTTAAACCCTCTAGGGATGAAGGTTAGGGTCACACACTCAGATAGAACAATCTATTTTCGAAGCTAGGGAGGAGTTTCGAATGAAGTCCAAGTGCATTCATGTGGCCAGCAAAAACTAGATGCAAGATACACTGGAAAAGAGATTGTTCTATCTTTTCAGCTTCTCTAGTAGTAGATAGCTTTAGCTTCTATTAAGATTTTAAAAAATAAAGAAGCAATGAGAGAATTAAGACTCTGGGCAGCCAAGAAAAGTGACAAATGTCTACTAATAGGAAATACATGTTGAACACCTACCATGAATAAGGCAACATTTGAATTGGCATCTGGAGATTAGGTAAGGAGTGAGGCAAGTGGCTATGAGGGAAATAGCCATTGTATCAATAACAGCCTATGCAATGATTCAGAGCTGTTTTGAGAGTGCCAATAACGCCATAAAAGTGGGATGCAGAGTGGGGAAAGTGGGAAAGAATATCATTGCCAACAGTGGAAAAATTGGCCAACATTACTTATCTTGATGGGCAGTAGGACTGTGAGTCAAACCTGGGTCACTCTGGGGTCATGCCCAGTTCCACCACCACAGGTCTCCACCTGTTGATTCTCCTTGGAGAGTTAAACACTCAACCAGGCCAGGCACAACAGTGGGTCACACCTGTAATCCCAGCACTTTGGGAGGCTGAGGCAGGTGGATCACTTGAGGTTAGGAGTCCGAGACAAGCCCGAACAACATGGGGAAACCCCATCTCTACTAAAACTACAAAAATTCGTCGGGGTTGGTGGCGCATGCCTGTAATCCCAGCTACTCCAGAGGCTGAGGCAGGAGAATCACTTGAACCCAGTAGGCAGAGGTTGCAGTGAGCTGAGATCATGCCATTGCACTCTAGCCTGGCAAACAAGAGTGAAACTCAGTCGTTAAAAATAAATTAAATAAATAAATAAACACTCAACCAGAGAACAAAGAACTGAATATTCTGGGCCTAGTTCATGGTAAAGCTGAAAAAGTAATAGTGATCAATCCAGAGTTGAATGCTAAGACTTTTCTCTGAGACGCAAGTGTGGGGCCCAAGAAAATCCTGGAGTGCTCACCAGAAAGAAACTCTTGGTTAAAACAGCAGGTTTTGCAAACTATTTAGTCCCACTTTTTGGATGCAAGCAAACCCTTGCCACATCCCTATTCTAAGTCCAAAACCAAAACTTTAATTTCCTTTGTGGGAGTAAGAAATGGTCTATGTGAGAACAAAATATGCTACTGACAAAAGGGAAGGGGAAGAAAAGGTAGCCTAATTTGGTGACTGCTAAAAAAAAAAAAAAATCCCAAAACAAAACAAAGAATTGGGGAGTAAAGGTCTCTAGCTGCCTCCCCAGGAAGTCCTATAACTGAGGACAATGGCAGAATTGTTCTCCCATCAGAAAGAAACCTTGCAGTCCAACCTGGGAGCCACTCACTGTCTTTTGCTATTTCTTTTCCTGAAATACAATTTATTGGAAATTCTGCCAGATCTCCAGGGGGAAAACAAAGGACTGGCAGTAAAATGAAACACCTAATTAACGGAGAGAACTGTTCCACTGTGGCCAGAGGACTTGATGCAAGACTCCTGGCTCCTTGAAGAAAGGAGTGAGGGGAGAGAGTCCCACAGAGCACTGAGCACCTGTAACTATTGTACTTCTTAAAATTAGTGTGAAAGTTAATTGAGTTCATTAATCAAAGTGCTTAAAAAAGTACATATTTTATTGTGTAAGCATTAGCCATTATTACACACATTTTCCTTGCAACAACTCTGGGTTAGGAATCAATACACCCAACTCACATGTAGTTAAATTGAGGAGCAAGAGAGTTAAGCACTTGCCTAAGTTTTCACAGCTATAACATGATGGAGCCAGGACTGAAACTCATAGGTCTACAATTTTAAATCTGAAATATATTCAGAATATTATACTGCCCCCTTCCCCTGTGGCAAAAGGGTTTTCTTGTCATTTTGTTCATCTGCAGCCTCAGAAGTTTCACCATTGACTTCGGTCTGCTTAGGGTCCCTTGCCACTGTGTTTGTGAACAAATATAAGTCAGAAGGCAGGGACTATGGGGAGAAAGCCCAGAACAAGCAAGCCTTTGCTGACAGTACCTGGGCTGTTATAATCAAGTTGGAGGAGAGTACAAGAGGAGCAGGCATGGGAAAATAGAGAGGGAAAAGAAAGAGTGAAAAAGAAAGGAGCCCGCTCCATTTGCATCTATTTATCTGTGTGTTTATAAATGTGTATCCAGCCTTGATTTTAAGGGATTATACAACAGGATAACATTGAGTCACACTTGGGGCAACAGGTTTCCAAAGAATCTCCTTGAAGTGTCACCCCAGTGACTTTTTCAACTTTGATTTATCATTTTTTAAAACAATATAAGGACTTGGCAATAAGCCTGCTTCTTCCTCCACCGCCTGTCTTCTGCAAAAACCATAAAGTAAAGCAGCTAGTAAAATGCTTCATACATAGTAGGTGTTCAAAATTGTAATATGGCTGCAGAACCAGCAGTTCACCCCAGACAGTTCCCAGTGGATTTGCTAAACTTCCAAAAGCAGCCGCTCCTCTTGGGTTTGAGAAGAATGCATTTGTGCAACCCCTTTCCTTCCTTCTTCTCTCTACCCACTAGGAAGTCTTCTCCCCAGCCAAGATGGCAGGGAGTGGTGGCTTTATTGCATTTGCTTGTGTGTTTGTGTATATATGAGAGCCTTCCCGCAGTGAGGCCAATATATGCAGTCCCACCCTTCACCTCCCAGTCCTAAATTGAAACAAGCTGGTTGCAATTGTGAGCAAGCCCAGCTCACACCAGCTGGGCCCTGCTCACAGCTTCAGAAAACGCTGTTTCATGTTCAGATGCAAATAACTATTTCCTCTCTAGAGCACGCCCCAGACTGTGTTCCAATCTGCACGGGGATGAGAGGGGAGCAGGGGCTCTGGAAAAACATTTGGCCTGGGCTGTCAGGATGAATTATGTGGCCCTGAAGCTTTCCCTGAATTCAGAGAATGGTCAGCGCTCTTAGAGAGGTGCAGAGAGCAGGAGAAGAGTGATGTTCCCAGAGTCTCCAAGCCACTGTACCTATACCCCATCCCCACTGCCAACCGCCCAGATCAGCACTCGTGGCCTGATCCTAGGGGGCTGCCATAGCCTCTGAACTGGTCTTCCCACTTCTAGCAGTGTCCTCTTCAATACATCCCAAATGTCTGCTATCAGAGGGATTCAATCATTCATTCATTCGTTCATTCAAAAATTAGTTATTAGATACCTACTTTGTGTCAGATATGTTGTAGGAACAGGGGATATGATAGGACCCACACAGAGGGGAAAACCCCTGTCCTTGGGAGGTTTATATCCTAATGAGCTTTCTCAAGCACAGTTCTCATCATGTCACTCCCTTGCTCTCACTCAGAAGTCCTCAATGGCTCCCTATGGCAAACTGAATAAAAACTACACTTCTTAATGCAGACTAGGCCCTCCAGGTTCTGACCTGAATCTGCCTGTCCAGTCTTAAGGTTTCACTTTTCACGGCTTATGATCCAGTCAGAAATCTGTTAAAAAATCTACCTGCCCTGTGAGGTCCAGCTCCAATGCCATCGTCATGGAACCATCCACAATTCCTCCTTTTTTTGTGTTCTCACAGCACTATCCCAGAGATTCACAGTGAGGAGGAATAGCAGAGATTATCCAAAACTCCAAATTTACATTTCATCAGTCCCCTTCTCTCCAGGCCCCATTCTGTGTTAGGACTAATTTGTCCTACTGTGGTAAACGTGACTCGGATTCCTTGACGCGAGGGTTGAACTAAAATGTATTGAGGGTCTAACATGTGCCACACTCTGTTTCACACTTTTGTTAATTTTATCTCTTCCCATTCTCTATTTTCTCCCATTTATGTGTAAGGAAACCAAACTCAGAGAGATGAGGTAATTTACCCAAAGTCACACAGCTAGGAGGTAATGGACTACCAGTTCAAAGGCGGGTTAAATGAGCTGCGCTTGCTCAGTGCCCATGGTCATTCCTCCCCACCTGGAGCACACAAATCCTCTAGTATGCAGTGTTGTCCTTGGGGAGCGCCTGTGCAAAGGTACAAGATAAACACTGGGCATCTACCTGGGGCATCCTTTTCACATACTGGTAAGCCATTTAAATACTATTTGATGTTAAGAATATCCACATGAAAATAAACCCAGCTGTGGCATATTATGGAATGGAATTTTAAGATTGCGTGAACTTTAGGGATAAAATGCAAGCCTTCCAATCCACTTTGCACCGGAGGAGGGTTACTTTGGGCTGTGCTCCAGACCTCTCAGCTGGTACCCATTTAGTCCCCTGGGCCACAAGGGCTACTTAGATAGAAAAGATAGTTTTCTATCCAATAGTTTCCACTATTGCAATTTCTTACTGAGCTGTGTATGCTCTTCCCCTCCTAAGAGCTGGGCCTTGAGTGTGGCTGATGCCTCTGACTCATGATGTCTTAATGATGAGTTGATTCCTCTTCTTTCGTAGCATCTTCATCTGCCAGGGTCTTAGTTGCCCTACCCTAAAGAAAGCGAGAATGTCAGTCATTGTCCCAAGTGATTGGAGAAGTTTACACTGTAGGAGCTGTGATGAGGAGAGGACTCCATGTCCTTCAAATAACTCCATTTTGTATAATTTAGAATTGACTCTAGCTGATATTGACTAAAAGCAAGGCTGGGTTTCCTGAATACTAATAAGCACCGGAGAACATGTGTTTTTGTTTTTGTTTTAATTATCTGGCAGGAACAACTCAAATATAATATATAGCACATGAGCCACCACACCCCTCATCTCCCTACCTCCCCTGTCCTTGGCAAACTTGGCTAATTAGTCACAAACCTGTTTCTTCTAGATCTGACTTAACTTCAGGATCCTTCTCAACACAGCAGTTGGGCAGCTGTTACCAATGGGTCAGAGTTGGCACAAGAAACAAGTCTGTTTGCCTTCCTTGATCCGGAGCACAGTCCTTGAATGAAGGGGATGATTTCCACTCTTCCCAGGAGCATGCAATCTCCTTTACAAAACCCTTCTGTGACTTCACATTCCCTACAGGACAAAACCCACGTTTCTTTCCTGACATTTAGGGCCCTCGTGCTGTGTCCCAGCCAGACTCCCAGGCTCTGCCTGTGGCACATCCACTCAATGAGCCTCCACAGCAGCCACCGAACATGCTCCCATCTGGCCACCTGCACTTCCACACCTTTGCATACCTATTCCCTTGGCCTGGAGCAACTTCCTCCCTCCTTGTTTGGATCAGAGGCTCTGAAACTTAAGGGTACATGGAAAAACTGGTTAAACATGGATTGCTGGTTCCCAATACCCAGAGTTTCTGATTCACTAGGTCTGGAGTGGGTCCCAAGAATTTACATTTCTCGCAATTTCCCAGGTGATGCTGGTGCTAATGGTCTAGGGGCCACACTTTGGAAACTACGGCTTTAGGTAACTCTGGCCTGCCTTTCAAAGTTAACTCAGGCTTCTCTTCCTCCAGGAAGCCCACCCTGATTGGCCCCATTTTATACTGGGTTAAGTACCTCTTATAAGTCCCCACATTCCCCTGTTATTTCTTCTGTGCTAGTACATAAAGGATTGTGTAGAAATCGCCTTTCAATCTATCTGTATCTCCTCTCAATTTAAGCTCGTTGAGGCCTCTAACTCAACCATGTCTTATTCATCTCCATATCCTTGGTACCTCACAAGTGCCCCATACGTAGTAGAGGCTCACTGAATTTTGTTAAATGAATACAAACCCCAATGTCAGCACAGAGCAGAACCAAATGTTAAGGAAATGCGTGACATAAGAAAGAGGAATGTTATCACTGTGTGCCAATCCTTCCTTATCTGAAATACTGCCTCTATCTCCTCTCTGGTCTCCAGGTCTCTAGTCTGAACACCTCCCTTCCATCTTCCACACTGACTCTGCCACAACGTTGCTTAAAACTCTTACACAATCCCACACAGCCATCAGAAAAAGAGAGAAAAAAAAAAAGGCCAAATTTCTCATCCTAGCATTCAAAGCCCTCAGGTTTGGGCCCCAACATAACTTTCCAACCTTATCCCCTTACACATTAAGTTCTCAATAATCCCAGACTGCTTTATGCTCCTGTGCTATTTCCTTCACAAAGAAAGTTCTTCACGCTTTTCTACCCGGAAAACTTGTATTGTGCTTCAAGGCCCATATCAAGTATCGCCATCTCCGTGGAGCCTTCCTTGATTATCACAGGCCTAATAACTTACTCTCATAGTACAGTATACTTCTCTTTGTTGTAACACTTAGACAAGTAAACAATCCTCTGTCTTACCCAGGAAGCTCTGACTACTAGACTACGTGTTCCTGAAAGACTGTCAGTTACCGCTATTTCTCTGGCTCTTACCAGATACCCTGATCTATGGTAGGAGCTCCATGTCTGTTTTATCCATCTGACTTCTACCCTGAGGAATATAAAAGCAACAGGTTTTATGAGCTCCAACCTCCATCAAGATTCCTTTACAATGTCCACCTCAAAAAGACCATTTCACTTATATTAAAACTAGGGCAAATCTCTTTACAACCTGAAAAAAATCTGGCCCCTGCTTGTCTAATCCGCAAGCCCAGTGAGATCCCTAGCTTCTTCTCAGTGGGGCCAAAATATGTTTACCTCACCAAATCATCATCCAAGGAAAATATTATGAAATCTGTCTAACAAATGGCATGGCTTCACTGTCCTTCCCAGAGATTTGGGTGAAGAACAGAAGCTCAAGAGGCCTTTGCACACCCTCACTTTGTACAAAAAGGCATAAATATGATGTAAGGAGAGTCAGAGAGAGGGGGACAGACACAGCAACACAGAGACAGGAAAGAGACAGAAGAGAAAGAGAAAAGCAAAAGCTAGATGAAAACATGAGAGAAGTTAAAAAGAAACAAGAAAGAGCAAATACAGTGAGAGATAAGAGACGACACAGCTAGAGAAAGAGATGAAGAGATACAGAAAAAGAAAGATGGAGAAGAGAGAACAGGCACATAGATGAGAAAAAAAAGAAAAAATACATACAAGTACACATATGTAAGTAGATAAGAGACACAATGAGAAACAGGGAAACAAAGACAGAGAAATGGACTAAAGAGAAAGAGACTAAGGCAGCCCACATTGCTGAGCCGCTAGACTGTGGTAGCTGGTAGGTAGGTACTGACGTATTTTTGAATTAATGTGAACATAGAGAGAAAGAGATACACAGATGGACGGAGAAGGAGCAGGAGAGAGCTCAACTCAGTGCCTGCTGTTTTTTCACCACATACTCTACATGTAACGGAAAAATGGTAAGTCAGCCAAGAGCATGCACAAGCGTGAGATCTCCAATTTCGGCAATGGCCTTCAAAACCTTAAGGGCTCATCAGGAACAGAATGTCTTCTAGCCCAGTAAGGGCCAGGCCAACTCTGGGAAGAGGCTGAACAGATCATAAAAATCTTTTCTAAGATCAACATGGTAATAAACTGTTTATTACATCTTCGATTGGCTTCATGGGGCAGGGAAAAGCACACTGCTCAGGGAGTCCGGGTGCCTGGTTTCCCATGTGAGCCTTGTAGCTCACTTGCTCATGCATCAACTTGGCCAGCTCACTGTCCTCCAGGCTCCAGAGTTCCCAACTATGAAAGGGAGGCTGGGGTAATGGGGTGGTAATTGGACCAAATCACTTCTTTCACCTTTTTGCTAAGCAAAATAATTTTTTTCCTAACAAAATCATAGGCAGACGTCTAATATATAAAACCGGTTGAAAATTAAAAATGGAATTTCTCTGATTCAAAGTTAGATGGCAGCTCATTCAGACTCCAGAAGAAGCTTCTCTTCCTCTTTTCTTAGATCCCCTTGAATAAATGGTAACTGAGTTCAAGTGCTGTGAAAGTCTGTGCAGCCAGTATCAGAGACAGCCCTGCTTCTGAGAGTAGAGAAAACTTAAGAGCAGAAGTGCCCAGGTAGAAGAAAAGATGAACAGCATACATGCAACAGATTGTTGCACAACAAAATATTGCTTCCAGTGGTGCTGAAAGCCCACTTCCTTATTTCTTTTTTAATATTCCAATTCATAATTCCAAAGGCATTTACAAATGAACACCACGTGCACAGTCGCAAGAAACGCTTTGTGATATTAACAATTCAATGGCTTAGAAATTTGTGTATATGTCAAATTATTTTAACTAAACCTAAACATTTTAGATGAAATGTGAGTGAAGTGTGATGACTTTACAAAAGGGTGACTATATGGGTGTTGAATATTAGAGTTTCAATAGTTTTATTTTGATAAAAATATTTAAGCATTTTTAATTAAAATTTCAAAAAATTACATAAAACTTCAGCTTTACTGAATTCTGAAATATTTACTGAAATATTCTAAAAAATTTCAATATTAATTTAGAATAATTGTGTTTTGCTTTTTGATTTGCATATTTTAGAAAAATAACTTTTCCAAACAACATTGATTTTTATTTTTATATTTATTGATGAAATATCCAAATTATATATGCTTTGAATAAAATTCATTTTATTTTTAATCCTTTAAAATAAATCATTGACAATGAGCATAAATTGAGATCATGATAGAAATAGGAAATATACAGTGAAATTTATAGAAAAGAAAAAAGACTAAAAAGAACAATGAAAAAGAGGTAGTCCTCTGAAATAAAAATATACATATTGGAATCTGAACGTAGGCAGACTTCACTTGCATGCAATATAAAAAGAAACAAAGAAAGAAACTCTTGCAATTCCTATAACTAAAATTAAGGTTAAAAGGCTGAGCACAGTGGCTCACATCTGTAACACCAGCACTTTGGGAAGCTCAGGCAGGAGGATTTCTTGAGCTTAGAATTTCAAGACCAGCCTGGGCATTTCTGTCTCTACAAAAAAAAAAAAAAAGATAATAAAAATGAAATCAAATTAAGACTTAAAAATAGCAAAACTTCCTACCGTATCCAAAAACACAAGTGATACTGGGTATTGGCATGGGGCTTTAAAGATAATGTTATGTGTCCAATATTTAGTCAAGAATAATGACTGATACTTTACATGGCACTAAAAACATAATATTTACAGAACACGACGGAAAATGTTTAGGTTTACTTAAAATGATTTTGACATTTGATGCTATAAGAGCAGAAATTGCAAATTTGACTTTTTTTTATTATGCTTTAAGTTCCAGGGTACATTTGCACAATGTGCAGCTTTGTTACATATGTATACATGTGCCATGTTGGTGTGCTGCACCCATTAACTCGTCATTTACATTAGGTATAGCTCCTAATCCTATCCCTCCCCCATCTCCCCACCCCATGACAGGCCCTGGTGTGTGATGTTCCCCACCCTGTGTCCAAGTGTTCTCATTGTTCAATTCCCACCTATGAGTGAGAACATGTGGTGTTTGGTTTTCCATCCTTGCGATAGTTTGCTCAGAATGATGGTTTCCAGCTTCATCCATGTCCCTACAAAGGACATGAACTCATCCTCCTTTATGGCTGCATAGCATTCCATGGTATATATGTGCCACATTTTCTTAATCCAGTCTATCATTAATGGACATCTGGGTTGGTTCCAAGTCTTTGCTGTTGTGAATAGTGCCGCAATAAACATACATGTGCATGTGTCTTTATAGCAGCATGATTTATCATCCTTTGGTATTTGGGTATATACCCAGTAATGGGATGGCTGGGGCAAATGGTGTTTCTAGTTCTAGATCATTGAGGAATTGCCACACTGTCTTCCACAATGGCTGAACTAGTTTACAGTCCCACCAACAGTGTAAAAGTGTTCCTATTTCTCCACATCCTCTCCAGCACCTGTTGTTTCCTGACTTTTTAATGATCACCATT
>NW_012101365.1:5128676-5132865 GCF_000951045.1 Mandrillus leucophaeus | reverse complement strand
GGAATGGTCTTCCATTTGTTTGTGTCCTCTTTTATTTCATGAGCAGTGGTTTGTAGTTCTCCTTGAAGAGGTCCTTCACATCCGTTGTAAGTTGGATTCCTAGGTATTTTTTTATCTTTGAAGCAATTGTGAATGGGAGTTCACTCATGATTTTGCTCTCTGTTTGTCTGTTATTGATGTATAGGAATGCTTGTGATTTTTGCACATTTATTTTGCATCCTGAGACTTTGCTGAAGTTGCTTATCAGCTTAAGGAGATTTTGGGCTGAGACGATGGGGTTTTCTAAAAATGCAATCATGTCATCTGCAAACAGGTACAATTTTACTTCCCCTTTTCCTAATTGAATACCCTTTATTTCTTTCTCCTGCCTCATTGCCCTGCCAGAACTTCCAACACTATGTTGAATAGGAATGGTGAGAGACGGCATGCCTGTCTTGTGCCAGTTTTCAAAGGGAATGCTTCCAGTTTTTGCCCATTCAGTATGATATTGGCTGTAAGTTTGTCATAAATAGCTCTTATTATGTTGGAATATGTCCCATCAATACCTAGTTTATAGGCTGTTGAATTTTGTCAAAGGCCTTTTCTGCATCTATTGAGATAATCATGTGGTTTTTGTCTTTGGTTCTGTTTATATGCTGGATTATATTTATTGATTTGCATATGTTGAACCAGCCTTGCATCCCAGGGATGGAGCCCACTTGATCATGGTGGATAAGCTTTTTGATGTGCTGCTGGATTCGGTTTGCCAGTATTTTATTGAGGATTTTTGCATCGATGTTCATCAGGGATATTGGTCTAAAATTCTCTTTTTTTGTTGTGTCTCTGCCAGGCTTTGATATCAGGATGATGCTGGCCTTATAAAACGAGTTAGGGAGGATTCCTTCTTTTTCTATTGATTGGAATAGTTTCAGAAGGAATGGTACCAGCTCCTCTTTGTACCTCTGGTAGAATTCGGCTGTGATTCTGTCTGGTCCTGGACTTTTTTTGGTCGGTAGGTTGTTAATTATTGCCTCAATTTCAGAGCCTGTTATTTGTCTATTTGGGGATTCAACTTCTTCCTGGTTTAGTCTTGGGAGAGTGTAAGTGTCCAGGAAATTATCCATTTCTTTATCCAAAATCTAGATTTTTAGTTTATTTGCGTAGAGGTGTTTATAGTATTCTCTGATGGTGGTTTGTATTTCTGTGGGATCAGTGATAATATCCCCTTTATCATTTTTTATTGCATCTATTTGATTCTTCTCTCTTTTCTCGCAAATTTGACTTTTAAATTAATAAGATAAATAATTATTCTCTAGGATGAAGATTTCAAAATGAGTGTATTAATTTAATTGTGAATAAAGAGAGAAAACATTAAATTTTTTAAAACAATATTAAATGATATTAATATCATAACATTCAATAATTATTGCTCAGCTCAACCAGTTTGTAACACGTTTAAAAGTCATGTTAGGCTGGGTGTGGTGGCTCACACTTGTAATCCAAGCACTTTGGGAGGCTGAGGTGGGCAGATCCCTTAAGGTCAGGAGTTCCAAGACCAGCCTGACCAACAAGGTGAAACCCCATCTCTACTAAACATACAAAAATTAGCTAGGTGTGGTGGCAGGTGCCTGTAACCCCAGCCACTCAGGAAGCTGAGGCAGGAGAATCGCTTGAACTTGGGAGGTAGAGGTTGCAATGAGCAGAGATCACGCCACTGCACTCCAGCCTGGGCAACAGAGACAGACTTTGTCTCAAAAAAAAAAAGTCATGTTAAACAACCAGAAAACACATTGAAATTAATGTGTATTATATTTGTATCATAGCTCATAAAAAGAACAGACTGTGACTTCATTGAAGAACTGAAAAAATCAACTTTGGTTTTAGTCATTGATCTGTTGAGGGTAAGCCTATGAAAAAGATGCTAACGTTGTGGGTAAAGGAAATGATATACAACCAGAATTCAGAAGTATTCCTATGGGATGCATGGTACACATTAATTAATTTGTTATTAGAAGACTTGGCCTCAGTTGTGCTAATACCAATATCATTCTTTGGAGCAATTCAAAGTTGTGAGATTTTGATGAAACACATACCGTATTTTACCTGTCAACTCTCTCCAATGCAAGATAGGAATGCCAAACATATGCATTCAAGTAATTAGATTTAACTTATTTCAATTTTTACGTCGATTTTATCAGGGTATAACTTACTCTAAAATGTATCTGTTTTAAGTGTATAGATGAGTTGTGACAAAGATACACACCAGTGTAACCACCACCACAATTAACATATAAACATTTCCATCACCCCAGAAAATTCCCCAGTGTGCCTTTGCTGTCAGTTCTGCCTCCCACCACCTATTCCTGGACCTAGGCAACCATTGATCTGCTTTATATCACTATGACCATTATGCCTGCTCTAGAATTCCATGTTCAGTGGATTCACATAATATGTACTCTTTGGTACCTGGCTTCTTTCACTCAGTCTTTCTTCTTTCACTCAGTTTTTGAGATTTAGCTGTGTTGCTGTATGCAACAATAATTTGTTCGTTTTTATTGCTGAATACTATTCCATTTACATGGATATACCATAATTTGTTTATTCACCTGCTGATAAAAATTTAAGTTGTATCCAGTTTGGGACTACTGTGAATAAATATGCAATGAACATTTGTCCCTGTGTATATATGTGTTCATTCCTTTTGGATAAATGCCTAGGAGTAAAATAGCTGTGTTGTATCATTAGTGTTATTATAGGAGTGATTAAGAAATCATTTTAGACAGACAGAGAGGGAAGAAGTCCTTGGTAAGGCTTTTTCTTTTCATAAAAACAACTCCCAAAACATCTCTTTTCTAACCGAAAAGCAGCTTGAAAAGCCAGGCTGGCAAGCATTGATATGCAAATGCTGGTGATTAGAAATTAGGTCCACCCAACATGGCAGTTTGCACCCTCTTCTCCTTGTCACCATGTGTGCAGGTATCATGGCCACCTCCAGATAACACCACGTATACAGGACATCATGGTGACCTGTATTTGCATATTAAAAGGCTAGGGCGGGAGGGTCAGTTTTTTTGCCAAGCTACTTGAATGACATACCTGGTCAAACCAATCCCCTGGGTCCTATGCAAATCAGACACTGCCTCCTCTAGCCTCCCAATATAACCAACTGCTCTCCACCACATCCCTGCGGTTTCTCTCTGTTTGGAGCCCCCCTCCCTCTTCTTTCTTGCCTATTAAACTTCCCAGTCCTTAAAACCACTCCACATGTGTCCGTGTCATCTATCTGATAGGCACAAGACAAAGGACCCTGGTGTTTCTCCAGTCATTGGAGCCATAACAGTATGTTATCAACTCTTTAAGAAACTGCCAAATTATTTGTAATATTTTCCATTCCCACTGGTAGTCTAGGAGATTTTTTGTTGTTCCACAATTGACCAAGTCTTAGTATGGTCAGTCTTTTTAATTCTAGCCATTCTTGCTGGTATTTAACGGAATTGCACTGTGATTTTAATATCTATTTTCTTTCTGACTAATAATGTAGGACATATTTTCATGTGCTTACTGGCCCATTGTTTATCTTCATTTGTGTAGTAGCTATTCAAATCTCTTTCCCGTTTTTCACTGGACTGTTTCACTGACTGATTGTTGAAGCTCTTTATTTTTTTCAGTATCACAAGAACGTCAAGTAAAGCTCTTTTTATATTCATGTTACTAGTCTTTAAAAGGTATATCTATTATAAATACTTTCTCTCAACTATGGCCTGGGTTTTCATTTTCTTAACATTTTACTTTGAAGAGCAGAAATTTTTACTTTTGATGAAATTACATGTATCAACTATTTTCTTTTGTGATTCATGATTCTATGTCCTAAGAAATTTTATTTCCAAAATCATAATGTTTTATAGTTTTAGCTTTTACATTTAGACCTATGACCAATTTCCAGTTAATTTTTATGTGACATGGGGTAAGAGTCAAGATTCATATTTTTTCAAATGGATACCCAGTTCCAGCACCATTTATTGTAAATTCAATCATTTCCCCATTAGATTACCTTGGCACTTTGTTCAAAAAGCAACTGACCCTGTATTTTTTGGTCTCCACTGGACTCTACTGTTTCATTAATCTAAATTTCTGCCTCTATACCAATAGCACTCTGTCTTGATTACTGCATGTATTAGTTTGTTCTCTCACTGCTATAAAGAAATGCCTG
>NW_012101365.1:5064240-5128626 GCF_000951045.1 Mandrillus leucophaeus | reverse complement strand
GCACTCTGTCTTGATTACTGCATGTATTAGTTTGTTCTCTCACTGCTATAAAGAAATGCCTGAGACTAGGTAATTTATAAGAAAGGAGGTTTAGTTGGCTTAGCGTTCCACAGGCTGTGCAGCAAGCATGGCAGCATCTGTCTCTGGGAAGGCCTCAAGGAGCTTTTACTTACGGGGAAAGGCAAAGCCAGAGCAGGCACCTTACATGGCAGGAGTACCTAGGGTGGGGAGGTGTAGGTGCTGCACACTTTTCAACAACCAGATCTCTTGAGCACTCACTCACAAAAGCAGCACCAAAAGGATGGTGCCAACACATTCATGAGAGACTACACCCATGATCCAATTGCCTCTGACCAGGCCCCACTTCCAACAATGTGGCTCACAAATTCAACATAAGATTTGGTGAGTACACAGATCCAAGCCATATCACTGCAATTTTATAGTATATCTTGACATCAGGTTCTGTAAGTTTCCAACTGTATCCTTTGTCAAAAATGTTTTGGCTACTTTAGGTCCTTTGTGTTTACATGTAAATTTTAGAATCATTTGTCAGATTCTACAAAAAGCTTCCTGATATTTTTTGGGGGTGATTTCATTGTATCTGTAGATCAATTTGGGAGATAAATGACATCTTTAAAATACCATCTTCTGATTCTTGAGTATGGCATACCACGTCACTAATTTAAGTCTTAATTTCTCTCATTAGTGTTGTGTAGTTTTCATATATTTTAATAAACTTACTCTATTTTATGTTTTTTGATACTACTTTACATTGTGTTAATTTTATTTTCCAATTGTTCCTTGCTATAAATAGAAGTACAATTGACTTTGGGTATATTGAAGTTGTATCCAATGGCCTTGCTAAATTCACCTAGTTCTGGCAGTGTTTTATAGTTTCCTTGGGATTCTCTACATATATGATCATGTCATCAGCAAATAAAGATAATTTTACTTCTTTTCTAAGTACCTTTTTCCCCTTGTTTTATTGACTGTCTAGGATCTCTAGTTATTACTGAGTAGAACTGGTGAAAATCGACATCCTTAAATATGGAGAAAAAATATTTATTCTCAGCATTAAGTTTGAGATCAATTGTAGGTTTTATTGTAAATTAGGTTAGGGAAGCTTCCTTCTATCCTTAGTTTACTGATAAATTTTATCATAAATTACTATTTAATGTTATCAAATACTTTTTCTCTAGCTGTTGAGATGATCATACTGTTTTCTCCTTTATTCTATTAATATCATTTTGTTACATAACTGACTTTCAGATGTTAAACCAAAATTATATTCCTGAGATAAACACAGGATATTGCTTGATATTATTTGCTAATGTTCTGCTAGCATTTTGCATCTATATTTCTGAGGGATATTATTCTTGGATTTTCTTTTCTTTTAATATCTATGTCTGCTTTTTAAATCAGGGTAATCTTAGACTCATAAAAATGAGTAAGGGAGTATTCCCTTTTCTTCTAAAAAGGTTTTGTGTAAGATTGGTATTATTTCTTTCTTGAACGTTTTGTAGAATTCACCAGCGAAGCCATCTGAGGATCATGATGTTTTGTTTGGGAAATTTATTTTTGATTTGTTGGGAAATTTATTTTTAACTTTTTATTTTGTGATAATTTTAGGTTTACAGAATGATTGCAAAAAATAGTACACAGAGTTCCCATATATCCTTCACCCAGCCTCTCCTGGGGTTAATATCTCACATAACCTTCGTACAATTATCCAGTTTTTGAAAACTTGGTATAATACTATTTATCAGATAAACATCAGAGTTATTTGGATTCACCAGAATTTTGCACTAATGCTCTTTGTACATTCCAGAATCTAATCTGGGCTGCCACATTGCATTTCATTTTATATCTTTAGAGACTCATCCAATCTGTGACAGTTTCTCAGCCTTTCCTTGTCTTTCATTAATCATGACTTTGAGGCTCTAAAAAGTACTGGTCAATGATTTTATAGAATAGCCATCATTTGGGGTTTTTATAGTGTTCTTTTATAAATGGACTGAAGTTATGCAGTATGGGAAAGAAAACCTCAGACGTAATAGCCCTTCTCAGCACTCATAGCAGGCAATGCATGATATTGATACGCCTTATTGGGGGTTAACCTTAATTACTTTGTTAAGGTGGGGTCATTCATGTTTCACTACCATAAGGTTTCTATTTTTTCCTTTAGATTAATAAGTACTTATTTTGGGGATAATACTTTGAAATGGAACTCATATCCTGTCCTTCTTTAAACTTTAACATTTTATCATTCATCAGTTAATCTTGCTTACAGAAATTATTACTGTCTTTACATAATATGATTTCCTCCCTTTTTGCTGCTTTTGGGATTTTCTCTTTATTACTGGATGACTGAATTGCAGCGATTTGATTATAACATGTTTTAGCAGTGTGTGTATGTGTGTGTGGGTGGGTGGGTGTGGGTGTGGATGTGTGTCTTGCTTAGAATTCATTGAGTTTCAGGGGTTTAAAAATTTATAGCTTGTTCTCATATTTAGAAAATTTTCAGCCATTATTTCTTCTAATATTCTTTCTGTTCTTTTCCCATACCTTTTCTGGGACTTCAGTTACACTGATATTAGACTGCTTATTTTATCCCAGGTGTCACTGAAGCTTTGTGCGTTCCTTTTAAGTTTTTTTTTCCTCTCTGTGCTTCTGTTTAGATGGTGTTGTAAACTGAGTTGTGTTCCCCAAAAAACATATGTTGAAACCCTAACCCCAGTGTGACTAACAGTCACATTTTTCTTTTCTTGGAGATAGGACCTTTAGGGAAGAAATTAAGGTCAATTGAGGTCATAAGGGTGAGGTCCTAATCCAAGAGAAGTGATGTCCTTATAAGAAGAGAGACACTGGCTGGGTGCGGTGGCTCACGCCTATAATCCCAGCACTATGGGATGCCAAGGCAGGTGGATCACCTGAGATCAGGAGTTCAAGACCAGCCTAACCAATATGGTGAAACCCTATCTCTACTAAAATTACAAAAATTAGATGGGCGTGGTGGTATGTGCCTGTAGTCTCAGCTACTCAGGAGTCTGAGACAGGAGAATTGCTTGAACCTGGGAGGCAGAGGTTGCAGTGAGTCGCGATGGTGCCACTGCATTCCAGAGTGGGTGACAGAGCAAGACTTCCATCTAAAAAAACAAAACAAAAAGAAGAGAGACATCAGAGCTTTCTCTGTGCATGGAGAAGAGGCCATGTGATAACACGGTAAGAAAAGGGCCATCTAAAAGCCAGGAAAAGACATCTGCCAGAAACCAACATGGATGGCACCCTGATCTGGTCTCTCTGCCTCCACATCGTGAGAAAATACATTTCTGTTGTTTAAGTCACCATGTTTGTGGTATTTTGTTATTGCTGCCCAAGCAGACTAATGCAGATAGTGTATTGCTCTACTGAGCTTATCTTCTATAATGTCTAATGTGTTTTAATCCTATTAAATGTGAACTTTTTGTTTATAATTAAATTTTTTATCTATGAAAGTTTTCTATTTCACTTTTTTAATCTTCCATTTCAATATTTATTGTGTCCATGTTCTCCATTAAATATTTGAACATATTTATAATTATTTTAAAGTTATTGTCTGCTCCTTTTATTATCTGTCATTTCTGGGTTTGTTTAATTGGCTGATTTTTCTTCTTTTTAAAAAAGTTTTATTTCCCTACTTTTTAATGTGTCTAGTAATTTGTAGTTGGATCCTGGACATTGTTGTGCACTGGATTTTGTTTGCTTCCTTTAAAGAGTGTTAGACTTTGTTATTGTCAATTAGCTTGATACTTTCAAAACTGGTTTTATGCTTCATAGAGTGGCTTTTAATTTAGGGCCAATTTAGTACTTCTAATAAAGCATGACCCTTCTGGTATTTACTAAAATGCCTTGGTTCTCTTCACTCTGGCTGATTAGAATGCAAACATCTCCCAGTACTGTGTGAGCTTTGGGAATTATTCTGCTTACAACTCCCCAGGTACTCTTTCCTTGGCTTCATAGAGTTTCATACTATGCGTGTGCAGCTTAATATCCAGCAGCAAACTCAAGAGGAATCCTGTGCAGACATGTGAAGTTTTTCTCTGTGTAGTTCTCTCATCTCTGGTATTCTGGTCTCCGAATTCCAGCAAAGTCCACCTACCTAAATCCTGATCTTAAATTCCTCAATTCAGTGGGACTGCCATGATGTAATTGAATCTCTCCCTCCCTGTACCTCCCTGTACCACAGCCCGAAAGACTGCCTCTGTGCTGAACTCAGAGTGATCATTGGACTCATTTGTTTTCTTCCTCTAACTTTTGTTTTCATTTATTTTTCCCCTTTTCTGGTTATCAAGAGGAAAAATGAATTGGAACCAAGTTAGACCACAAGGCTAGAATCAGAAGTCAAAATTTTTCCAATTCAATTTCTTGTAGGTAAAATATAGGATTCAGAAGATATTACTATCAATAGACCATGAATTATGTCAGATGTTGGTTATAGCAACATAATTGTTAATTTTGCAGCAATGGAGGCAAGAAAAATTAATTTTATAAATTAATTTTATAAAAATAAATGAATTATGTGAATTTCAGTTTTTACCATTCATTCAAACATTATTGGCTTATTAATAGGACTCAGATATATTCAATAATAATTAAATTCAGTCACTTTTTATACTTTGCCAACTTTCACTGCTTTAAAAACTATAACTTAACTTTCTAAATTTTATCAAAATATGTTAATAGCTTACTAGGTTGACTTACAACATTTAAAATAGTTAGACACATGGTATATGGGTTCCATTTAAACTCCTGCTCCAGGCACTGCAAGTGTTACAGATGGGCCTGTGCTTGCCATGAGACAAACGCTCACCCCCAATGCTTCTTTGTTCCTCTGCCTCCATGTTGATAATCCCAGGAAGCCCCTGCTGTGCTGGGAGCCACTGTCTCTACCAGTGGCTAGTGCAGATGCTTCACATCAGCCTCTGCAAGGGCACGGCTCTCCTCATAGTCCTAGAGGAATCCTAATCTTTTCATTTCCTTCCTAGTGGCCCTGGGATTTCAGTTCACCTCCTCGAGGCTGCCATAGATGTTGGCTGCTCCACAGTCAGCTCACTTCTCTGGACTGCTTGGACATTATTGCCATTATTTCTACCAGTAAAATTGGAGGTTCAAGATACTACAAATGTATGTCCTGCCTCTGCATGGTCAACAGCAGTTCACTGTCCCCTAAGTCCTTATATTAGTTTCCAGTGGCTGCAGTAACAAATGACCATACACGTGGTGGCTTAAAACAACAAAAAATGTATTTTCTCACAGTTCTGGAGGCCAGAAATCCAAAATCAGTATCACTGAGTCAAAAATCAAGGTCTTGGCAAGGTTATGTTTCTTCCAGAGGCTCTAGCAGAAAATTTGTTCCTTGCCTCTTCCATCTTCTTGTAGCTGCTGGCATTCGTTGGCTACAGGCTGTGTCATTCCAATACTGCCTCACTCATCACATTGCTTTCTCCTTTTTGCATGTTTATCAAGTCTCCCTCTGCTTGCCACTTATAAGGATAGATTTGAATTTTTTAATTATCTTTTTCCTATAAATGCCCTAATGTACCACTAGACATAGGTACCTTGCAGACTCATCACCTTCCCTCCTCATAGGGCTGATAGAGTAGGCACTGAAGGGATGCTTATTCACTCAAAGGCATCTTGCAAATTGAAGAGTCTTTGAAAATGGAGGAGAGAAATCTCCTTTCTAAAACCACATTTTATCATATTTGATTGTCATAAAAATTACACTTAAGAACTGGGTGGGTGGGAGGAGAAAGACCAGGCTCTAATGCCAGCTTTGCTATTAACTGAGGGTACAGCCAGAGAGGCACAACTTCACCCCCCAGGCCTGGTGTTTCTTACTGGCCAATTATGGATATAAATACCAGTTGCTTCAGATTCTTAGAGATTTATAGTAGCCAGGCAGAAGATAGGGCTATGTACAACACAGAGTTATACAAATACTATTATCCATATTAATAACCCTATGGATGGATATTATTATCACCAATACTAAAAAGAAGTGACACCCTGCCGCAAATCACACTCTGCGAGTAAATGGCAGAGCCATGATTCAAACCCAGAATCCAATTTCAATTCTACCCTCAGCAGCAAAAGATCACTGATAACCTTTCAGGATTTGGTGGCTAAAAACAGACACACTTTTTCCTTTTATGAGAAGATTCTGGTACTTCTAATCTGCTATGTATAACCTGAATGCTGAGTGTATTAGAACTCTTGAAACATAAGAAACAACAGGCTAGGAATGAGGGCCTGAGAAAACACACAATTTTTTAAATTTGCTTTCCATTCACAGATCTTTTTTGGCCTACTTCCTATTTTCCACATATTCATTCCAAAAATATTTATGTAATGATCTAATAATGGTAGTCATCATAAAAAGTATTATGAGCAGTATTTTATCAATAGCTATAATCTACTTAACTCTTACTCTATGACAGTCTATGTGGTCTATAGGCCCCAGAGACACAGAGAAAAAAAGCATAGTTTAGCTGGGTTTCTGGAAGACAGAGACTAACTTGCAGGCTGTTACAAAATGAGGTAAAGAAAGTGTAACTCCTCTAGAAAATAAAGGCCTTGCTATATGCTAGCTGTTAATACTTCTCATGAAGAACACGATACAGAATTTTTAGGATGGGGCTACCATCAGGGAGCAAAGGTTTATAAGCAAAAAATCCTTCATCTAAAAGCAAATGAAGGAAGAGTTTGGATTCAAGAATTTGAAATACAGAATTCCCCACTTTCAACCTGGTGGTTGAGATACCTAATGCTTGCTTTTTTTCCTTTACTTGGTAAATGAAAAAATAAACTAAATTTGATAGTTAACACATTATAAGCAAATACTATAGCTAAAAGAGGTTTGAAAAACCAGAAAACTAGCTTAAATATTATGTAGACTGTAAATCCGATTTTTATCCTTTCTAATCTTATTTAGCTATTAATTTGCTTAAAGCCTCTGTTGTATGTATTCTTCAAAGAGAAAAGACCTCACCTACCACCACTCTTACACTATTTAGAATAATTCTCTGCTTAGAATAATAGTTGTAGCTATTCACTGATGAGGGTGGGCAAGTTTCTGTTTGCTTGTTTTTAATAATCTCCAGCATTTGGAGAGTTCCTTAATGTTTACAAAACACCTTCCCATTCAACCTCTCTCTGTTGAGCCTCACATCATCTTCATAGTACAGACGACTAAAAGTAAATAGGTGTGTCATAGCACTGGCCCAAGCTCACGCACTTGGTAAGAAGTGGAGCTAGGAGTCCAACCTTTGACCTTCTGGAAACCTCCTATGATTAAGTAGAAACAAATCAACTTATTTAAGGCCTCTGGGTTGAACATAAGTTTTTCAGTGACAATATTCTAAAAAGGCACCAGAAAATGAGTATTATCAACCAGGCACAGTACCAAAAGAAAGAAAAATGACACGGGAAGAATCTGGGGTTTGAAGCCTTGCACATCCAGGTTTGAATCCCAGTTCTGCCATTAGTAACAAAAAGTCACACTGCTCGGACATATGTGATTTTCATCTGTTTAATTACTCTCTGCCTCACAAGGATGTTATTGAATTAGCACAGAAGTAATTATGGGTTTTGCCATTACCTCTTTTTTTTTTTTTTTTTGAGACAGAGTCTCACTCCATCACCTAGGCTGGAGTGCAGTGGTATGATCTTGGCTCACTGCAACCTCCATCTCCTGGGTTTCAGCAATCCTCCTGCCTCAGCCTCCCAAGCTAGCTCAGATTACAGGCACATACCACCACACCTGGCTAATTTTTGTATTTTTAGTAGAGATGGGATTTCACCATGTTGGCCAGGCTGGTCTCAAACTCATGACCTCAAATGATTCACCTACTTCAGCCTCCCAAAGGGCTGGGATTACAGGCGTGAGCCACTGCGCCTGGCCTTTTACTTTTAATGGAGACAGGAGGTGTCATTATTGTTCACCACCAAATTCTCAGCACTCAGCCTAGTGACTGCTACATAGCAGGCTTTCACAAATATCCATTGAATATCTATTCCTGTCGAAGTAATCCTCTTCTCCCCTCTGAGCCTCAGCTTAGCCATTTGCAAAATGGGGATGATAATAACTAGGTTGAAGCATAGTAAGGCTTAAATTAAAAAGGAAATTCTAACTTCTCAATGAAAGGTAGTTTCCCTGTCTGCCTTTCTCAGTGCTTTGTCATCTCACAGGTCCACTCCTGAAATGTGTGTTCTCTAGAAGGCAGGCTGGAAGACAGACAGGAATCATTGCCTGGGTGGTGCGATCATTTCTGAGCTGCACAGACACAGTATGACACAGCAAGGAAAAATGGCATTGCTATTCAGACTTAAAACCAACATCTCTCATTTTTAATGTTCTGCCAATAGAAATCTCAGCCTCTTCAAAGGACTGAGTATCCCATCCATATAGCCCCACTTAGCAATTGTGTTTTTTAAAGAAATAAACATTTCTGCTTGCTGAGCAAAAGCAAAAAGAGATTTCGTAAATACACAATCATTTGATCAACATCCGTGCAGGGCTGCAAGCTGATTGCTCAAGATGAGTTGTGGACAAAAATCAATCATTTAGACCCTCTCTAACCTGACCCTTCTTTATCTGTCCAATGTAAAAAGGCAGCAGATTGGAATGGAAGAGACTAGACTATAGTCAGATCTAATTTCAATTCCAGTTCCATCACTTATGGACACGTAACTTAGAAAGTATCCAATCCAATCTTCAATTTCCTCATCTATAAATGAAGTGTATAAGAAGTGGCTAGAAAAGTGCCTAGCTGGTAGTAGGTAGCCCAAACAAATATCCTGCTGAGGATATTTGTATCTATATTGTTGGAAATCTACTGTGTGCCAGGCACTGTTCTAGACCCTGGGGATGCAAAGAGGAACACAGTCTCGCACTTGAGGAGGTTACTGTTGAGGGAGAGAAACAAATGCATCAGGTGCCTATTATCAATGATATGGGAATTCGAAGGAGATGGACCCAACACAACTGGGAGAGCCAGGGAAGGGCTCCTGGGGAAAGCTGTGCCTGAGCTGAATCTATCAGGGTGAAAAGTAGAGGAGGCATTCCAGGCTGTGACAAGAATACAGCCAAAAGGCTGGGGACTCTGGGATAGCACAGTGATATAAGAACCAGACAAACAGGGCAAGCTGGTCAGTGGTGGGGGATGAAGCTAGAAAGTAGGCATAGTCAAATCATGAAGAGTCTTGATGCCACTTCAAAGTGTATTTGCTTTCTAGGGCTGTCATAACCCAGTACCACAAACTGGGTGGCTCAAAACAACAGAAACGTATGCTGTCACACTTATAGAGACCAGAAGTTCAAAATCAAGGTGTCGGCCAATTTGGTCCTTCTAGAGACTCTGAGAGAGAAACTGTTCCATGCCTCTCTCCTAACCTCTAGTTGGGCATTACTCCAGCCTCTGCCTCTATCTTCACATGGCATCCTCCTAGTATGTTTCTGTGTGTCTAAATTTCTCTCTTCATTAAGGGCACCAGTCATTGGATTAGGGGCCCACACTGCTTTGCTATCAGTTCATCTTAAGGTGGTCTCATCTGCAAAGACCCTGTTTCCAAACAAGATCATATTCATAGGTATTAGTGGCTAACACTTGAGCTTATCATTTTGGGGGACACAGTTTAACCCACAAGATAATGGGAGTGATAGAGTTTTGTGTAGTGAGGTCCCTTAGACTCTTGTGGTAAGAACTGATGACTGGAGACCTCCTCCTACGGTTCTGTTGCTTTGGTCACTAGAAAGCTCAAGTCAAATGGATGGCACACACACACACATCTTTTTTTGGCACATGTACAGGGCACTACAATTTGTATTTCATCCATGAGCATTATTTCTGGTTCCCTCTTATATTTTCTATCCTTGTGTATCAGTCAAGTCCTAACGGGAAACAGAAGGGACACTCAAATTAAGATAATTCAAGGAGGGTTTATGTAAAACAGGGCTATTTACAGAGGTGTGGGCTAGAGATAGGGGAAGTACAACAGACAGCACAGTGTCCAGGGGCCAATAACAGTGGAGTTTCACCCCTAGTCCCAGGAGACAGAGCAGTTACCTGCCTAGAAAGAGAGAGTCTTACTGAGAAGGTCAACTTGAGAGGATTTGTGTTCTCTAAGGAAGGACACAGCCTGCCCAATGTGACTTCAGGACCTCACTCCCCTCCTCCCTCTAATCCCCTGCTGGTGCTTCCCATGGCCAAAGCCAATAAAACTCCAGATATAAGCCACATGGTCAGTGCCCCAAGGCAGACAGCAGGATGGCAGGTGGAGTGTGTCTGAAGAGGCAAGCAGAAGAGACCCCCAGCAAGTCTTTTCCCTTGTCAGGACTCAGAACATAATACCCCAAAGTATGGCACCTTGACACACGGAGGACTTTAAGCTGGAGGAAATTAAGAAAACTGTAAAAGTGGGACAGTCTGTCTGACCTTCTCTGGCCTTTCTATCCTGAAGCAGGCCATAAAAGAATTCCCTGACCTACCTCCCCTAAAAGTAGGTCACAAGGCCCTCATTCTGGAAGTGTCCTGCCCTATATCCAGAGGCCAAGAAGAATCTGTACAAATAAGCCTTGCTAAGTTCCCCCTAATTTTGCACCATTGGATGATACCCTTCTGTCCTGCAATCAAGCTTCCATTATGACTGTCCATAAAAACACACAGCTTTCCCTGGATCTTTGGGCCTTCATATCCAAAGGCTCCTCAGTCACGTAAAACTATATTAAACAAATTAGTTATCCTTTTCTCTTGTTAATCTGTCTTTGTCATTGGGTTATCAGTCATAAACCTTGCAATAGGTTGGGAAAGAAATCTTTTGTCCCCTACACCTTTCATTCCGATTTTCTCATTTATTTTTTATATTCTTTGTATTTGAGTCAGCAATCTCAAATCCTTCCTTTTTAGAATAAAAAGGGGAATAACCACCAAAAAGTACAGAAAGCAGTGGCAGAATTTCCTGTCCCTTTTACCACAGTGCTTTCTGTCATCAGCAGTTTGTAAGCTGCATGTGACAATCAGTTGAGTCACCCTGAGCGGTCATAGCAGGCTGACCCACTATGGGATCAGAGCCCTTTGCACACAGTCCTCTGGCCACTCAGCATGTTACATAAACTCCCGGCAGGCTCCCTATTTCCAGAGCTTTCCAAGGACATGCTTGCAGCAAGAGTCATTCTGGCACCAAGCACTTCTCACAGATGTTACAAACTGCCGCGTGGAGAGGTCCAGATGGTGTACTGAAAAGGGCGGAGTGAGCCTCAGGAAGGTACACAAGCTCTTTGTCTCACATGGAGAACACACCAAATAATTCTGTGCACATGCTGAGAAGATCATCTTTCCTCCCTGAGCTCCAGGCTGCTTTTGGAGTATTTGGATTCAGGCATAGAATGTCAGAGCTGGAGAGGACCCTAGAGACCAACTAGTCCAAGCCCTTGTTAATACAGATGCATAGATTAAGGGACAGAGAGCAGCAGAATAATAGTGTATCATGGCTAGAGTTTGTTGAGTACCTACTCTCTCCCTGGTAATGTGCTATGTTTGTTCATTCACGTTCCTACTCATCACAGATGTGCTGAGTACCTGCTGCATGCAAGGCACCATGCTAAGAAATGGAGATACATCCGGGGACAAGGCTGGCTTTATCCTGCCTTCATGGAGTCTACAGAATAATATGCTTTTGGCCTGCTATCACTAATCCTTACCACAACTCTGCGAGGTGTGGTAGGAGACCACAGGCCTTGGAGACCAAAGTGACCCAGGCCACACACCACTCTTTCTTAAGAACTAGAAAAAGGCTGGGTGCAGTGGCTCACGCCTGTAATCCCAGCACTTTGGGAGGCTGAGGCAGATGGAACACAAGGTCAGGAGTTCAAGACCAGACTGGCCAAGATGGGGAAGCCCCATCTCTACTAAAAACACAGAAATTAGCCAGGCGTTGTGGCAGGTGTCTATAATCTCAGCTACTCGGGAGGCTGAGGCAGAGAATTGCTTGAAACCAGGAGGTGGAGGTTGCAGTGAGCGGAGATCATGCCACCGCAATCCAGCCTGGGTGACAGAGCGAGACTCTGTCTTAAAAAAAAAAAAGAAAAAGAAAATTGAAAAATAAGGTTGCCCTCCGTGAGTTAAATATAAACACTTCATGGAGCGTCACAGCCACTGGATGGAGGTAGAAGGGCACCTAGACTCGGAGACCTTGATTGCAACCTGCTTGAAGATATGAATATTTTTGAAGAAGAAAACAGCATCCATCTGAAGAGGTTTGGGTCAGGCGTGGGGACACAGAAAATGGGTATCAGAAGCTTTGTTTAGAAAAAGGTCAGCATCTAGCACTCGAACTCTCTTGTGTGTGTTTTCCCTGTTTGCATTGAAGGAAATAGGGAAGAAAGCCTGTTTTCCTCAACTTTAGGGAGAACTGAATTCTCTTTTCCAATTGATGCTCTGACAACTAACTGATTCTATCAAACAAGGTTGGGCTGAGCTTCTGGCAGGCCCTAGGTTGTGACCCACGTTGTCTTCTGAGGTAGACTCACTTTGAAGGGCTGTCCCAGGAGATAGCTTATGCTGTCCAGGAGAGAATTCACCCATGAACTTCAGGTGGTGAAAAACAGTGTCATGCAAACCTAGTTCAAGCCCTGGCTCCGCCAGTTAAAGCTCTACGATGTTGAACGAGCCGCTTATTCATCAGGGATCTCAGTTTTCTCATCTATACAACAAGAATGATTGTAATCCTTACTATAATTCTATGAGGTGGCAGCAATTGATATTATAACCAAAAAGGTTTAAGTAAATCCTTACATATAATAAATACTCAATTATTACTTTTTAATCATGGTAATAATATTGACATATTATTACATATTAACTACTGAATAATTGTTATTAGTATAAATAACAGCCATTTATACTACTCACTTGTTCATAATAATAAAGTTATGTTTTTTGCTAGACAGCATTATTTTAATCCATATTTTAAGTTTCTTTTCTGAATCTAAAGGTGAATACACATTCCTCAGGAAAGTAAGAGAAAGTACAGAAAAGAATAGAGAGAAAAATAAAAAACAACCATGGTCCCACAATCCAGAGAATGCCACAGTTAGTATGTCAGTTTATTTCTCTCCAGTGTTTTTTCTGCGTGTGTGTCTGTCTGTAGAGAAAGAGGTGAATTTTACGTAAATAAGATCATACTTTACGTATGTCACCATTTGCCAAAGAAAATAATTCTATAACATTCTGTCATTGCACCATAGTTTATAAAACCATTCTCTTATTGTTAGGCTTTGGGAGTTTCCCCCAAATATTTTTACTCTTCTAAATCATACTCTAATGAGTTTCTTCATAGAGAAATCTTTTCCACACCTCTCATAATTTCCTGAAGGAGAAAATTCTCTTGGTAAACTTTTCGGATCAAAGGATATCCATTTCTTTAAGTCTGTAACACATTTTGTCAAATTAATTTCCATTAGGGTTATATTACATTATTTTTCCTTCAGCACAATATGAATACAGCTTCTTTAAATCTTTCACTTCGTAGATGAACATAGCTTTTTTTTTCTATTTTATTGCCTGAATTACAATTCAGTTTGGTAGTTACTGTTGTTTCTTTTTCTGAGAACTGTGTATTCACACCCTTGACCCGCTTTTCTCCCACATTTTACTATGTTCTTATCACTATGCATAAGCTTTTTATATAAAGATATTTTTTGAATATCACACCTGTGGCAAATAAATTTCAGCGTGTATTGTTTGACTTTTAATTTTTAATGCTATTTTGATACACAAGTTTTAAATTTCATACAGTTTGAAAATGTATATATGTTTTTATTTATTATACTTTAAGTTCTGGGATACATGTGCAGAACGTGAGAACGTGCAGGTTTGTTACATAGGTATACACGTGCCATGGTGGTTTGCTGCACCCATCAACCCACCATCTACATTAGGTACTTCTCCTAATACTATTCCACCCCTAGCCCCCCACCCCCTGACAGCCCCAGTGTGTGATGTTCTCCTCCCTGTGTCCATGTGTTTTCATTGTTCAACTCCCACTTGTGAGTGAGAACATGCAGTGTTTGGTTTTCTGTTCTTGTGTTAGTTTGCTCACAATGATGGTTTCCAGCTTCATCCATGTCCCTGCAAAGGACATGAACTCACCCTTTTTTTATGGCTACATAGTATTCCATGGTCTATATGTGCCACATTTTCTTTATCCAGTCTATCATTGATGGGCATTTGGGTTGGTTCCAAGTCTTTGCTATTGTGAATAGTGCTGCAATAAACACATATGTGCATGTGTCTTTATAGTAGAATGATTTATAATCCTTTGGGTATATACCCAGTAATGGGATTGCTGGGTCAAATGGTATTTCTGGTTCTAGATCCTTGAGGAATCACCACACTGTCTTCCACAATGGCTGAACTAATTTACACTCCCACCAACAGTGTAAAAACCTCCCTATTTCTCCAGATCCTCTCCAGCACCTGTCGTTTCCTGATTTTTTAATGATCACCATTCTAACTGGTATGAGACGGTATCTCATTGTGGTTTTGATTTGTATTTCTCTAATGACCAGTGATGATGAGCTTTTTTAAATATGTTTGTTGGCTGCATAAATGTCTTCTTTTGAGAAGTGTCCACATCCTTCACCCACTTTCTGATGGGCTTGTTTGTTTTTTCTTGTAAATTTGTTTAAGTTCTTTGTAGATTCTGGATATTAACCCTATGTTAGATGGATAGATCGCAAAAATTTTCTCCCATTCTGTAGATTACCTGTTCACTCTGGTGATAGTTTCCTTTGCTGTGAAGAATCTCTTTAGTTTAATTAGAATTTAATGAAGTATAATTAGGCCAGGAGCAGTGGCTCACACCAGTAATCCCAGCACTTTGGGAGGTCGAGGCCAGTGCATCACTTGAGGCTAGGAGTTTGAGACCAGCCTGGCCAATATGGTGAAACCTTATCTCTACTAAAAATACAAAAATTAGCTGAGTGTAGTGGTGTGTGCCTCTACTCCCAGCTACTCGGGAGGTTGAGGCGGGAGGATCACTTGAACCCAGGAGACAGAGGTTGCAGCGAGCTGAGATCACACCATTGCACTCCAGCCTGGGCAACAGAGTGAGACTCTGTCTCAAAAAAAAATTATAATTAACACTGCTCTCATATATACAGCCAATTCCAACTCCAAACTCTTAAACTTCACAACATTCAAGAAAACTCAGAAGGACTAGCTATCTCCTGTATACTTAACTAATTGTATAAAGCAATAACTATTACGTATATTAATGATGTGCTGAAACTGGGTTGGTGGTAGTTTATTATATTGTTCTCTCTTTTTTGAGTGTCTTAAAATTTCCCATATTAAAAGTCTAAAACATCATTTTGTCATCTTGACTCCTTGGTCAAGCATGCAAGGCCTTATATGACTTGTTTTCTGCTGCCTGTCAAGCTTCATAAACAGACATTCCTAATTTATGAACTTGGACAACTTTGAAATTGCTATAAGCTTCAGTCACCTCCTCTCCTAAAACACAACGCAAAACAAAGAAGTGAATGTACCCTGAACTTGGAGGACTGTTGACAGGAGGAAATGAATGAATGCATGTCTATCCTAGAACGTGATGCTTGACACCTGGCAAGCATTCAACAAAGGTTTTCTTTTATTATCATTATTACTATTATTATTTCCATTTCTTTATGTGGAACTTTCTTCCTGACAGAATCAGAAGCTGACCATGGCTGATTAAGCCGAAGAGAAGTTTATTTCAAAGATATTGGGAGGGCCAGAAGTCCAGCTCAAGACAAGGCTTAGGAATGATGCCCAGAAGCCTGGCCTAGGAAGAAGCCTCCTATGGCTGCTCCAACCCTGCTAAGCACAGCTGGAAATGGCACTTGCCGCCCATCCACCCTCTACGCCAGGGTGGATGCCCTGTAACACATCATGAACCCAGTTAGGAAGAGTGGTGGAGATAGAAACACTTAAATATCAAGTTTTCTCCGTTCTCAGCCAGCGTGTCAACTGATCAGAGATTTTGACTTCACGGGGTGACCCAAACCAATACCTCGATAACAACAAACACCCCACAAATGATCCTGTAGAAAAGTAGGCAAAAGACATGAATACACATTTTTTAAAAGAAGATATGCAAATGGACAACAGGCGTATGAAAAAATTGCTCAACATCACTAATCAGCAGAGAAACGCAACTTCATACTACAATGAGATTTCATCTCACACCATTCAGATGGCTGTTATTAAAAAGATAAAATGTAACAGATAGTAAAGATGTAGAGAAAAGAGAACTCTTATACATTGTTGATAGGAATGTAAATTAGTACATCTATGGAAAACAGTACAGAGATTTCTCAAAGAATTAAGAATAGAACTACCATGTAATCCTGCAGTCTCATTACTTGGTATCTACCCAAAAGAGAAGAAATCATTATGTCAAAAAGATACCTGAACTCATATATTTATCACAGCACTTTTCACAATAGCAAAAATATGGAATCAACCTAAGCGTCCATCAATGGAGGACTGGATAAAGAAACAGTGGTATATACACACAATGGAATACTATTCAGCTATTAAAAGGAATAAAATCATGTATTTTGCAGCAACATGAATGGAACCAAGGGTCTTTATCTTAACTGAAACAAGTCAGACACAGAAAGACAAATATTGCACATTCTTACCCATAAGTGGAAGCTAAATAATGTGTACAAATGGATGTAGAGTGTGGGATGACAAACAATGGAGACTGAAGGCTGAGGGGGTAGAAGAGAAGTGGATGATGAGAGATTACTTAATGGATGCATCATATGGTATTCAGGAGATGGATACCCTAAAAGCCCTGACTTTAACACTACCCAATCTATGCATGTAACAAAATTGCACTTGTACCCCATAAATTTATACAAATTTTTACAAAAATTTTTATTCCTGAGGGATCTGAGTCCATCAGTGGTCTTACCTGTATGAAGATGTAGTAGCCCTCCTTTTCTTTCTTAATTCCTGAACATTTTTTTATAAATGTAGAAGACCCCACAGAAAAGCATCTGAATTCCAGACATATACTTACCCCTTCCCAATTTTGTTAGAAATTTTGCTCGCCCCTGATAATCAGAATTAATCACCCTAGAAAGCAAAGTGAACTTCTCTTTTGGCCTGTTTGTCATGGGCATGAAGGAGCCTGAAATAGCCCTGTGGCAGTTCAGCCTCCTACCCCATGGAACAACTGTTGTGTGGACAAATGAGATGATGCCTCATCTGGGAACTGAGACCTCCACCTGAGCCCAGAATCACAAGGATAGAAAGCAAAATTTCCATAGATGAGGCATTAGGTCATAGGCAGATGGGCTTCCCACCCTTACCTCTTGATTCCCATACTGAGGTATTCTGTCAGTGAGAGAAACTGCACTGTATATGGTCACTATTCAGAATACAGACTACATCCTTAGGAACAGCACTCCAACCTTGCAACAGGTGCTGTCCACGAATCATCAATAAACCATTTTATAATTTGTTAAGACTATGGGCCACACAGTAAGCCCAGTCCAATCCTCTTGGCGCTTAGATTTCTCAGCATCATCTCACAAATCAGTGATTCATTTGGTCATCAATTTATTTATAATATAAATAAAGCACCTTATCAATCAGATTGGCAGATTTGACAATTCGGCAACAAAATGTAAATACAGAAATCTTTCATGACACTGAAGTTGAGACAAAGACCCCAATCAGATAGGCAGATTTACCAATTTCTTTTTTTTTTTCTTTTATATATATATATATACACACACACACACACACACACACACACACACACATATATGTTTTAAGTTCTGGGACACATGTGCAGAACGTGCAGATTTGTTACATAGGTGTACATGTGACACTGTGGTTTGCTGCACCCATCAACCCAACATCTACATTAGGTATTTTTCCTAATGCTATCCCTCCCCTAGCCCCCCACCCCCTGACAGGCTCCAGTGTGTGATGTTCCTCTCCCTGTTTCCATGTGTTCTCATTGTTCAACCCCCACTTATGAGTGAGAACATGCAGTGTTTGTTTTTCTGTTCCTGTGTTAGTTTGCTGAGAATGATGGTTTCCATCTTCATTCATGTCCCTGCAAAGGACATAAACTCATTCTTTTCTATGGCTGCATAGTATTCCATGGTGTACATGTGCCACATTTTCTTTATCCAGTCTATCATTGATGGGCATTTGGGTTGGTTGCAAGCCTTTGCTATTGTGAATAGTGCTGCAATAAACACATGTGTGCATGTGTCTTTATAGTCTAATGATTGCTGGGTCAAATGGTATTTCTGGTTCTAGATCCTTGAGGAATCACCACACTGTTTTCCACAATGGTTGAACTAATTTATACTCCCACCAACAGTGTAAAAGTGTTCCTATTTCTCCACATCCTCTCTAGCATTTGTTGTTTCCTGACTTTTTAATGAGCACTATTCTAACTGGCATGAGACGGTAACTCATTGTGGTTTAGATTTGCATTTCTCTAATGACCAGTGATGATGAGCTTTTTTTTCATATGTTTGTTGGCTGTATAAATGTCTTTTTTTGAGAAGTGTCTGTTTATATCCTTTGCCCACTTTTTGATGGGGTTGTTTGTTTCTTGTAAATTCGTTTAAGTTCCTTGTAGATTCTGGATATTAGCTCTTTCTCAGATGGATAGATTGCAAAACTTTTCTCCCATTCTATAGGTTGACTGTTCACTCTGACGATAGTTTATTTTGCTGTGCAGAAGTTCTTTAGTTTAATTAGATCCCATTTGTCAATTTTGGCTTTCGTTGTCATTGCTTTTGGTGTTTTATTCATGAAGTCTTTTCCCATGCCTATGTCCTGAATGGTATTGCCTAGGTTTTCTTCTACAGTTTTTATGGTTTTCGGTCTTATGTTCAAGTCTTTAATCCATTTTGAGTTAATTTTTGTCTAAGGTGTAAGGAAGGGATCCAGTTTCAGTTTTCTGCATATGGCTAGCCAGTCTTCCCAGCACCATTTATTAAATAGGGAATCCTTTCCCCACTGCATGTTTTTGTCCAGTTTGTCAAGATCATATAGTTGTAGATGTGTGGTATTATTTCTGAGGCCTCTGCTCTGTTCCATTGGTCTATATATCTGTTTTGGTACCAGTACCATGCTGTTTTGGTTACTGTAGCCTTGTAGTGTAGTCCGAAGTCAGGTAGTGTGATGCCTCCAGCTTTGTTCTTTTGGCTTAGGATTGTCTTGGCTATACAGGCTCTTTTTTGGTTCCATATGAAATTTAAAGTAGTTTTTTTCTAATTCTGTGAAGAAAATCAGTGGTAGCTTGATGGGAATAGCATTGAATCTATGATATTGACTCTTCCTATTCATGAGCATGGAATGTTTTTTCATTTGTTTGTGTCATCTTTTATTTCGTTGAGCAGTGGTTTCTAGTTCTCCTTGAAGAGGTCCTTCACATCGCTTGTAAGTTGTATTCCTAGGCATTTTATTCTCTTTGTAGCAATTGCGAATGGGAGTTCACTCATGATTTGGCTCTCTGTCTATTCTTGGTGTATAGGAATGCTTGTGATTTTTGCACATTGATTTTGTATCCTGAGACTTTGCTGAAGTTGCTTATCAGCTTAAGGAGATTTTGGGCTGAGACAATGGGGTTCTCTAAATATATGATCATGTCATCTGCAAACAGAGACAATTTGACTTCCTCTATTCCTATCTGAATACCCTTTATTTCTTTCTCTTGCCTAACTCCCCTGGCCAGAACTTCCAATACTATGTTGAATAGGAGTGGTGAGAGAGGGCATCCTTGTCTTGTGCCAGTTTTCAAAGGGAATTCTTCCAGCTTTTGCCCATTCAGTATGATATTGGCTGTGGGTTTGTCAAAAATCACTCTTACTATTTTGAGATATGTTCCATCAATACCTAGTTTATTGAGTGTTTTTAGCATGAAGGGGTGTTGAATTTTATTGGAACCCTTTTATGCATCTATTGAGATAATCATGTGGTTTTTGTCATTGGTTCTGTGTATGTGATGGAATACATTTATTGATCTGCATATGTTGAACCAGCCTTGCATCCCAGTGATGAAGCCAACTTGATCGCAGTGGATAAGCTTGTTGATGGGCTGCTGGATTTGGTTGGCCAGTATTTTATTGAGGATTTTTGCACTGATTTTCATGAGAGCTATTGGCCTGAAATTTTCTTGAATTTTATTGTGTCTCTGCCAGGTTTTGGTATCAGGAAATGGTACCAAAAAATGAGTTAAGGAGGAGTCTCTCTTTTTCTATTGTTTGGAATAGTTTCAGAAGGAATGGTACCAGCTCCTCTTTGTACCTCTGGCAGAACTCGGCTGTGAATCCATCTGGACCTGAACTTTTTTTACTGCCTCAATGTCAGAACTTGTTATTGATCTATTCAGGGATTCGACTTCTTCCTGGTTTAGTCTTGGGAGGGTGTATGTGTCCAGGAATTTATCCATTTCTTCTAGATTTTCTAGTTTATTTGTGTAGAGGTATTTATAGTTTTCTCTGATGGTAGTTTATATTTCTGTGGGATCAGTAGTGATATTCCTTTTATCATTTTTTATTGTGTCTTTTTGATTCTTCTCTCTTTCCTTCTTTATTAGTCTAATGGTCTATCTATTTTGTTAATCTTTTCAAAAAACCAGCTCCTGGATTCATTGACCTTTTAAAGGGTTTTTTGTGTCTCTATCTCCTTCAGTTCTGCTCTGATCTTAGTTATTTCTTGTCTTCTGCTAGCTTTTGAATTTGTTTGCTCTTGCTTCTCTAGTTCTTTTAATTGTGATGTTAGGATGTTGATTTTAGATTTTTCCTGCTTTCTCTTGTGGGCATTTAGTGCTATAAATTTCCCTCTAAATACTGCTTTAGCTGTGTCCCAGAGATTCTGCTACATTGTGTCTTTGTTTTCATTTGTTTCAAAGAACTTATTTATTTCTGCGTTAATTTTATTATTTACCCAGTAGTCATTTAGGAGCAGGTTGTTCAGTTTCCATGTAGCTGTGCGGTTTTGAGTGAGTTTCTCAATCCTGTGTTCTAATTTGACTGCACTGTAGTCTGAGAGGTTGTTTGTTATGACTTCTGTTATTCTACATTTGCCAAGAAGTGTTTTACTTCCAATTATGTGGTCGATGTTAGAATAAGTGCTATGTGGTGCTGAGAAGAATGTGTACTCTGGTGCTTTGGGGTAGAGAGTTCTATAGATGTCTATTAGGTCCGCTTGATCCAGAACTGAGTCAAGTCCTGAATATCCTTGTTAATTTTCTCTTGTTGATCTGCCTAATATTGACAGTGAGGTGTTAAAGTCTCCCACTGTTATTGTGTGGGAGTCTAAGTCTCTTTGTACTTCTCCAAGAATTTGCTTTATGAATCTTGATGGTCCTGTATTGGGTGCTTATATATTTAGGATGGTTAACTCTTCTTGTTGCATTAATCCCTTTACTATTCTGTAATGCCCTTATTTGTCCTTTTTGATCTTTGTTAGTTTAAAGTCTGTTTTGTCAGAGATTAGGATTGCAACCCCTGCTTTATTTATTTATTTATTTGGTATCAAGATGATGCTGGCCTCAAAAAATGAGTTAGGGAGGAGTCCCTCTTTTTCTATTATTTGGAATACTTTCAGAAGGAATGGTACTAGCTCTGGTAGAATTCTTACCATTTGCTTGGAAATGTTCCTCCATCCCTTTATTTTGAGCCTATGTTTGTCTTTGCATGTGAGATAGGTCTCCTGAATACAGCACACCAAGGGTCTTGACTCTTTATCCAATTTGCCAGTCTGTGTCTTTTAATTGGGGCATTTAGCCCATTTACATTTAATATTAATATTGTTATGTGTGAATTTGATCCTGTCTTCATGATGCTAGCTGGTTATTTTGCACATTAGTTGATGCAGTTTCATCATAGGTTCGTTGATCTTTATATTTTGGTATGCTTTTGCAGTGGCTGGTACTAGTTTTTCCTTTCCATATTTAATGCTTCCTTCAGGAGCACTTGTAAGGCAGGCCTGGTGGTGACAAAATCTTTTACAGACAAGCAAATACTGCGGTATTTTATTTCTCCTTCACTTATGAAGCTTAGATTGGCTAGATACAAAATTCTGGGTTGAAATTTGTTTCCTTTAAGAATGTTGAATATTGGCCCCCACTTTCTTCTGGCTTGTAGGGCTTCTGCAGAGAGATTTGCTGTTAGTCTGATGGGCTTCCCTTTGTGGGTAATCTGACCTTTCTCTCTGGCTGCCCTTAACATTTTTTCCTTCATTTCAGCCTTGGTGAAGCTGATGGTTATGTGTCTTGGGGTTACTCTTCTCAAGGAGTATCTTAGCGGTGTTTTCTGTATCTCCTGAATTTGAATGTTGACCTGTCTTGCTAGGTTGGGGAAGTTCTCCTGGATAATATCCTGAAGTGTGTTTTCCAACTTGGTTCCATTCTCCCCATCACTTTCAGGTACACCAATCAATTGTAGGTTTGATCTTTTCACATAGTCCCATATTTCTTGAAGGATTTGTTCATTCCTTTTCATTCTTTTTTCTCTAATCTTGTCTTCACACTTTATTTCATTAAGTTCATCTTCAATCTCTGATATCCTTTCTTCCACTTGATTGATTTGGCTATCGATACTTGTGTATGCTTCACAAAGTTCTCGTGCTGTGTTTCTCAGCCTGATCACATGATTTATGTTCTTCTCTAAACTGGTTATTCTAGTTAGCAGTTCCTATAATCTTTTATCAAGGTTCTTAGCTTCCTTGCATTGGGTCAGAACACACTCCTTTAGCTTGGAAGAGTTTATTATTACCCACCTCCTAAAGCCTACTTCTGTCAATTTGTCAAACCCTTTCTCCATCCAGTTTTGTCCCCTTGCTGGTGAGGAGTTGTGATCCTTTGCAGGAGAAGAGGTGTTCTGGTTTTTGGAATTTTCAGCATTTTTGCACTGGTTTTCCCTCATCTTCATGGATTTACCTACCTTTGATCTTTGATGCTGATGACCTTTGGATGGGATTTTTGCATGGGCGTCCTTTTTGCTGATATTGATGTTATTGCTTTCTGTTTGTTAGTTTTCCTTCTAACAGTCAGGCCCCTCTTCGGCAGGTCTGTTGGAGTTTGCTAGAGGTCCACTCCAGTTCCTCTTTCCCTGGGTATCACCAGCGGAGGCTGCAGAACAGCAAATATTGCTGCCTGCTCCTTCCTCTGGAAGCTTCATCCCAGAGGGGCACCCACCACATGCTAGCCAAAGCTCTCCTGCATGAGGTGTCTGTTGACTCCTGCTGGGAGGTGTCTCCCAGTCAAGAGGCACAGGGGTCAGGGACCCACTTGAGGAGGAAGTCTGTCCCTTAGCAGAGTTCGAGCGCTGCGCTGGGAGATCCACTGCTCTCTTCAGAGCCAACAGACAGGAATGTTTAAGTCTGCTGAAGCTGTGCCCACAGCCATCCCTTCCCCCGGGTGCTCTGTCCCAGGGAGATGGGAGTTTTATCTATAAACCCTGACTAGGGCTGCTGCCTTTCTTTCAGAGATGCCCTGCCCAGAAAGGAGGAATCCAGAGAGGCAGTCTGGCTACAGCAGTTTTGCAGTACTGCAGGGGGCTCTGCCCAGTCCAAACTTCCCAATGTCTTTGTTTACCCTGTGAGGGGAAAACCGCCTACTCAAGCCTCAGTGATGGCAGACGCCTCTATCCCCACCAAGCTGTAGTGTCACAGGTCAACTTCAGACTGCTGTGCTGGCAGTGAGAATTTCAAGCCAGTGGATCTTAGCTTGCTGGGCTCCATGGAGGTGGGACCCCCTGAGCAAGACCACTTGGTTTCCCGGCTTCAGCCCCCTTTCCAAGGGAGTGAATGGTTCTGTCTCACTGGGATTCCAGGTGCCACTGGGGTATGAAAAATATCTGCAGCTAGCTCAGTGTCTGCCCAATTGGCTGCCCAGTTTTGTGCTTGAAACCCAGGGCCCTGGTGGTGTAGGCACCTGAGGGAATCTCCTTGTCTATGGTTGCAGAAACCATGGGGAAAATGTAGTATCTGCACCAGATAGCACCATCTCTCGTGGCACAGTCATTCACACCTTCCCTTGGCTAGGAGAGGGAATTCCCTGACCCCTTGCACTTCCCATGTGAGGTGACACCCCACCCTGCTTCAGCTCACCCTCCATGGGCTGTACCCACTGTCTAACCAGTTCCAGTGAGATGTGCTGGGTACCTCAGTTGGAAATGCAGAAATCTCCTGCCTTGTACGTTGGTCTTACTGGCAGCTGCAGACCAGAGCTGTTCCTATTTGGCCATCTTGCCAGATCCCCCCTGCCCACAATTTCGAAACATAGTGTAAATGCAGAAATCCTTCATGACACTGAAGTTGAGACAAAGACCCCAACTGGTGATGCCCCTTCCCTGGCATCACAACTTTCAGGAGTCCCATCTGGGCAGGGTGGCTGCCCTCCCTAACAACTGAAACATTGGAGAGCCCAACTCCAGGCTGCTGAGCATAAGACTGAGAGTTCTGGGGTGGCTAGATCTATTCCCTTTAAATCCTAATTACTGTACATCAGTGAGTCCCAATGTAGGATTAAACAAACAAGTTTGACCACAAAACCTATATTTCCTAACCTCGGGTGGGAAAGTGTGCCCAGCAGAGAGGTGTGATCCAACACACAACTGGGGAAACACTGCTATATAGAAACCCAGAGCTGAGGCCAGAATGTTATCCGAACTGTCAACTATGCAGGGCTGTTCTGAGAATTCGATTAAGTAACAGATACGAAGTTTGTGTCACACAGTATATATTCAATATGCACCTATATGAAAATATGTGCCCTCCAGCACTTCTAAATCTTGCTAGGGGGTGAGTAGGCTGGGTGTTAATGTAGTCATTTCACAGATAAAGAAACTGGGGTTTAGAGAGATTAAATTACATGGTAATAGGGCAGAGCTAGGAAATGAGAGCCGCCATGGCAGGAATTGACCTTGGCTTTTGGGCTCCAATTTCAATTAACCCAACTCACCACTTCCCAAAACAGTCAGCCTTGATCTGGTCTTACTCACTCCACAAGCTAACATTTTACAAACACTGAGTCACAGCTTTCCCTCCCCTTGGGCTGCGCCAACATACAGCATGGTCCATCACGGGCTCAGATCCCACCCTCTTCTGGGGCCCTTTATGGGAATGAGCAAAGCCCAGACTTCCAGGAACAGAGTGAGTAGGTAAGGCGTCTATGCTGACCTAGCCTGATCCCATCAAGGGATCCGACCTGCGTGAGCTGGAGAGATCTATGACGCTGCCAAGGACCACATCAGAAAGATAATATTTGAAGAGTGAAAGGTTCTTCAAAGAATGTAAAATCCTTGGAGTGAGCGAGTGCCTGAAGTTCTTGAGGCATGACTCATGCTGGGTGGGCCAGGACATGAGCTGTAGATAGCGGGTAAAAGAGGTAGCAAAATATTAATAGCAGAATGTCAGAGCTGGGAGGGATCTAGGAGATTGACTTTTCTAAGGTCACGCAGATAATAAGGGGCAGCACTGAGACCTGAATCCAGATGCTCTCATTCATTCATTCATTCAATATTTACTAAGTACTTACTACAGGCCTGGAGGGAGATTAGGTACTAAGAATACAGCAGTAAACAAAACAAGCAGGTTTTCTCTCTTCCCCATAGCTGAGTTCATTTGCAAGGGCTGAAAGGGGAGAGAGCTGAACAAATCCACAGGTTCATCTCTGGAGCTTTGAGACTGTGAGTCTAGGACACTCATGAGCCCTCTGCACAACAGCCAAGGCATTTAAAAGAGACTTCTAGAAGAACAAACTGCAGCATTTGTATCTTGTGGTGCATTCCTGTGTGTCAACCTCCATGATAAAACATCTATGAGCTGTGCTTGGTACAAAATATTGTGCCCAACCACTACAGAGGTGGAATGCTGAATTTCAGACTTTTTAAATAAATATTTTCTGGACTTGTTTGCAGATTGAGACTGCAGTTTGTTTCTTAACTTGAATGTTATGCTTATGATACTAAAGAATTCAGTTTGCAATAAAAATTTGTATTGTACTTAAAACCATAATAATTACTAAGAGTTATTGAATGCTAAGTTTAGGTGATCTAGGCACAACACTGCTAATGTTTACAACACTCCTGATAGATAGCCTTCCCCCTGTACCCCCAGTTTTAGAGATGAATCCTGGAGGGGCTTAGAAATGGGTCTCTGGTTCCAAAGCCCATGCTCTTTCCATTAAGCAGTACAGGAGGAGGAGGTTGGTAGGTGGACTCTTGCCTGGGTTACAGGGAACTGCCTGGTTAGCTGACATATGAGGCATAGAATGGGAGCAGTGAGGGATGAACCTAGAAAGGGAAGTGGATGTCTATCCTGAGCCTGTATGATCCCATGGAAGATGTTGCAGGAACCGCAAAGCAGAAGTTCAGTGCCTCTTCCCAAAGAGCCTAGAGACTCAGAACCCAACTTCGAGTTTGAGGCTGAGAGCTCCTTTTAGGGAAGGACGAACAAGCCCTTATTTCTCAACCCTGCAGACACAGTGCTAATGATAGTAGGATAAGCCATTCCCATAAGCCACATCCCACGTTGTCTCCAACTCTGATCAGACTGTGTTGTGACAATCTGTTTTCTTGTCTTATGGACCATGGCTCTTTCCAACTGCTCCTCTCCTAATTTCAGATAGCTCAATACCAGAGACTCGGGTGTGTGGTCCTGGAGCCCTAACCACTGCCTCAGGTCAAAATGTCAGCCAAGGACATGTATGTCTCCGTGGTTCCAGCAATCCCCACTTTAGGCCAGCTAAGCCTTTTGGTTTACATTTCTGCATCTGTAGCTGAGTGGACAGTACTACTCTGTCTGGGGAGAAGGGGAAAGGATAGAACAGCTGGTTCTAGAAGCTAGTCAGTACCTACTCAGCTATAGAAACTGACCATTAAAATTTTATAACCCAGCATCTGCCCAGGAGCTGATAGGGCAGAAGCCCTGAGTGTAAATTACATTGTGCTCCTGAATAAGATGCATTCATGCATTTCTGTATTCATTTACCTGTGATGCTTTAAGCCTTGTCGGACCCTGGGGACGAGGCGGATGTGGGTCATAGTCAAGATTTTTCTGACTTCCTTTTTCCTTTCAAGCAGTTTAACAGCTTCCTGCCCCAGTGTCCAGAGCTTCCCTATCTCAGTATCATCGGCAGTACCATTGGCACCTTTGCTCACCTTTACTGAGTACTTACCATGCATGTAAGTACAGGCAAGCACATGTAACATGCACACAGGCACAGGTAAGCTCATGTAACATGCATGCAAGCACAGGTAAGCTCATGTAACATGCACACAAGACCAGGAATGGTGTCCTGTGCTAAGAGCTTCCTACTGTTTATCTTAGTTGATCTTTACCATAACCATAAGCTAGATAGTATTGTTAGCCCATTTTACAGATAAGGAAACTGAAGCACGCCTATTCATTCATTGCACAAATATTTAATCGAAAACCTGTTCAAAGTACAGAATAGTCTCTGAGGAAAAGAGAAAGGAAAATAAATGAACATTTATTGAGTATCTACTACATGCCAGGAACTATATGTTTTCCAAATGTTACCTCATTTAATCCTTCCAACAACACTGGGAAATGGGTTTTGATTTCCCCATTTTTACAAATGTGCCTGGGATTCCACAGATTAAACCCCCTTCCCATGGAACTGACATTCTAATCATGGAAGAAAACAATTGGGGTAACATAGGAAATCCATGAATTTGGGGTTAAATACTAAGAAGGAAAAGTATACGGGAGATGGGAGACAGAGTGAGGTTGGAGAAGGGAGGGGTAGGGAGGGGAAGAAGGGAAGGCTTCTGAGGATGGGAGGCTGGGAGCAAAGACAGGGATGGAGGGAGGGGCGAGTCCTCTGAAGCCCTAGGTGGAGAGCAGCCCACACCCAGCGCACTTGCTCTTCGCATTTTCATCTCCCCCAACAATCTGTGCGTCCAACCTCTAGGATTTATTCCAGAGCCAGATTGGCACTAGGGTTTTCTCCAAAGGCAGGTCATCCTGCTGCTTACAAAACCTGTTGAAAAGGCTTCTGGGGCCCATCCAGGCAAAGCAGAAAAGCCTGCCCCATGTGGCAGGAGCTCCAGAATTTTGTGATCCTTGCCTGTTAGGCACCTTGACAGCCAACTGGATATCCAGCCACTGCATAACCACCTTCTGGACCCAGGAAACTGTTTCCCCAAACCACCTCCCCCACTGTGGTCCTCTCATAGAATGGAAAACAGTCTACAAAGCTCATAATGGCCTTTTGCATCTTATCAGTTACCACTGCAGGTTGGAACCTCCCAGAGGGTGGGAGCCACACCTTACTTATTTCTGTATCCCCAGTTTCTAATCCTGGGCCTGACATTAAGTAGATGCCTAATAAATGTTTGTTAAGTGAAATAGAATATTCACCCTGATAGTGAACCAAAATGTGCTTCTCTGAAAACCATATTTTTTATTTATATATATAAAATCCCCCTCTCAGGGGACTACATAAAAAAAATTCTTCCACACATCAACCCTTATGGAAGAAGGAAGGAAGGAGTGTGGGGGAAGGAATTAAACATTTATAGAGCACTTACTAAGTGTCAAGCTTCATGGTTTCTAAATGTTATCTTACTTAATCCTCCCAACCCTCTGAAGTAGTTATTGTTTATGGATGCAGAAATAATCCCCAGCAACCCTCAGTTATGATTCTGGCTCTGCCTTTTGTTACTGAGTGCCCCTACTGTCTCTGGCCTCTAGTCTTTTCAGTTGACTGCTCTACTGCCCCCAGGGTTTGAAGACAGCAATTACATCTCTTCCAAGACTCTTCCTCCTCATTTCCAGGCTAAAATATCTCCAACTACTTTCGATGCCTCTCATGGTGCAGTAGTGAAGACTGGCTCTGGAATCAGGACAGCCAGGATCCAACGATATTACATCACCTGTGCACAAGTGACTTAACCTTCTGAATGTTGGTGTTCTATCTGTGTGACATGGGACACTTATGATACCATCCCATTGAGTTGTTATAAGCAGCTTAAATAATATAACAAATGTAAGTACCTAGCACTCTGGGGTAGGAGTGGAAAGGGGGTGATTCCTTTTCTTCCCATTATAAGGGTCACAGCCAATCTCCCTATAACAAAAGACAGGTTCACAAGATTAAAACATAACCAATTTATTTGATCATCGTTTCACGTGATGTGGGAACCTTCAGAATAGAGACCCTAATGTACAGGGAAAACTACCTATGTTCATGTTCAGGTCCAGTGACGAATAAATAGAAAAGTGTAGAACTGTAATTGGACAAAAGGGTGTGATCTAATACAGATCAACTGAGCAAGGAAACTCAGCAAGCCCTTTCTGCTCAGATTCTTCTTGGCCTCTCTTATGCAGCCTTCCTTCCTTCTGGGTATGGGGCAGGACCCTTTCTGAAATAGGGGTCTTATGACTTGCAATCAAACAAGATAGGTCAGAGAATTTCTTCATGGCCAGTTCTTACACAGAAAAGCAGGGAAAAGTTAGAGTAATATTTTTAGGTTTTATGGTTGGCTTTGGGGAAAAGGGGATCTGGTTTCTATAATCCACCTTGAAGAATAGGAATTCTAGTTTCTATGGCTAGCCTCAGGGAAGAATGAGAGACGAGAGACAGCGGGGCAGGAGAAGGTCAAAGAGAAACTTTGATCCGAAGCTTTTTCCAGGGATTTCACTTTTGGGGATCAATTTCTGGGCCCCCACACTGGCACACAGTAGGTCCTCAAAAGACGCTGCTGCTAAAGGTTAAGAACATCATCCCCACCATTTCAACTGAATTCATGCCAGTTTGTTCATGACCCTATTTACTTTATGTGACATTCAGAACCGGACATTATCTGGGCTCCCTTGTTTTCCAGGGAGCACCACAATCTGCCCTGCCAGCCCAAATCCTGCCTCTTGAAAAGAAGTAAGGGACCAGAGCATGTGAACAGGACCAGGGTCACACCACTTCCAGGAACCCATGCAAGCTGTGCTGAGAAATCACAACTCAGGAACTGATGATAAATACACTGGTGTTTACTCTGAGTATAAGAGGAAAGACAACAGTCTGATCCAAGCACTTGGACTTTTGTTACATTAACTGCTTCAGAACAACCATCAGGAAAATCTTTTCCATCTCACAAGGGTTGGTGTTTATTGCATCCAGGAACAGATCATCATCCTGTGGCACTTTGTTAAATCTCAGAGGCACATGTTTTTTAACATTTAAATGTTTCTAAAATTGGAATGCATTTGATAACCAATGTACAATAATAATAATAATAATAAGAAGAAGAAGAAGAAGTGAAATAGTGTCAAGAATTCCTCCTTCCTAAAAGCTATAATCAATTTGATGGTGAACCTTAAAACAGAGGGGGCTACCATTCATTGAGCACCTACTGTCTACTATCTGCTAGACCCAATGCTATATGCTCAGAACTTTAATTTTTATTTTTTCTTTTCCATTTTAGTATGTTTTTTCTCTTTATTAAAAAATCATCACTGAAAAATCTTTTAAAATACCTGCAACTAAAGTATCCCCAAGAACCCCAGTCTAAGGGGAGTTTAAAGAGCCCCTTTAGAATCTAAGGAGCCATAACCCAATTGGAAGCTCAATTTGCGTAACTGCAGAAACAAAAGCAAACTCTACCCACATCACTACCAGGTATTTCTGAGACTCCCAGGACAGCTTACATACTCTTGGTGGCCCCCTATCCTTCCAGACCTCTGCTATAAGCTTCTCTGCCATTCATTTCTGCCTGTTCAAGCTTCCCTGAGCTGCCATAGCATCTTCCCTGGTCTTCCCACATGTAGATATTGGCCTGCCCCTAATTCCCCAAAGCACAGGAAACACCAAACCAGAGTGTTTAACCAACTCTACTCAAGTCCCAAGGGGACTACAGAGGCACTATAATAGAAGAAATGCAAAATAAAACATTGGATAGCAGGTGGGCTCATCCCAAACACCAAGAGACTTTGCTCAAGAGACTCCCATCTTCAGCCACAGCAGGATGGCATTTTGCTCCGTCCATGTTAACCTTACATTAGAGAGCCCCCTCTCACCTCCTCTCTCCTCCAGGTTTCAGGACTCTAATCTTCTCCTGTGGGCCCTGCCTGAGGAAGCCCAAAATTTGGTATTATATTAAGATAATGCTAGCTGCTACAAGGGCAAAACCTCAAAATCTCAAAGCCTTAAAAGAATAGTTCTACTTTTGGAAAGCCCAGTCAGTCTGCAAAGTCCAGTTACAGAGCTCTGCTCCACACAGCGACTCAGGGACCCAGACTCACAGAGGATCTGCCACTTTCTACAGGGCGGCCAGTTTGCCTGAGTATCAATATCCAGTCTGCAGACAAGAAAAGAAAGGGAATTGTATGTAGAAGGTTTTCTGTGGGCCATGCCTGCAAGTGGCACACGAAATTCCCACCCATGTTTCACTGACTGAAACACAGGGCCATGCCTCATTGCAAGAAGGACTGGGACATGTAGGTAATTTGTGCCCGAGAGTAAAAGAAAGCAGATTTGCAGAGTGGCAGAACAACTAGCCACTCTGCCATGAGCAGCATTATGGCTTGCTTTCTTGCTCTGTATCGAGGAGAATAACACCTTTTAGTTGATTATACACAACACTCCCACCCCTTTGCTTCAACCTTTCCTTTCAGACTAACTTCTGGCCATGCCCTCTCATAACCAAAATTCTATTTAAATATTTCTCCTAAACAATAACTCTCCCTCAAAAAAATAAATTATTCTGCCAACACTAGAATTCATAAATAGTCGCTATTATTTTTATGTGTATTTTTGTCCCCCTACACAGAAAAATAATGTTTCAAGAAATCACGCATAATCTTACAACTCTTTTTTTTTTTTTTTTTTTTTTGAGATGGAGTCTCGCTCTGTCACCCAGGCTGGAGTGCAGTGGCCAGATCTCAGCTCACTGCAAGCTCCGCCCCACTGGGTTCACACCATTCTCCTGCCTCAGCCTCCCAAGTAGCTGGGACTACAGGCAGCCACCACCTCGCCCGGCTAGTTTTTTGTATTTCTTAGTAGGGACAGGGTTTCACCATGTTAGCCAGGATGGTCTCGATCTCCTGACCTCGTGATCTGCCCGTCTCGGCCTCCCAAAGTGCTGGGATTACAGGCGTGAGCCACCGCGCCCAGCCAACTCTTTTTATTTTAATGTGTTTCTTTCCTTTATATTTCCACACGCTTAAATCTTGTGCAACCTTCATGGTCTTTTTCAAATGATTTCCCCTCCTTGAACATGAGGCTCTGAAATAACTTACCCAAGGTCACATGACCAGGAAATAGTACAGCCAAACTTTTAACCTTGATGTAACCCCAGAGCGAGGGCTGTTGCCAGTGCACCATGCTACTTTCAAGTTTAACAACTTATCTGAAGTCACCCAGTGACTGAGTCATACTGGGACTCAGGTGAGAGGTCAAATGTAAATAAACCTGGATCTATCTGTTAGGTCCCAAAGCCTGTGCTTTGGTCACTATGTGAAACAGGAGTGTTTCAGTTGAGATAGTGAGGGAGACGTTCAAAACCTCTTCAGCAGCAGCATCTTTTAAGGATTTACTGTGTGCCAGTGTCAGACTCAGAAATTGATCCCCCAAAGTGAAGTCCTCAGAAGCAGCCTTGAATCAGAGTTTCTCTCTGACCTTCTCCTGCCCTCCTGTCTCTCATCCGTCATGTCTCAAAACCCTCCCCTCTGCTGCTAACCTGCTCCTGAATGCAAGCTTAGTGGATGTAATGAGATTCACAAGGGGGTTTAGGGCTGCCAGCAAAGCTGCAGGAAATGATATGAATCAACCCTATTCACAATTTGGCCCCCACAAAATGACTTGTAACACATGACCAGTTCAAGAGAAACTACCCCGAGTGGGATCTATGACAAGGTGTCATGCTCCTTGTAATTTCCCCTGACCTTTCACTTACCCCTGTCTACTGTATGCTAATTATCTGTATCTAAAGTAGAAAGTGACCCATCTATGACATGTCTTATCCTCCTTATTAGAGCCTCAGTTTCCAGAAAGCAGGAGCCATGTTTGATTCCTCTTTGCTACGGCAAGGCCTGGCCCATAACTGTTTAACTCCCTCCCACCCAAAGAAGCAGACAATTATAGGATTAGTCAAATTAGAAGTCATCTAAAAGACCTGTGGTCCAGGACACTGCCCAATTTACAATCCCCTTCCTATTTCACATAGTGACCAAAGCCCAGATCTGGGGACAACAGATAGGTCCATGTTTACATTTCACCTCCAACACTGGGTAGCTTCAGACAAGTTATTAAGCTTATCTTTTTGTGAAACCCTAATGAGTTAATGCAGCCCACATTTGATAGCATATTGATTATGTTACTGTTAGTATTATGACTACTATTGCTATTATTCACCTTCTGACTTCTTCAAATTATTTATCATATAGAGAAGTGAACAAAACCTCTAAAGCCTGAGAACAAAAAGGAGGTGGGATTTTGAGTGGCTTCTTGTGACCTTCAGAGAGCAGAGTGGGTAAGTACTCTTTAGGGGAAATCTTGACCCTTCTAAAAATCCCATTAAATCTAAACACACATCTGTTAGCACACACCAACCATGCAGTCTCTGCTTTCACCCAGAATTGAGTAGTACAAGGAGAAATATTATATCCAGTAACTCATATGGAACTATTTATCCCCAATCACTTTGTGCTTTTCCTTAAACTTTTCCACAGTCTTTGGTTTCAAAGTCCATTTCAGAATTACTGAATTTTCTTGCAAAGTAAGTTCCCTTACCCCCACCAAAAAAAAAAAAGAGATTGTTTTAGGAAAATCTCCTCAGGGCATAGAGACTATGAGTTTCCAAACTTTCTTTCCCCGTTCTTCTTTTTCTTTTAAATAAAAATTGCCCAGGAAACCAAGATTCATTAAGAGTGATGGGGGAAAAAATATGACTGAGTTGAAAGGAGTTTGTGGCTTACTGCTTAGCAAGGAACTTACAAAAAGTCTTTTAGGGGAATCTTATGGAATCACAGAATATGAGGACTGAGAAGGCACTAAGGGACTATATAGTTTCAATCTCCTCATTTGGAGGTAGAGATACTGAGATCCACAAGAGAGAAATTAATTAGCCAAAGTGATACAGCAAGTCTACCAAACAAATGAGACTTGAATTCAGGCCTCTTAAATCCCAGGTCTTCTAGAAAGCAGAGCCTGAGGCAGAGGTTAAGCTATTGACGCTTTACTTGGTGGGGTACAAACCCAGGGAGTGAGAGTGAAGACAAAGGGAAGTGATGAAGGAAAGGTATTAAGTGATGAGAAGCAGTGAAGAGCATTCTTGTACCAGCTCCCATTTCACAGAGACACAGCACAACCACCAGCAAGCAGGTTACTCAGCACTAAGACCTTCTCAAGAGCTGCAGGGAGAAACTGCACCTCTAGGTTGGGGATCTAGAAACTACATCATCCCTGACCAATGACAGATGGTGAGTTGGTGGATAAACAACCCACTTTCCTCATCCCCCACCCCAAGTTGGGATAATTTAGACATTTGCTAGGATAATATTAGGCATATATGCTGGCTCCCAGATCGGGTGACCAGCGCACCTCAATATGCCAGAAACTTTTCTGGATTTTGCACTGCAACTCCCTCAGTTCCAATCAAACCATAACAGTTGGGTGCCCTACACCAGATGACCCCAGCATAACTCTAGTTGTTCACTGGGTAACACAGTTGAAAACACACTCTAGTTGTTCACTGGGTAACACACTTGAAAACACAGTTTTTACTGGGTCCTATCCGTTTCTGTCTCACTTTCCTATGGGTGTTTCCTGGGATCATTACCCAATTAAAAATGACTTGCATTTCAATCTTTGTCTCAGAGTCCGCTTCTGGGGGAACCCTAGTGCCTGGCACACTGTATGCTCTCAGTAAATGTCATCAGTCATCACATGATAGCAACATGAAGTCTTCTCCCTGTTTGTTTCCGTTGCTTTGGAAACTTGACCAAAGTCATGGTTACGTGAGCCCAGTCTGCTATACACATACACACACACACACACACACACACAAACCCTCAGTACCCAGTCAGTCAGCAGTCTGAAGGGGAGTATGAATCTGGTTCTGCCCTACCCTAGACAGCAGAATAGTACCTGAGATATTTAGCTGGGGCCTACTTGGTCCAGGTGTGTGTATATAATAATATCTGCACTGCCGCAATAACTAAGGACTCTTGTCACTCTAAGGAACTTGTTGAGAATGACTAAACTACTAATAGAATAGAAAACTATATGCAATTTACAATACGGTTCATTTACATTCTATTTGTGTTTAATAATGCAGAGGCAAAATTACTCAACATGTGATCAAGTAAGCCACCTACCTACATCCAAAACATATTGGAAGAAGTGGTTTGTTCAAAATGCTGATTCCAGGGTTCCACCAAGACTCCTACTGACTGCTGCTGGAGTGAGGCCTGCAAGCTGCATGTTAAACAATCTCTCCAAGTGATTCTTGAGCACATTAAACTTTGAGAGCTCCTTCCCTAACAACTGAGGGGCTAAGTTACATTCTCTCAGCTGCTTCTCACTGAGGAACCAGTGACTGTTCTCAGTCTTAGTTGGACCCAGGTGGATTTCTCCCCACGCTCCACCTAATTAATACAGTTTCCCTTCTGAGAGCTCCTTGCTGCTCTTGTCCTACGCCTGTCTAAGCTGACACAGTCAATTTCTAGGAGGGCTGTGTTTTTTAATATCTGCTTCAGAACTTGGTTTTTTTGTTTGTTTGTTTGTTTGTTTTGAGACAGAGTGCAGTGGCTGGATCTCAGCTCACTGCAAGCTCCGCCTCCCGGGTTTACGCCATTCTCCTGCCTCAGCCTCCCGAGTAGCTGGGACTACAGGCACCCGCCACCTCGCCCAGCTAGTTTTTTTTGTTTTTTTTAGTAGAGACGGGGTTTCACCGTGTTAGCCAGGATGGTCTCGATCTCCTGATCTAGTGATCCGCCCGTCTTGGCCTCCCAAAGTGCTGGGATTACAGGCTTGAGCCACCGCGCCCGGCCCAGAACTTGTTAAAGGTTCACTTGAAATGCACGGCTGTATCTACCATGTGGCCCAGGGTACATGCATACTGCTCAAGACAAATTCTTTCGACTGCCACTTTGCCAGTCTCCTCTGATCTGGACCTCTGTGCCAGCCTAGACTGGGTGCAGAGAAGGGTCAAGACACAGGTCATTGTGCCTGGGCTGCCATGATGGAAGAATGTTTTGTTCTACTCCCTTCAGTGGTAAGAGAAGTTCATCTCTAGGACAACGTGGAGATGGATTTTCCTAAGTAGGACTCTAATGCCCTGACCATTCCTGCATGATGCCACCAACCCCCCTCTCTCAGCTGAAACGGCTCCAGTGTTCCTGATTAACCATGTACCTCCGACCAAGGGGTCTCCTCACATACTTCCACGTATGCACATAGGTTTCCTCTACCACCCCGTGAATGCTTTAAGGCCAAAGGTCATGTCTCATGGGTCATTTAGTCACCAGCAACAAACCCAAATCGTGGCTCATAAATGAGGTTCCAATGATATTTGCTGAATGAATGATCAATTTCTTTTTATCCTTTTTTAATTTTTTTAGAGACAGGGTCTCACTCTGTCGTCCAGGCTGGAGTGTAGTGGCACAATCATAGCTCACTGCAGCTTCAAACTCCGGGGCTCAAGTGATTCTCCCACATTGGCCACACAAATACCTGGGACTACAGGTGGACGCCACCATGCCTGGCCAAAATGGTCAATTTCTATGTCATTATCTTGCTTTAATTTTCTTCACAGCACTTACCATTATCTAAGATTATTGCTTATTGGTGTAGCCATTTATTGCCTACCTACACACACACAAATTAAACCCTTTGCTAGTGTCATGGGCTGAACTGTGTCCCTCGCGCCCAAATCCATATGTTGAAGTCCTAACCCCCAGTACCTCAGAATGTGACCTTATTTGAAAGTAGGAACATTGCAAATGTAATGGGCAAAGATAAAGTCATTAGAGTGAGCCTTAATCCAATATGACTGGTGTCTTTATACAGAGAGGAAAGACCATGAGAAGACAGAGGGAGAAGACGACCATCCACAAGCCAAGGAGAGAGGCCTCAGAAGAAACCAACCCTGTTAACACCTTCTAGCCTTCAGAATTGTGAGAACATAAATTTCTCTTGTTCAAGCCACCCAGTCTGTGGTATTTTGTTCCAGCAGCCCTAGCGGACTAATACAACAAGAAAGAAATGTGTCTGCCTTGGCTACCATGTACCCCAGCACCCTGAACAGTTCCTGCCACACAGCAGGTTCTTAGTAAATCATTTTCAAGTGAACACTTTTAATACACAATTTATTGTTTTCCCCAAATGCATATGCAGTTTCATACATCTGAGCCTTTGTATATGCTGTTCCCCAGCCAAAAACACCCATCTCCATTCCCTGTCATCTGTCCCCATTGAGCCAAAGAAATCTTATTTTTCCTTTGAAACTCAGTTCAGGCCAGGCGCAGTGGCCCAGGCCTGTAATCACAGCACTTGGGGAGACCAGGGCAGGAGGATCACTTGAGTCCAGGAGGTCAAAACCAGCCTGAGCAACATTGTGAGACCTTGTCCCTGTAAAAAATTAAAAATTATCTGGGCACAATGGCTAGCACCTGTAGTCCCAGCTGCTGGTGGGGGCTGAGGCAAGACCCCAGGAGATCAAGGCTGCAGTGAACCATGACTGTGCCACTGCATTCCAGCCTGAGTGACAAAGTGAGACCCTGCCTCGAAAAAACAAAAAAAAAACAACAAAAGTCCTCATCTCAGACTCGTATTCTCTGTGAGATGTCCTTGACTCCACTGGACAAAATTGGTCACTCTCTTCTCTATGCTGTTCTGAACTTTGTACGCACTAATTATAACTTCTTATCTTTGTTTTCTGCTGCTGTAACAGAATACCACAGACTGAGTAAGTTATAAAGAAAATAAATTTATTTTTTACAGTTCTGGAAGTTGAAAGTTTCATACTAAGGTGCTGGCATCTGGCAAGGGCCTTTTTGCTACAACATAAGATAGCAGAGGGCATTGTATGGTGAGAGAGCATGAGAGAGAGAGAGATCTCACTTTTATAACAAAACCACTCTGACTAAAATGGAATTAATCCATTCATACAGGGCAAAGCCCCCACGACCTAATTAGTCCTGAAAGACCTCTACAAGGGAAACCACAAAACACTGCTGAAAGAAATCATAGACAACACAAACAAATGGAAACTCATCTCATGCTCATGGATGGGTAATATCAATATTGTGAAAATGACCACACTGCCAAAAGTAATCTACAAATTCAATGCAATGCCCATCAAAATACCACCATCATTCTTCACAGAACTAGAAAAAACAATTCTAAAATTCATATGGAACCAAAAAAGAGCCCGCATAACCAGAGAAAGACTAAGCAAAAAGAACAAATCTGGAGGCATCACATTACCTGACTTCAAAGTATTCCATGAGGCCGTTGTCACTAAAACTGTATGGTACTGGTATAAAAATAGGTACATATAAACCAACAGAACAGAATAGAGAACCCAGAAATAAACCCAAATACTTACAGCTAACTGATCTTCAACAAAGCACACAAAAACATAAAGTGGGGAAAGGATACCCTATTCAATAAATTTGTGCTGGAATAATTGGCAAGCCACATAAAGAAGAATGAAACTGGATCCTCATCTCTCACTTTATACAAAAATCAACTCAAGATGGATCAAGGAGTTAAACCTAAGACCTGAAATTATAAAAATTCTAGAAGATAACACCAGAAAAACCCTTGAAGACATTGGCTTAGGCAAAACTTCATGACCAAGAACCCAAAAGCAAATGAAACAAAACAAAGATAAATAGATGAGACATAATTAAACCAAAAAGCTTCTGCACAGCAAAAGAAACAATCATCAGCATAAACAGACAACCCACCAAATGGGAGAAAATGTTCACCATCTATAGACCAAACAAAGGACTAATATCCAGAGTCTACAAGGAACTCAAACAAATCAGCAAGAAAAAAAAAAAAATCCCATCAAAAATTGGGCTAAGGACATGAATAGACAATTCTCAAAAGAAGATATACAAATGGCCAACAAATATGAAAAAATGCTCAACATCACTAATGATTAGGGAGATGCAAATCAAAACCATAATATAATACCAACTTACTCCTGCAAGAATGTCCATAATCAAAAAATCAAAAAATAATACATGTTGGAGTGGATGCGGTGAACAGGGAACACTTCTACACTGCTGGTGGGAATGAAAACTAGTACAACCTCTATGGAAAACAGTGTAGAGATTCCTTAAAGTACTAAAAGTAGAACTACCATTCGATCCAGCAGTCCCACTACTGGATATCTACTCAGAGGAAAAGAAGTCATTATACGAAAAAGACATTCACACATGCATGTTTATAGCAGCACAATTCACAATTGTAAAACTATGGAACCAGTCCAAATGCCCATCAATCAATGAGTGGATAAAGAAATCGTAGTATCTATACCACAATTCTACTCAGCCATGAAAAGGAATGAAATAATGGCATTCGCAGCAACCTGGATGGAATTGGAGATCATTATTCTAAGTGAAGTAACTCAGGAATGGAAAACCAAACATTGTATATTCTCACTCATAAGTGGGAACTAAGCTATGAGGAGGCAAAGGCATAAGAATGATACAATGGACTCTGGGGACTCAGGAGAAAGGGTGGGAGTGAGGGTGAGGAATAAAAGACTACACATTGGGTACAGTGTGTACTGCTCAGGGGATGGGTGTCCCAAAATATCAGAAATCATCACTAAAGAACTTATTCATGTAACCAAACACCACCTATTCTGAAAAAATCTATTGAAATTTTTTTTAAATAAATGTCCTACCTCCTAATATTTTTATATGGCAATCAAATTTCAACATGAGTTTTGGAGGGGACATTCAAACCATAGCACTGCTAGACTATGAGCTTAACTTCAGAAACCATCTTTGTCTCTAATCCGTGCCATCTAGTCAAGGACCTGGCATGGAGTAAGAGATCAATAATTGAACCACCAGCCCCTATTAATCTAGTCAGTATGCAGACAGTTTCTGTCTGCAAGTGACTTATCTACTGATGAGGTACAGATCCATAAATACACATGTCTGCCACATACTAGGTATTCAACTAATACTTACTGGATTTAAACTAATTTACCAAATTGTTGTCATAATATAACATTATTTTGCTTGCTTAGAATGCCTACTCTGCCCTCCCCTTCCAAACTAATGAGCCCCATTTTTCAAGGTAAAACTAAACCCTAACTCCTTTTAAATGCCTTAGCTGACTACTGCCAAACTCACTGAGCCCCTAGAATTATAGCATTTTGGAATATGCTTCCCTATAAGGAACATTAAGCCAGCCCAAACCTGTGATCTGATACAACTTCTATCCTGGACCCCGGAGCACATCATGACCTGAAGTGTGTACTGACCCAACCTGGGAGGGCCACTTGGCTCCAGAAGGGTTAATGGTAAGCCAGCCTGGGTATCCCAGCCTGCATTGTGCCTTAAGGAACAAAATATGCCTGTAAAGAAAACACTGACTGGAACCATCTGCCCTCCCCTGTAGCTTGAAAGAAGCTGCATATAGACTCCCTAATCCTTTTTCTCTCCCCTCAGCCAGAAATGAATTTCATTTGGAGGCAAAATGAGGGGGCTGTGAGGGAAAGAGAGCAGAGAGAGGTAGGCCAGACACATCTGGACAGCTTTTCTTTGTAAATTCAGAAGACTGCAGGGAATCACTTTCTCCCCTTGACAAAGGAAATGGTCCATGGGCAGGAATTGATGACTTGCAAATCTCATGCAGGTGAAGAGGTTATAGTGTCTGGAGGTCTTTGGGGCTTAGAAAAAATAAAGAGCAAATAATCTAAATGGGGCAGCTGTTTATGGGACCAGAATCCCCATCACCAACACCAGTCAGCAGAGAGAGCAGTTCTGGAGCCTTGGCATCTTCAACAGTCTAGGGTCTCCACAGTCTGTTCACCTATTCATCCATTCAGTTATTCAGCAGGAATATATTAAGATATACTTAAGATTCTCTGCCAGGCGGTATGTTTGGTGCTATGGAAATAGCCACGGGTTTGGATTCACCTTCATCTCTAACAACCGCGTGAGGAAGATAGTCACATAAGAAATAATATACAGACCATCAGTAACAAAGCAATCATCTGAAACAAGGACAGATAGGGTGGTGAATACTATAAAGTAGGTATTTTTAAAAACTATTAACTTGACTTTAAGGGAGGTGGTGGTGACGAAGACTATCTCCTTGACCAAACTTCAGTTAAGTTCCTTTAAGTCCTCTTCTAAACTAGGTCTCCAACTTGGGCTTCAGTGACTGTCCTTTTATAGTCCACTTGCAGCAAGAATGCTAAGTCAGTTTAGAGAGAATCCCCTCCTCCCTTAATGTCTGATCATCTTCAATATCTGATCAAATTCCTCAACCTCCACCATCCCCCACCCTTTTTATCTGATCACCTGGCCTGCCTTCAGCAAGAATCCTGCCAAGTTGGGTTAGCCAGAATCCCCCTTACGCCTGATGTTCTGTCTTAGTAATTTTCCATCCACAGACCCTGACCTGCTCCTGTGCTATAAATCCTTCTTTTCCATATTGTATTCTGAATTGAGCCCAGTTCTATACTGAGATCTCCCCTCCCTTCTTGCCACAGTTCCTGAATAAAAATCTGTTTTTACTACTTTAACATACGTTTAGATCTAGTTTTTTTTTTTTTTAACAATGGTGTTAAAAGATATACTTGGACACATTAAAATTTTAAAGAGCTTATTTGAGCATTCAGGAATTCATGAATTGGGCAGCACCAGATCACAAGTGGTTCAGCACTCCACTAAGAGTGAAGATATTCACATAAGCATGACCAAAAACATTTTTTATTGTTTAAAGTGCAAAGTCTCTAGTTAAAGGTTAGTTGGCAGTTACTGATTGATTAAGCTTAAGTTTTGTTTTACTGTTTACATGCAGATGGATTTTAGTGTGATGACGTAGGAACTGAGGTGTCTCAGCCTAATGGATTCTCAAATAATTATTGTAACAGTGGTATGAGACAAAGCTCTGAAGAATAGAAGATAGCCATATGTCCTCCAACATATGACCATGTAGTTTTGGGAGTATATAATCCCCAGCCTGAGGAGCAGAGTATGTTTGAAATGAAGACCCAATCAAAGTTTTCATCAGAAGAAGACTTGAAGCTTTCACTTCTAGCTCCACCCTACAAAACTCCAGAGCCGCCTTCTCCGACAAGTAAGAAAATACAGGTAGAGAGAGGCAGAAAACATAACTGTTGGGTACCAAGCTTAATACCTGGGTGGTGAAACAATCTGTACAACAAATCCGCATGACAGAAATGTACCTGCATAATAAACCTTCACATGTACTCCCGGACCTAAAATAAAAGTTTTTTAAAAAGAAAATACAGGTAGAGAATACGGTTTACTCTTCCACAAATGGACACAAAGCCAGAGCTAACAAGTATGAGGTCACTTATCCAGTATGCAATACGTATTCCCCCCATCTTTTCCCAGTACCACAACTTACTGGGGATCTTGTCTAATGAAATGAATGAATGGTTCATTCTCAAAGGATCTCAGTCATTGGTGGTCCTGTTCCTGGAAGGGTATAATAGTCTCCTGTAAATGTTTACAACAACGCGTGGTAACAAGACAAGACCAGGGAATAATCAAAGTTCCATTCATATTCTCCTCTGCCCCATCATGTAGCCCAAATACTATCTCCACTCCATGGTCAAGCTCAACCACACCAACCAACCCTTTTTTCCCTTTGTTTACCTTGTGGCTCCATGAGCCTGAAGTGGCCTGGGAGTCACCAAGACTTCCAATTCAGTAGACTTACTGTTTTCCCTGTGGGATTATTCCTTCCTTGGGTACTTCCTAAGGCTCACCAGACCATAGAACCACAAGTCAAGAAGCAACATTTTGAGCACGGATCATTAGATTCAGTCACAGGAGGCACCACACAACCTCTGCCACTCAGTTCCTAAATCTATGGTCATATACTACACTCTGAAAAACAATGTCCAGTACTTACAATCAGTTACCTCCCACCTGTTGTCATATCTAAATCTTCAATATGGCATTCCACTCTCCTTTAAGGTCAGCTGGAGAATAGATTATTATCATGATAATATGTCCACTGCCTTTTTTTAATTATACTGTACATACCAGGGACTTAGAGTTGTACAGTAAGACTGGAAAATTGGGCATTAGCACGGAAAGGAGCCTTTGAGTGAAGAAGTCCATAGAGTCCATGTACAGAGTTTACATCACTTGTAATTGCCTCACATCCTCTCAGGGAATCTTCAGTTCCACTTAATACTGGGACAATGGCCTGTGGGTTTAGTCTGATGGCTGTTTGACACCTTAGTTGCACCATCTATCTTGGGCTTACCCTGGGACTTCTCTGACATTGTGGCATCCATTTAGTCAGGCATAGGCAAACCTAGAAATAAGAGGAAAACAGCACCCATGGGGCAACCCATAGAGGCAACGGGCAAATGTTTTCCTTTTCCAATACTTGGGCGGGTAATTCTGAAATTCTCAGAGGGTCACAGTGGGATAAAATTGTAATTCCCCAGAGTAGTGACCCGCACAATAATGCAAACTTACAGCAGCTTTCCCTTCCCCATTTTCTTCTTCCCGGACCTCTACCCATTTTCCCTGGAATCACAACCTAAAATCAACAACCAGCCCACAAACTCCTCTTATCTGTGGATCTACTTTTTGGGAGAAGCTAATCTAAGAGAGCTGCTCTAGGAAGTGATCCTGGAAATCAGACTTTCCAGGTGGAATTCTGGAATGGGCCAGATGGTAATCAGGAGGCCATTGTTGGTGGGGAGTTGGGTGGCAATTATCCCTAGCAGACAATCGCATCACTTGTTCTAAGGCTGAGGTGGATTGGAAGGAGATGCAGAAGGCTGGGGACACTGAAAGAGATGAAGGTGGTGGTAATTATAAGGATTGTAGATGTGGCTAGCTGTGGTTAATGGTTTTAGAAGCCTTGACAAGAGAAGAAAAAAAAAAAGATCAGTTAGTCAACTACTAATTCGAAATTTGCTATAAAAGTTGGGAAGCCTCCATAATAACTGGGATGGCTCTTTGAAGCTTAGACACAAATTTGGCCTACAGTAAATGAGGAAGAGGTACCAAAACTGCCTGAGCAGAATACAGAGGATTCAGGAGGCTCAAGAAGGTAGGAATACTAGGGGGGTGTTTTTATATGAAACCATATAGCATCTTAGCTTACTACAGATATGTCAAGCCCTATTGTGTATGTGGTTCAAATAAATTGAGTGAGGAGCCAACTGCTTTTTGGAACAGCTATAGATTCTTTTAATCTGAGCCTCTCTTAAAGCTGCCAATTTTTCAGGTCACCTGGAAAATGGGTGAACACAATACACTGAAATGTGGCATCAACTGATTTCAAATTTCTTATGGAGCAAATGTTTGTACTCCCCCAAAACTCATAAATTCATGAAGACCTACCCCCAATTTAAAGGTATTAGCAGGTGGGGTCTTGGGAGGTGATTTAGTTTATGAGGGTGAGGTCCTCATAAATGGGAAAAGTACCCTTGTAAACAAAGCCTAAGAGAGCTATCTAGTCCTTTTTCTACCATGTGAGAACTCAAGGAGAAGTTGGGTGTCCGCTTCCTAGAAAAGAACCTTCACCAAAATCTGATCATAGTAGCATCCTGATCTCAACCTTCTATCCTCCAGAACTGTGAGAAATAAATGTTTGTTGTTTAAGCCACTCAGTCTATGTTAACTTGTTACAATAGCCCAAACTAACTAAGACAACATTTAATATCATACTTTCATCTTGGTGGAAGGAATAACAGGAGAGACCATTTTGTCATTTTTGGAAGAGATCCCTAACATGTTTTAAATCAGGGGTTGGCAAACAAAAGCCTTCAAGCCAAATCAAACCCACAGCCTGTTTTTATAAATAAAAGTTTATTAAAACACAGCCATGCTCATTGGTTTGCATATTGTCCATGACTGCTTTTGTACTATAACGAGAGAGTTGAGTAGTCGCAGGAGAGACCATGTATCCAAAGCTAAAATTATTTCGTATTTGGCCTTTTACAGAAAAAGTTTGCCAACCCTGCTCTAGATCACTGAAGCTATATAGAATTTGATTTCAAAGTATGTATAGCTCACTCTCTGCACACATGTATCTAGCCAAACAACTAGGGAATCTGCTCTTTCCAGGTCTTACCTACATAATGTCATCAATCCTGGGGGACAACAAGCATGATGTCCTGTAAGATGGTGAGGCCATCAAAATCCTGTAAAATAGATTATAACAGATATGGAGAATTCACAAATCCTTGAATTAGGACAGTAAATATGTTACTTCTCTCCCTACCAAATGAAAGCAATTTGCCTCTGCTGTTTGCTGTGATTCAGAATGGAGAAGAAAGCACTCGTTGCCTGCTCAATAGCTGCATATCCAATGTCAGGGGCTGTATTGCTTATATCCAGAAGGGGAACACATCTGAAATGGCAGCTGCAATTACTGTCTCCACCTAATTAAATTTATGATAATCCATTATCATCTCAAGGATCCTTTTACGCTGACAAATAAAAAATTAAGTGGAGAGGGGTGAGGACCCCCTTCCTGTGCCTTTCAAGTCTTTGATGGTCATGACAGTGTCTTCAACTGTCCTTGGAAATGCAATATTGCTTTTGATTTTTTTTCTTTTTGCATAACTGGTGAATGTTAATGGTTTCATTGGAGTCTTTCCCCATAGTAGACCTTACCATGGATCAGAAAGCTGTATGGGAGTTGTATTAGTTGCCAAAGATATCCATTCCAGCTATACATCCAGACTGGGGTAATAATGATAAAGAGATTTATTGCTCTGTTGCCTTTCTGTGATGGAAACTCAAGGAAGATCATTTATCTCCTGGCCTGAAGAAGTCCTCTTCACTCCCCATCTTAAATTGTGAACTACAGTGCAGTCCTGAATCCTTGGTTTTAGCTTGGAACCAGAATCCAACAGAATTCCAAAAGGTTAGCTATCTGTTTTCTTAGGGTACAATTTCTGGGTTTTCAATAGTATCAGGTTCCTTTGAAGATGATTGAGCAGATATTCAAAAGGATATATAGGTGTATATGTAGCCAGATCCATTTTGTCAAGGGTTCCAGTCCTCCCCTCCACTCCAGGGGCTCAGGGACCATGGTCTGAGTCAAATAAAAGATTGGAGAAAGGTGACAGGTGGTGTGTTGGCTCAAGTCAGTCACTGCTCCACCTTTGCCTAAGTTACAGTCTAGCAAGAAAGACAAAAATTATACATGGAAATGTTTAATGTCTAATGGCATTATGAGGCATCATGCAATGAATACAGAGTACCATAAGAGCATACAATAGGGGAATCCCCTTCAATCAAGAAAGCTTCCATACAATCTAAAGAATAAATAGCTGATGAATCAGAGTACAAAACACATGACATTATATACCAAACTTTATTTTCTAAATTAGATGTTTATGTGTGTAATTGAAGTGTCCCTCTACTCAGTTTGGGGCACGTCATTTACATTCTGGGAACTGACCAGAGTACAATATGATTGTTTATATGCAATATGCACATACACATACATAGAAAAATGCCCAAAAGGGCCCATAATAGAGTCAATTCATGGTTATCTCTGCAAGGTAGGTTATAAGTAGGGCTTATTTTCCTTACAACTAGCTCTCTAAATAATTATTTTCTAAACACACATAAAAGCAGGCATTTTTAAAATAAGAACAAAGTGACTCATTTGTTTTCTTAAAGAGACAGAAGGACCTGCATCAATTTTACAAGCTGTTTGACCTCTTAACTCTCACTTCCAGCAGAATCTAGCTATGCAACAGTCTCTGTACCACACGTGTAGTTACAGACTTCCAGACCTGCAATCTAAAGTCCTGGGAGCAGTGAGCAGTCTCAGACTTGCCCAGGACTGCAGCATTTAGGACCCAGTCCTGAGCCAAGAACAGGAGCTCTGACACCATAGAGACCCTCAGCATTCTGGCCCATTTAGCACTGGCTGCTGCCTGGGCAGTGTGAGTCCTGGGAGCAAGTACCTCTAGGAGAGTCAAACTGTCAGAGTCCCCATCATGTCCCACCCTCACTGAGAAAACTGAGGCAGACTGTGTTGATCCAAACCTTCCTTGACTTCAGATAGAACAAATGGTTGGGTCAACAGCTTAAACACCTTTGCACCGAAGATCATCAAAACATCTTGAATTCTTTCCTCAGTATTTTGGGTATGTCAAAACTCTCAGTCATGCTTGGCTGATTAATTCTAAATGCATATGGCTTAAAAAGAAGCAGAGGGAAAGCAAATGGGACCCATGTTTTTTATTCATTCACACCTAATTTAGCCAGATGTGGACGAAGGGTACCAGATGCTTGGTGTTCAGTTATGATCATGGAGTATTCCATCAAAGCAGCAGCTTGACAGAGACCTGAGTGCCAACAGACAGCCAGAACAACCGGATCCTCATTCAGTCTTTGCTATGCACCTTCTCTTCACTAAACCCTGGGCACTGCAGGCACAGAGACAGGTCAGACAAGTGCCCTGCCCTCCAGGATTCAATGTGCAAGGTCTGAGATGAATGTATAGGCAGATAACTCCCAAAAAGAGTGTCAGGGCTTGGATAGAAGCTGTGTGGGCTACAGTGAGACCTCAAAGAGGAAGGAGTGTATTCTGCCTGGAGTGTAAGGAGAAGCTTCATAGATAATAATGTGGACGCACACCATGTACAGAGTACTTGTCATGCGTATTAGTTTTGTATGGCTACCTTAACAAATTACCACAAACTGGGTTGCTTAAAACAACAGCATTTTATTCTTTCACAGTTCAGAAGGCCAGAAATCTAGGTGTCAGCAAGGCTGGTTCCTCCTGGAGGCTCCGAGGGAGAACTTGCTCCATGACTCTCTCCTAACTTTTGCTGGATCCTGGCAATCCTTGGCACTCCTTGGCTTGTAGCTGCATCACCCCAGTCTCTGCCTTCTTCGTCACATAGCCATCACTTTTGTATCTGTGTGTATCCTCCTTTGATATGCATATAAAGATATCATTCATTGCATTTAGGGAACACCCTAAATCCAGTATGATTTCGTGTAGAGACCTTTTCCCCAAACAAGTTTACATTCACAAGTATGGGGGCTAGTCCTTGAACATACCTTTTTGGAGGACACAGTTCAACACAGTACACCACATTTCAGCCCTTTAACTATGTACATTATATGATCTGATTCTCATAACAACCCTGATATGGTTTGGCTGTGTCCCCACCCAAATCTCACCTTGAATTGTAATAATCCCCACGTGTCAATGGCAGGGCCAGGTGAAGATAATTGAATCATGGGGGCAGTTTCCCCATACTATTCTTGTGACAGTGAATAAGTCTCATCTGATGGTTTTATAAAATGGAGTTCCCCTGAACACACTGTTTTGCCTACCACCATGTAAGATGTGACTTTGTTCCTCCTTCACCTTCCTCTGTGATTGTGAGGCCTCCCCAGCTATGCAGAACTATGAGTCAATTAAACTCTTTCCTTTATAAATTATCCAGTCTTGGGTATGCCTTTATTAGCAGTGTGAGAACTGACTAATACAAATCCTATCAGGCAGGTACTATCATCAAACCATGATATGGTTTGGCTGTGTCCCCACCCAAATCTCATCTTGAATTGTAGTTCCCATAATCCCATGTGCTGTGGGAGGGACCTGGTGGGAGGTAATTGAATCATGGAGGCTGTTACCCTCATGTTGTTCTTGTGATAGTGAGTGAGTTCTCAAGAGATCTGATGGTTTTATAAGGGGCTTTTCCCCTTTTTTGCTTGGCACTTCTCCTTGCTGCCACCATGTGAAGAAGGACGTGTTTGCTTCCCCTTCTATCAGGATTTTAAGTTTCCTGAGGCCTGCTTAGCCCTGTGGAACTGAGTCAATTAAAACTCTTTCCATTATAAATTATCCAGTCTCGGGGTAGGTCCTTACAGCAGCGTAAGAACAGACTAACACAGCCCCATTTTACAGATGAGGAAAAAAACTCAAAGAGGTAAGCAGCTTGACAAAGTTCATGAAGCCAGAAAGTGGAAAAGCAGGGTTTGAACACAGGTCAGACAGACCCCAAAACCTTGTTTTTAGGGCAATTTGGCAGCTTCTTACAAAGCTAAATATAGTCTTACTACATAATCTATGAATTATGCTCCTAGGTATATTTACTCAAATGAGATAAAAATTCATAATCACACAAAAACCTGCACATAAATGTTTACAGCAGCTCTATTCATAACTGCTAAAATGTGCAAGCAAGCAAGATATCCTTCAATAGATCAATGCATAGACAAGCTGCGGTACATCTGCATAAAGGAATATTATGCAAGGATAAAAAGAAATAAGTTACCAAGCCATAAAAAGACATAAAGAAACCATAAATGCATACTGCTAAGTAAAAGAAGACAGTCTGAAAAGACTACATAGTGTATGGTTCCAACTATATGATATTCTGGAAAAGGCAAAAGCACAGAGACATTAAAAAAATTCAGTAGTTGCCAGGGGTTCTGGGGGAGGGAGGGATAAATAGGTGGAGCACAGAGAATTTTTTAGAGCAGTGAAACTCTTCTGTAATAGTGGATATACATCCTTATACATTTGTAAAAACTCATAGAGTTATATGCAAAAAGTGAACCTTAATGTAAACTGTGGACTTTAGTTAATACTAGTGTTTCATAACAAATGTATAATGCCCCAGTATAAGATGCTAATAATAGGATAAATTGTGTCATGAGGGGGTATATTTGGGAACTCCGTACTTTCTGCTCAAATTTTCTGTAAACTTAAAATTATTCTAACAAAATCTATTCATTATAAACAAATAAATAAGGAGCCCACCAGGAGCCAGCCTAGGGGAGTATTGAGAAAGTTGAAGGGGGAAAACACCTGCTAAGAAATGAAAAGAACTGAAAAGCCATCAGGAAAAGATGAGATTGCTGTTCTTCCTTGCTCCTCCCCATTGGACACTGAGGTATACTGTCATCAGCTTTGTCAGGTTTTCAGTAATGATTACATCAATATTTCTTTGTCTGCTTCTCAGCTCCAGGACTCCATGCTGGAAGCCAGACGTGCAGATATAAATAAGATGTAGCATTGGTCCTTAACTAGCTCACATTATTGAGGAGGCATCAGACACAAAGCATAGATTACAAAGAAATGAAATAGACCTTGGGTGGCTCTGAGGGCAGAGGGGGGAACCAGCAACCTCAGCTTCCAAACTTGGGGCTAAATACAAATGGGGCAATTAATAAAAGTATGGCCTGAGCCAAATCTAATGTGACCCTCTGCTCCCCAGCACACAACTCAGGGGAGAGGATTTGGCAAGGTAAGGGGATCATTGAGCTGAGATGGGCACCTGAACACAACTGGTGATTCAGTTCCTACAGCCCAGGCACTGCCCACAGGCCTTTCTCAGGGAGCCAAGAACACTGACAGCTGTGTGGATATCAGCCCCACTTCTTCTCCATGCTAGGACAATGGACCACAGCCACACCAAGCCCCTTCCCCATGATGCCCTTCTCCCTGCCTTACCTTTCCCCTTTCTCTTTCCTTATCCTGCTCTCCTTAGAGAATACGTTATTACTTCTCACTTGGAGGAAACAGGAGCAGCAAGAACCAAGGGAAGACATTGCTGCTGTGGCTCTTGGCTTTCATTCCCATTTGGTGGTTGGCCTCACTCCCAGTATGGCAGCCCTGTGGCACTGTGCAGACCTCGGGAAATAGAAAGGAAGCCCAGCACAGTCCGCTGGCCTTGGCTTCCATACTTATGTCTATCCAGATTTTCTGATGGCCACTAAGCCCCTTCCTGTTTAGTTGGTGAAACTGACCATGGGAAGAAATGGAAAGTGCTGACTCATGTCCTCAGTGGTCAGCATCTCCTGTCTGCTCTATCTCCAGCTAACCCATTGTCTGGCACATAGCAGACACTGTGGCTGTGTCTCTACAGCAGTTCTGTCCAGGTGCTGGGACACCTGTCTCTCTGGCCTTCTTTCCTCCTCCTCCCATCCCGAAGAATATTTCCTTGCCCCAGTGAACCAACTTGGCCTGTTCCCTAGACAGGCCATACCCTTGCATTCCCCTACATCTTTGCTCACACTCGTTACTCTGCCAGGAATGCCTTGCTTCACCTTTTTACCCCTACTTATCCTTTAAGATCCAGCTAAACTGTTAACTCTTTTACAAATTCTTCCCCAACTCTCCCAAAGTGACTCACTCCTGACTGTGTGTTTCCAAAGCTGTCTTCTTACGTAGAATGAAGCACTTTGCAAAGCATCTGTTTTCATTCCTGTCTCTCCCAAAGACTCATTGCTTCCTTTCTATTTCCCCAGCATAAAGCAGAATAAAAGGCACACAGTAGGTGCTCAGCAATACTTATGGGATGGATGCCATGGGCAGGAGACAGTTAAACGTTATTTCACTTCAAGAGTATGGACACCATCAGAGCAGATGGAAACCATTTGAGAAATTCAGCTCTTCCTCTCCTGCCTCATGCTCTCTAGCCTAAGCTCCACCTTCCCAATGTCTTTCTTGAGGCTGAAACAGCCTACATGGGCAATGATGCCCACTTTAAAGTAGGTGTGGTGGCCTCTCTCCCAGAAACCTGCTCTCTTTTATGTTTCCCATCGCTGACTTCATTTCCAGCTTTGACCCCCTTAGGGCTAATGACAGCCATGTAGCTCATGAATTTCTGGAAGCTGCTCTTCCTCCAAGGGAGATAGAAAGTGGGATGTTCACGCATCATTCACTTGGCCAGCATTAGAGAACACTGGGCTGGGATGGAACACAGTGATGAATCAGACCCAAGCTCTGCCCACAAGGAGCTCAGATTCAAATGGGGATGGCAGGTAAGTGAATGAATACTCAAAATACAGTGTGGTTCAGGGTGAAAAAGAAGAACTTGCAGGCCAGGGAGTAAGGAATGGTAGGTGCATGTGGGAAGACCAACCAAAGAAAGGACATAGAACCAGGCTTGGAGTGTTCAAGAAAGACTTCCTAGCAGAGGCAATGCCTGAGCTGCAGTCTTAAGCACATAATAACATAGGATCTTAGACCATTTTAGATCCAGACCCCTGAGTTATCTGGGGACAACCAGGACAATATCAAGAATGATGATAAGACGCTGTCATAAAAGACCCCCAAGAACTGGCAGTTTCTATAGGCAGGAGAGGCCCATGGCAGAAAATTCTTCAATGGCTACCTGGGTTTCTGCTGCCCCTGATGCTGGTGTAATTCAGGCTCCACAGCTCAGAGCGTCTGGATTCAAAGATCTCTATTTATTGGTCATATTTCCTATTTTCAGTGCCTTCAAAAGGCCAGACCACAGAGTCCTTGTCAGATGTAGCCCTATGTTTCAGAATCAAGATAGGCAGAAGAATCGATCTACTGGGGACCCTGAGCAAGCCATGTAACCTAGTCCCAGTGTCCTGATTTGTAGAAGAAGGATGATAATAGTATTTCCCTTATGGGTTTTTAAGGATAAAATGAGATAAAGTATATAAACCTCATCTTTCAAGCTTCTTTTGCTAACCTTAATCACACCAAGCTTTTTCCTCCTTTCTCATATGTCTTCTCTTGGCTGGAAAGTCCTACCCCAATTTGTTTAGATAGCACCTACTCATCTTTCAGGTCTCCCCCTGAAATCACTTCTCAGGAGAGCTTCCCTGACACCTCAAACCCAAGTACCTTGCATCACAGAGGCTCATGGTACCCGGAAATTGCTTACACTGTACTCAATGAATTTGAATGTTGAACAGGTTATTACATCTTTGCCAGCCCACTATAAGGACAGAGACTTATCTTATTCAATGCTGTATCTCCAACTAACCCACAGTGGCTGACGCACAGCAGATGCTTGGTAAACATCTATTGAATGGATGCATAAAGCAAATAAATAAGAACTCAATGTTTAATAGATATTACCAATACTATATTCTCAGTCTACCACTTACTAGCTACATGACTTTGTTGCCTCATCTGTAAAATGGGAAGAATGAATATTCAAAATGACCCTGCAATATAGGTGTTGACTTAATGTAGATAAAATACTTATAGGAGAGGTCCAACAAGTGATAGTGACTATTCTCATCTTAAGGGCAAAGCAGAACTAGAACCACTGTTTCTGAACCCACAGAGATCCTTTTCCCGTGTTTCCAAAGGTCAGAAAAATATTGTGTGATCCTCACTCCCACATCACCTAGTGCCTTCAAAAAGACACCTAAAGGCAACACTCTGGTGATGGCTATGCCAGGCATGCTGCCTTGACAACTGTGGCCGTCCTGGCTTGGGGGCTGGGGCAGATGTGCACACTTCTGCTTCTGACTGGAACAGAAAGGCAAAGAGGGAACGCTGCCAATGCCTTTGTGCAGATTCATCATTTTCAATGCTCATTCTTCACATATGTTTTCGATCTCACACAAAACATGGACTTCTGGTTTCCATTACCTTTGTTTCATTTCAGAATATAATGTTTTTTATAGCCTGGGGAAGGGAGGGAGAAAGTAAGCGTGTGAGCTGATATGATTTTTATTTTTCCATCAGAAGAAAGAGGGAAAGAGAAAGCCAAGAAACCAGGGATGGCAGAACTGCCTGGGAGTTGATTGCCCAAGCATTTATTCCCCAAGCATTTATTGAGTCAATCATGGATTCCCCAAGCATTTATTGAGCACCTACTCTGTGCATGCAGAGAGACGGGATAAAACAATGACTAACACATGGTCCCCGCAGTCAAGTAATCTGCAATAAGCAGATAAACTGACTCATAGCACAAAATACAAGACAGATTTTTCTTCTGGAAGGGAAGAGAAGAAAGCAGGGAAAAGATAAAGGTTAGGAAAAAAAGAAAAAGTGAAGAAATAATAAAAGGAGGGAAGAAAAAATGGGAGGAAGTGAAGAAAGAAGAAGGGATAGGAAAAAGAAGGGACAGAAAGAAGCTAACATGTATTCATCACTTCCTATGTGCCAGGCACTATGCTAAGAACCTTACATCTTGTATTTTATTTAGTCCTCATAACTTCCCTTTAAGGGAAGCCCATTTACCATTTTACAGGTGAGAAAACAGAGGCTTAGGTAATACCCAAGGTCTCAGCTGGTAGCACAGTCTGGAGGTGCGCAGGCCACAGAGTTCCTTGCCTGGCCTCCTCACACAAAGGTGTTACCAACTGGCTCTGCTCTAAAGAAAAAACCCTCCTTCTTACATGCCTGAGGAGCCCAACACCTGGTTATTCCACTCGCTCCTCAAAAGCCTCCCAGAAACATAGCCAGTTAAAATGGATGGACCTTAGAGATCATCTGATCCAACCCACCTGAGGAGACACACATTCAGAAACAAGTGGAGATTTGCCTGAGGTCTTGTGGAGAATACAGGAGACCTGGGGCCCAGTCCTCCCCACTGGAGCCCATGGGGAAGCCAGCAATGCCAATAGCTAGGGCATTTAATTGCTTCCAGACCAGAGAAGACTGCAGTCCACCCTCCTCACTCCATCCCGTCCTGGCTGAAGCATTCCCAGGTCTGCTGAGCAGGAAGGTTTGTTTTGGCAGAAAGCTGGGTGCTGTCCAGCTCGATAATCATTTGTGTTAACACGCCATTATGTGTGTCGTTAACAGACTTGGCAACTGGGACTTGGCTTTTTCTTCCCTTACATTTTCTTTTCATTTTCCAAAAATAGAAAAATAAAATGCAACTCCCATATATGAATCAGAAAGACCAAGATTCCCAGCCACACAGGTGCTTGCAGACTCTTCCCGGAAGAAGAGGCTTTACCAAACGCATGTCATTGCCCAGCAAGTATCTCATGGCTTTGTTCTTCAAGGAGGCGCCATCTGACATCATGGCTAGAGTTTGCTCCTCCTGACCAGCGCTCATACATCCAACCTTTCCTACCATGGCACCCAACTGCCCTCTCTGCCAGCCTAGCTCATGGAATGGAAAATGTCAGGGCTGTGGAGTCAAACAGACCTGAGATAAAAGACTGACTCCACCATGTTGTGTCTTTTGATAACTTGATGAAGAGATTTAACCTCTCTGTACCTCAGTTTCCTCATCTGGAAAATGAGGGTAACAATGAAAAATTATATCATTCTTCTATTTATGCCATGCTTGGCAATTCATCTATTTAAAAATGAGAAAGATAAAGAGGGTTAAATGATAATGTTGTACTCCTGATATTTAACAGGATTTGAATATAATGTACTCAGAATATAATGATAAATCAGACACAGGCCTTGCCTTCCAAAGGTTTACAGGCTCACAGGGGAGCTCAATATAAAGAAACTTAATTCCTTTATTATTCCACAAATACACTGTAAGCCGTACTCCCCAAGTCCAAAGTTAACACCCTGGTTCAAGCCACCATGTTCTCTGACCTTGACGACTGCAATTACCTCCTTTTAATATATACGTATGTATATATATATGGAACACTTCACGAATTTGCATGTAATACTTTCACAAGGGCCATGGTAATCTTCTCTGTATCATTCCAATTTTACTATATGTGCTGCCAAAGTAAGCACTGCAATTACCGTCTAACTGGTCTCCAAGTTCCCTCTCTTGCTCCTCCAGTCTGTTCTCAGCAGAGAAGCCAGCATGATCCTTTCAAAACATCAGTCTGATCATACCATGCCCCTGCTCAAAACCTCCCAATGGCTTCCCATTCAACTTAGGGGAAAAAACCTAAATTCTTTACCTTAGCCTAGAAGGTCTGATGATCTGGGACCTGTCTGTCTCACTGCCCTCCTCACTCATTCTGCTCCAGCCACACCAGTCTGCTAGCTCTTCCATGAGCACACCTAGAATGTTTCCACTTCAGATTCTTCATTGTCTCTCCTAGAATGATGCTTCCCCAGGTATCTGCACAGCTCCTTCCCTTACTTTATTCATGTCTCTGCTCAAATGCCACATTGTCAAAGAGGCATACTATCCAAAATAGCATCCCCATTGCTTACTATGCCCTTACTTTGCTTTAGAGAAAGACTCATCACTTTCTAAATTACATCATATACCTGTTTGCCTGTGTTTAGCCTCTCTCACAAGAAAATAAACATCCAAAGAACAGAGATTTTGGATCACCGCCTTGCATGTGCTATGTACTCAGTAAACATTTATTGGGTGACTGAATTAATGCAGAAATCAACACACACTATGTGCCAAGCTCTACACTAAGCACTGGTGAGACCAACTGGACAGAGTTCTTCCCTCCTAGTCAACGAGGGACTTGACAGAAGGAAACTCAGTAGGAAACCCGAAGAGGTACCTGTTCCAGCTGCAGAAATTCAAACCCAGGGAATCATTTCAAAAGGAAAATATTTTTAAACCATGTGTTAAAGAATGAGTCAGAGTAGCCAGGTAAAGATGGGAAAATTAGGGGGAAGGAGAGGGGATCCTACATAGAGGAGACATTATGAGAAAAAGCATAGAGGAAAGAAAAATATTGGTGTGTTTTGAAGACCACAAACATTTTTGTTTTGCTGGGGCTATGTGTGTGTGAGGGTATTAGGGGTTAGTGCAGAAAAACAAGAAATGAATCTGGACGCACGAAAAGGAAGAGATCATGGAAGGACTTCTATCTCAGTTGGGGATATTAGATCTTATCTGCTATAGGAAGTCATTAAAGAAGAGTAACATGGTCAGTTTTACGAAGTTCATTCTGACCAATGGGTACCGAATAGATTTGAGGGAGGTCTAGGTGTGAAGTATAGAGATAAGGTAGCTAATAATACAATAACAACAATAAAAATTAGAAGAAAAAAATTTGCTATCCATAACTACAACCATCCTTCTAAAGAGGATAGATCCTATTAAATGGGAGAGGGACCTTTTTGTTCTGCTAAGAATTTCATTGACTTTAATTATACAGATTTGAGGGCAGAAGGTGTGGAGAGCTGAGTCCTCTGTGTGATAGAAGAAAATAAATCCCAGAGAATCTCACTGGAAAAAAAGAGAAGCTAAGGAAAGAGGAGAAGGAAAGAGGAGCCAGCAGAACAATGTGATGCTACTCACTAATCAGGATGAATTTCCAATGAGAAAAATCAAGAAGCAAAGGAGCTTTTAAAATCAGGAGTTTGTATTTATGATTTTAAGCTGTTTGCTAAATAATAGGAGCTCTACTTCATGATATGATGAAATCACTGATATAAAATCCCTCCCACCATTAAAACAAAACAGAACAAACATAAAACTGAACAAAATATAGAAGGCAACAGTTTTCTGGCATTGGACAATAGGCAACACATGACTGTGATCCCTGACAGGAGATAAGCTTGCAAGGTGAGCCCCACAATTGCCCCAGCTCTCTGGGAATGGTTTCCCTCACTGCAGAACAGAGAGCTAGAGTCTGAGCAGAGCATAGTAGTTCTGATGAGCTGACCAGGCAGACGCCAGAGTTCACAGCAGCTGGCATGACTACAATCTGTAGGACACAGCACAAGAGAGGAGTGAACTGCATAGACAGGGGTCCCCAGAAGCCTGTATATGGGTGCCCTATGGAGCCCTTCACTGAGAGCGAGGCTATGCCTTCTCAGGGCGAGAGTACACAGGCTTACCACAATGTAACTACAACAGGATAGATAACAGAACAAAGATGCTAGAAGTTAAACAGTTCTAGAAGACAGAGGAGATAGAGTCCAGCCGGAGCAAAGGCATCTTATTCACACTTCAAACCTCCAACTGAGAAACCAAAATGGTGACAATTTAAGAATAAGAACCACAGACTAGAGTAAGGCATACTTTTGATAAGCACTGTTCAATATAACTTTCTGCGATAATTTTAATGTTATCTGTACTTTCCAAAACGATAACCACTAGCAACAGGTGGCTACTGAGTACTTGAAATATAACTAGTGCAACTAAGAAAATTGTCTTAAACCATTTAATTTAATACAAATTTAAATTGCTACATGTGGCTGCCATATTGTGTAGCACAGCTTTAGATATACCCTAACAAAGCCTAAAACCAGGCCTTCACAAAATTCACAGGGGACACAGACTTTGAGGTTGATCCCATTAAGTTAGAGGAGCATGGGAAAGACATTGGGCTTTACACAGAGCCTGCCTATCAAAGCATAAATATGAGCCTACAGAAATTTAAGGTGATGAGACAGTAATTGAACCCCTTACTGCCCACTAGAATAAAAATTAGCATTTTTTCAGAGGAAAATAACAGAATCAAAAATCTCTATAACATATTACCAATGTTCCATATAATCAAAAATTACTAGATATGCAAAGAATAGAAAAACATGAGTCCTAGTCAAGAAACCAATCCCAAGATATACTAGATGTTGGACATAGCAGACAATTACTATAAAGTAAAAGTTATAAATATGTTTAAATAATTGTGGGAAGATGCTGTTAATAAGTGAACGAATAGGAGATCTAAGCAGAGATACTAAAACTAAAAAGAACTAGGACTGAAATTCACGATAATTAATTTTTTTTAATTGACAGGATCAATGGACTTAACACAAATTGGGGGGCAAAAGTGTAATGAACTTGAAGATAAACCAATAGAAATTAGCCAATCTAAAGAAAATAAAATAAAAAGATTGGAGAAAAAATGAACAAAATCTCAGGATCTTCAAAACTATGCCAAATGGTCAAAATACATGTAATAGATGACCCATAAGGAGAAAAGAATAAAAATGGGAAAGAAAACATTTGAAAAAATAATAGCTGAAACATTTCCATATTTAGTAAAGATATACATTTATAGATTCAAAATACTCAGTGAACACCAAGTAAGATAAATACAAAGAAAAACACACATAGATATGTCAGGGTCTAACTATGAAAACAACAATGAGTCTTGAAAATAGTCAGAACACAAAGATATGTTTATACAGATGCTTCTTGACTTATGACAAGGTTATGTCCCAATAAACCCATCATAAGTTGAAAATATTGTAATTTGAAAATACATTTCATATATCTAAACTACTGAATATCATGGCTTAACCTAACCTACTTTAAACATGTTCAGAACATTTACCTTAGCTTGCAGTTGAGCAAAATCATCTAACACAACAACAGTTTTATAATGAAATGTTGAATATCTTACATAATTTATTGAATACTATACTGCAAGTAAAAATAAGATGGTTCTATGGATACTTAGAGTACAGTTTCTATCAAATACATTGCTTTCATACTATTATAAAGTCAAAAGATCATAAGTCAAACCATCATAACTCAGGGACTGTCTGCACAGAAAACAATGAAACCTTACCAGTCAGAAAGGATTGGGGTTCTATATTTAACCTCCTTAAACAGAATAACTGTCAGCCAAGAATTTTGTATCCAGAAAAACTAAGTTTCAGAAATGAAGGAGAAATAAAGTCATTTTCAGACAAACAAATGCTGACTTTGTCACCACCAGACCAGCCCTACAACTATTGCTAAACAGAATTCTAACTCTTAAAACAAAAGCTTGACATGCACCAGAAGAGAACCTCTTGAAAGCATAAAATTCACAGGTCCTATAAAACAATAACACAATGAAAAAAACGAAGTATCTAGGTAACAATCAACATGATGACTAGAACATTACCTCACATCTGAATATTAACTTTGATCATAAATGGCCTAAATGTTCCACTTAAAAGATCAGATTGGCAGAATGGATTAAAAAATTACAAAGCAAATATCTGCTGTCTTCAAGAGACTTGTCTAACATATAATGATTCATATAAATTCAAAGTAAAGGGATAGAAAAAGATATTCCATGCAAATGGAAACCAAAAGGGAATAGGAGTGGGTATTCTTATATCAGATAAAATGGACTTTAAAGCAACAATAGGTTAAAAAAAAAAAAAAGACAAAGAAGATCATTATAGAATGATAAAAGGATCAATTCAACAAGAAGATATTACAATCCTTAAAATATATGCACCTAACTCTTGAGCTCCTAGATTCATTAATTAAAAAATTACTACTAGATCTAAGAAGTGAGACAGATAACAACACAATAATAGTGAGGGACATCAACACTCCATCGAAAGTCCAGACAGATTATCAAGACATAAAGTCAACACAAAAACAATGAACTTAAACTACACTCTAGATCAAATGGACCTAACAGGTATTTACAGAACATTCTACTAAAGAACTGCAGGATATACATTTTTCTCATCAGCACATGGAACATTCACCAGGATAGACTATATAATAGGCCACAAAACAAGTCTCAATAAAATTTTTTTAAATTGAAATCATATCACGTACCTTCTCAGACCATGGTGTAACAGGACTAAAAATCAACTCCAAAAGGAACCCTCAAAACTATACAAATACATGGAAATTAAACAATCTGCTCCTGGATGATTTTAGGTTAACAATGAAATCAAGATGGAAATTTAAAAATTCCTTGAAATAAATGACAATAGTGACAAAAGTTATCAAAATTTCTGAGATATAGCAAAAGCAGTGCTAAGAGCAAAGTTTACAGCATTAAATACTTACATCGAAAAGTCTGAAAGATCACAAATTGACAACCTAACGTCACACCTCAAGGAACCAGAGAAACAAGAACAACCCAAAACCAAAGCTAGCAGAAGAAAAGAAATAATAAATGGGAGCTAAATGATGAGGACACATGGACATGTAGAGAGGGACAACATACAGTGGGGCCTTTAAGAAGGTGAAGGGTGGGACGAGGGAGAGGATCAAGAAAAATAACTAATGGGCACTAGGTTTAATAGGTGGGTGATGAAATAATCTGTACAATAAACCCCCAAGACACAAATTTACCTATGTAACAAATCTGCACTTGTACCCCTGAACTTAAAATACAAGTTAAAAATAGAGAAAAGAAATAGCAAAGATCAGAGCAGAACTAAATGAAATTGAGACCAAAAATATTCAAAGGATCAATGAAACAAAAAGTTGGTTCTTTGAAAAGATAAATGAAAATGGATAGATTAGCTAGATTAACCAAGAAAAGAAGAGAGAAGATTCAAATAAGTTCAGTTAGAAATGAAAATGGAGACACTACAACCAACATCACAGAAATACAAAAGATCATTCAAGACTACTATGAATACCTCTATGCACACAAACTAAAAAATCTAGAGAAAGTGGATAAATTCCTAGATACATACAACTCTTCTAGATTAAATCAGGAAGAAATAGAAATCCTGAACAGATCAGTAACAATCAGTGAGACTGAATCAATAATACAAAAAAAATGCTAACGAAACAAAAAGCCCAGGGCCAAATGGATTCACAGCTGCATTGTACCGGGTGAAGAATGAGTACCAATCTTAATGAAACTATTCCAAAAAATTAAGAAAAAGGAAATTCTCTCTAACTCATTCTATGAAGCCAGTATCACCCTGATATCTAAACCAGGAAAGGACATTAAAAAGAAAACTACAGACCAATATCCCTAATGAACATAGATGCAAAAATCCTCAACAAAATACTAGCTAACTGAATCCAACAGCATATCAAAAAGATAATATGCCATGATTAAGTGGGTTTCATCCCAGAGATGCAAGGTGGTTTAACATACATACACAAATCAACAAATGTGATTCATCACATAAACAGAATTAAAAACAAAAACCATATGACCATCTCAATAGGTGCAGAGAAAGCATTCAATAAAATCCAGCATCCATTTATGATAAAAACCTTCAACAAACTAGACATAGAAGGAATATACTTCAAAATAATAAAAGCCACATATTACAAACCCACAGTCAACATCACATTGAATGGGGAAAAGTTGAAAGCATTTCCTGAGATCTGGAACAAGACAAGGATGCCCACTTTCACTACTTCTATTCAACATAGTACTGGAAGTCCTAGCCAGAGCAATTAGCCAAGAGAAAAAAGTAAAGCTTATCAAAATTGGAAAAGAAGAACCAAACTATTGCTGTTCACCAATGATACGATGCCCTTTCATATACCTAGAAAACCCTAAACACTCCTCCAAAAGACTCCTAGATTTGAAAAACAAATTCAGTAAGACTCAGGTTACGAAATCAATGTACACAATAGTAGCACTGCTATATACCAACAACAACCAAATTGAGAATCAAATCAAGAACTCAATCCCTTATGCACTAGTTTCAAAAAATACTTACAAATATACTTAACCAAGGAGGTGAAAGAGCTACATAAGAAAAAAGAAACTACAAGATACTACTGAATGCAATCATAGGTGACACTAACAAATGGAAACACATCCTATGCTCATATATTAGAAGAATCAATATCATGAAAATGACCATCCGGCCAAAAGGAATGCCTACAGATTCTATGCAACTCTTATCAAAATACCAACATCATTTTCACAGAAATAGGAAAAAACAATCCTAAAATTCATATAAAACTAAAAAAGTGCCCCAATAGCCAAAGCAATCCAAAGCAGAGAACAAATCTGGAAGCATCACATTACCTGACTTCAAATATACTACAAGGCTATAGAGTTACCAAAACAGCATGGTGCTGGTATAAATGCAGATACACAGACCAATGAAACTGAATGGAGAACCCAGAAATAAAACCAAACACAACTGATTGATCTTTGACACACCACACAAAAGCAAACTGAGGAAAGGACACCCTATTTAATAAATGGTGCTGGGAAAACTGGATAGCTACACGTAGAAGAATGAAACTGGATCCCTATCTCTCACCTTACATAAAAATCAACTCAAGATGGATTGAAGACTTAAATCTAAGACCTGAAACCATAAAAATTCTGGAAGACAACCTAGGAAAAACTATTCTGGACATTGGCCTAGGCAAAGAATTTATGACTAAGACCCCAAAAGCAAATTAACAAAATCAAAAATAAATAAATTGAACCTAATGAAGCTAAAAAGCTTTTGTACAGCAAAAGAAATAATCATCAGGGCAAACAGACAACCCACAGAGTGGGAGGAAATATTTGTAAACTATTCATTCCACAAAGGACTAATATTCAGAATCTACAAGGAACTCAAATCAGAAAAAAAAAAAAATCCCACCAAAAGAGGGCAAATAACATGAATAGACATTTCTCAAAAGAAGATATACAAATGGAAAACAAACAAATGAAAAAATGCTCAACATCACTAATCATGAGGGCAATGCAAAACAAAACTACAATGAGATAGGACCTTATCCTTCCAATAATGGTCATTATTAAAAAGTCAAAAAAAAATAGATGTTGGCATGAATGTGGTAGTAAGAGAATGCTCGTGGGAATGTAAATTAGTACAACCACTAAGGAAAACCGTATAGAGAGTCCTAAAAGAACTAAAAGTAGATCGACTATTCAATCTAGCAATCTCACTACTGGGTATCTACCCAGAGGAAAAGAAGTCATTACATCAAAAAGACACCTGCATGCATAGGTTTATTGCAGCACAATTCAGAATTTCAAAGATATAGAATCAATCTAAGTCCCATCAACCAATGAATGGATAAAGAAAACGTGGCCTATATATACACCATGGAATATTACTCAACCATAAAAAGAATGAAATAATGTCTTTTTTGGAAAATTGGATGGAGCTGGAGGCCATTATTCTAAGTGAAGTAACTCAGAAATAGAAAACCAAATACCATATGTTCTCACTCATAAATCGAAGCTAAACTCTGGGTACGCAAAGGCGTACAGAGTGGTATAATGGACTTTAGAGACTCAGAAGGGGGAAGATGCAAGGGAAGAGAGGCATAAAAAACTACATATTAGGTACAATGTACACTACTTGGATGATGGGTGCACTAAAATCTCAAACTTCCCCACTGTACAACTCATCCATGTAACTAAAAACCACGTGTACCCCAAAAGTTATTGAAATACAAAAAATACATATTTTTTTCCAGAGTATAACTATTTTATTCTACCCAGGTCATCACAAGTCCAATATTTTCAGTTGATGGTATCAGTAAGTCACAATTTTGCTGCCTTAAATTGGTGTTTTCTCCCATCCTTTTCCCTCCTTAGCAAGAGTCATTAAAACTTTATCTCATTTTTCATTATTCTGCTTCCTGTTACTTTTACCTCATAAGGATATTGAACATTTAGTGATTCAATGACTGGCTCAAAGGACATAATCAGTTACAGGAAGGTCTAGGGCTTGACTCCTTGATGCTTCTTTTTTTCTTTTATTATTATACTTTAAGTTCTAGGGTACATGTGCACAACGTACAGGTTTGTTACATATGTATACATGTGCCATGTTGGTGTGCTGCACCCATTAACT
>NW_012101365.1:5052411-5058098 GCF_000951045.1 Mandrillus leucophaeus | reverse complement strand
GTAAATTTGGTCTTTTCATATAATCCCACATTTCTTGGAGGCTTTGTTCATTTCTTTTTACTCTTTTCTCTCTACACTTCTCTTCTCGCTTCATTTCATTCATTTGATATTCAATCACTGATACTCTTTCTTCCAGTTGATCGAGTCGGTTACTGAAGCTTGTGCATTTGTCATGTAGTTCTCGTGCTATGGTTTCATCTCTGTCAGTTCCTTTAAGGTCTTCTCTGCATTGATTATTCTAGTTATTCATTCATCCATTCTTTTTTCAAGGTTTTTAGTTTCTTTGCACTGGTTACGTAGTTCCTCCTTTAGCTCTGAGAAGTTTGATCAACTGAAGCCTTCTTCTCTCAAATCGTCAAAATCATTCTCCATCCAGCTTTGTTCCATTGCTGACAATGAGCTGTGTTCCTTTGGAGAGGGAGATGCACTCTGATTTTTTGAATTTCCAGCTTTTCTGCACTGCTTTTTCCCCATCTTTGTGGTTTTATCTGCCTTTAGTCTTTGATGATGGTGATGTACTGATGGGGTTTTGGTGTGGGTGTCCTTTCTGTTTGTTAGTTTTCCTTCTAACATCAGGACCCGCAGCTGTAGGTTTGTGGGAGTTTGCTTGAGGTCCACTCCAGACCCTGTTTGCCTGGGCATCAGCAGTGGAGGCTGCAGAAGATAGAATATTGCTGAACAGTGAGTGTTGCTGCCTGATTCTTGCTCTGGAAGCTTCGTCTCAGGTGTATACCCCACCATGTGAGGTGTGAGGTGTCGGTCTGCACTTAGTGGGGGATGTCTCCCAGTTAGGATACTCAGGGGTCAGGGACCCACTTGAGCAGGCAGTCTGTCCATTCTCAGATCTCTACCTCCATGCTGGGAGATCCACTGCTCTCTTCAAAGCTGTCAGACAGGGACATTTACCTCTGTTGAGGTTTCTGCTGCTTTTTGTTTAGCTATGCCCTATCCCCAGAGAAGGAGTCTACAGAGGCAGGCTGGCCTCCTTGAGCTGTGGTGGGCTCCACCCAATTCGAGCTTCCCAGTGGCTTTGTTTACCCACTTAAGCCTCAGCAATGACGGGCGCCCCTCCTCCAGCCTCACTGCCGCCTTGCAGTTAGATCTCTGACTGCTGTGCTAGCAATGAGGGAGGCTCCATGGGCATGGGACCCTCTGGGCCAGGTGTGGGATATAATCTCCTGGTGTGCCGTGTGCTAAGACCATTGGTAAAACGCAGTATTAGGGTGGGAGTCACCTGATTTTCCAGGTGTTGTGTGTCTCAATTTCCTTTGACTAGGAAAAGGAATTCCCTTCCCCCTTGGGCTTCCCAGGTGAGGCAATACCTCGCCCTGCTTCAGCTCTTGCTAGTTGGGCTGCACCCGCGGAGCAGTGCCAACTGTCTGACACACCCCAGTGAGATGAACCCAGTACCTCAGTTGAAAATGCAGAAATCGCCCATCTTCTGTGTCGCTCACGCTGGGAGCTAGAGGCTGGAGCTGTTCCTATTCGGCCATCTTGGGCGTGCTCCCCCAAATATATATATTTTTAAAAAGTGCAACACAGACCTATTAATGTGACAGAATAGGCAAAGTTCACTGAGATAATAGGCAAAGTTCAAACAACAATAAGCCTTTAAAAACACTATCTCTTTTTAAGTTTTAGTGTGGTAACTAATAACGTCCAAAATTATGTGACAAAGACTATGAAAATATTTTCCCCTTCTAACTACATATCTTCTTCTGCTATACAGATTTTCTTCAAATTTTGCCATCAAAAACTTTGCAGCAGGATAAATGAAGAAACAGGAGAGGCCAGGTGCAGTGGCTCACGCCTGTAATCCCAGGAGTTCGAGACCAGCCTGGCCAACATCGTGAAACCCCATCTCTACTAAAAATACAAAAAATTAGTCAGGCATGGTGGTGGCACCTGTAATCCCAGCTACTTGGGAGGTTGGGGCAGGAGAATCACTTGAACCCAGGAGGTGGAGGTTGCAGAGAGCCAAGATCGCACCACTGCACTCCAGCCCAGGTGACAGTGTGAGACTGCATCTCAAAAACAAAAAGAAAAAGAAACAGGAGAATCTAGCTGTCTCCTCTTAAACCAAACATATATTTTCAGAAATGTAAGACAACATCTTCCTTCTCACTACATGATTTCTGGTTTGGAAAATGCAGTTATGTTCTATAAAAAGATGAATGTTAATGTGTAATGGGTTTAATATTGTTATTTTTAGCAAATTAACAAACGAATATTTTTAAATTTTCAAAAAAAGATTTATTGCTGACTTGTCATCAGAAACAATGGAGGCAAGAAGACAATGGACCAACATTTTAAAGTACTGAATGAGAAAAATCTATCAAACACACACTTCTATATTGATCAACGATATTCCTCAAACTCTAGGATTATATAAAGACTTTTTTTAATCAATTCAAGCTGAGAGAATTTGATGTCAGCAAACCTGCACTGCAGAAAGTGCTAAAGGATGTTTTTAGGCTGAAAAGCATTAATATTGCCTGGACACTCAGGTCTAAAGGCAAGAAAAAAACAGCACAAAACAAAATTGTTTTCGTAAGAGGTTAAACATAAAAGATTTTTTCATAATTTTCTTAAAAGACAACTAAACATTTAAAGCAAAAGTCAGAACACTGTAAGGCAGAGTCTGTAGCTTATGCAGAAATAAAAAGTATGACATCAAAAACAAAGTATGAGATGTTAATTAACAGAATTATACTGCTATTCCATCTGTGAAGTGGGAAATAAGTGTCAGGTGTGAATTAAGAAATGAAAAGTGTGACGAGTCAGATGAACAAAGTAGGATAATATTAAGTGTAAATATATTTATTTTGATAAGTTAAAGATGCATATTGTTAGCCATAGAGCAACCAGTAAAAAGTAATAAAAAGAAGTATGGATGGGAAGCTAATTGAGGATATAAAATGGAACTCCAGAAATATGTATAATTAAGAAAGGAAAGGATAATTAAAGGAATAAAAACCAGAGGAAATAAATGAAAACAAATACCAAGGTAGTAGACTTAAACCCAAACATATTAATAATCTTATTAAATGTAAAGAGACTAAAACTCCCCAACCAAATTAAAAAAAAAAAAAAAAAAGAATGACAAACTAGATAAAAAAGCAAAATTTAAGAATATTCTGTCTAAAGGGATGTACTTTACATTTCAAAACACAAATATGTTAACAGTGAAAGGAAAGAAAAAATGTATGTTATCTATTGTTACGGACTGAATTGTGTTTCCCCAAAATTCATATGTTGAACCCCGAACTGCTAATGCGACTGACTGTATTTGAAGATAGAGCCTTTAGGGAGACAATTAAGATTAAATGAGGTCATAAGGGGAGGACCCTAATGGAATATGATTAATGTCCTTAACAATAAGAGGAAGAGGTATCAAAAATCTCTCTCAGAGAAGAGGTCAAGTGAGGACCCAGCAAGAGGGCAGCCATCTACAAACAGAAAGAGAGACCTCGCCATCAGACCCTGATGGCAACTTGATCTTGACCTCCAGAACTGTGAGAAAGTAACTTTCTGGCTGGGCCTGTGGCTCATGCCTGTAATCCCAGCACTTTGGGAGGCTGAGGCAGGCGGATCACCTGAGGTCAGGAGTTCAAGACCAACCTGGCCAACATTACAAAACCCTGTCTCTACTAAAAAATACAAAAAAAAATTAGCTGGGTGTGGTGGTGTGCACCTATAATCCCAGCTACTCGGGAGGCTGAGGCAGGAGAATCGCTTGAACCCAGGAGGTGCAGGTTGCAGTGAGCAAAGATCACGCCACTGCACTCTAGCCTGGACGACAGAGCGAGACTCAGTCTAAAAAAATAAAAAGAAAGTAACTTTCTGTTGTTTAAGTCACCCACTCTATGGTACATTGATATGGCAGCTCTAGCTGACTAAGACATTATACACAGAATAAACATAATAAAGGTGGAGTTGATATATTGATACCAGGGTATTTGCTGTTTGTGCTGTGTGATCCCATTGAGTGACAAGTCTGTAATGAAACCTCCTACATTCGTGAAAGCTTTGTGCAAGTGTGTTTCCTTTCAAGTAAGAGCTTGGGTTTCATGCCTAGTTCTAGACACTGCAGACTACAGAGAGCATATGCTAACATAGAAACCTAAAGCAGAGATGACCATGAAAACCGCAGCACCTTTGAGAATTTGCAGAACCTCAAAGAGGATATTAAATGCCCACAGACCATAAAATAGTGGTTTAATCTGCTATCTTGGGATGTTGGAAACTCCAGATGATATCTGGGCTTAATAATTTTTTAAAGCACCATAATAATATTGATGATCGTGAGGAGGAAGAGGATAGAAAAAAGTCTAGGTCTCTTATTCGCAAGTTCAGGGCACTTTTCAGTAATACATAGCACTTTTTGCTTTTGAGAAGCAAACTGCATAATGGATATTGTGATTAAATAACGCAGAAGTTCAGGCTACTGGAGGAATCACAAAGTCTTCTTAGAGGAGGAAACTTTTTTTAATTTGTCTCATTTTATTTCTTGGTAATTACTAAACCATAGTTGGGAGGTGTTAGAATTGTGAGGACAAGGTTTGAGAAGTGTTATCCTATATAAGCTACTGTTTAAAATTATTAAAATCTAGGGGAGGAAACTTTCACATTAGACCATAGAAAGGGTACAGTTAGAAAATCTGGAGACAGACTGAGCAGGATATGGCACCTCTGTGAAGGGTCACCACGGACATTCATGAGTGATGTGTCCTGTGTGGCCTGAAGGCTCATTCCAACAAATGAGCACCACTGTCAGGATACTGGGGCCTTTTGGCCAGAAAGAAATTGATACCTTTATTCTGGCCTTTGGTTTTAATCCTGTCCTATACAGAAAGAAAAAAACTACTTAACCAGGGATCATAAAACCCACCTGAGAGAGCTGGAAGACATAATCGAGTGATTCTTTTAAAATGTAAGGAACAATCTCATCACTTATCTGTTCAAAACTCTTGAAGGCAGAAAAGAGCCCTGAGAGACGAGAGAAGGAGAGAGAACTAAGGTGAAGGGTGGAATTCAGGCCAAGGTTTTACAGGCAGAGCTTCCTTCTGAGAGAGGAACGAGAATGCTTCTTGAGAAAGGTCAAAATAGGAAGATTTTTCTAAAATAAAAATCTGGTTAACTCAAAAAAGCAAAATAATAATAATAAAAAAACCTTCACTAGCTTCCCATCTCAGCCTCCCCATTTCAACCCCATTGCACCCACCGAGTTCTTTCCCTCTCTGCCCACCTTCCCTCCCCTCTGCTGCAACCATGGGCTCCTTGCTGTTCTCCAGCACCTTGTGCACACTCCCAGTCAAGGCCTTTGCACTTGCCCTTCTGACTCCCTGCAAAGCCTTGCCCCAAATGCAGACCCTTACCCTCACCCGCTTCACATCTTTGCTTAATGTTCCCCTCTCAGTGAGGCCATGCCTGACTACTCTATGTAAAATCACACCTCCTGCATCCAGGCCCTATCTCCTTCTATGCTTTTATTTTTTCTACAGCACTCATTACCTTCTAATGTACTGTAAAAATTACTTATTTATTTTGTTTATCTCTTGTACCCCTTGCTAGAATATAAATGCAGGGGCATCAAATTTTGTCCATTTTGTTCATTGCTGTATCCCAGTGACTAGAACAGTGCTTGGCAATATGTTAGAAAGAAAGAGAGGTGGAGGAGGAAGGGA
>NW_012101365.1:4960887-5051904 GCF_000951045.1 Mandrillus leucophaeus | reverse complement strand
AGGGGAGGGGAGGGGAGGGAAAGAAGGAAAGAAGGAAGGAAGGAGTGAGGGAGGAAGGAAGAAAAAGAGGGAGAGAGACATAAGTCATTTTCACAGTTCCTGGCAAGTAGTAAGTCTTTAGTAAATGTCAGCTTTTATTACTAGATAGGGAAAACAAAGCCTAGAAAGAAGAAAACATGACTTGATCAAAGGCCACAGAAAGTTGTTGATGGGGCCAGCAGTAGGCCCCAGGTTCCCTAACTTGGTAGCTTATAGCAGGCCCTCAATAAATATTCACCTTTTTATTATTTTACTCCTTGGCAAAATACATATGTGGTAAACACTTGCACTCGTTTTATGTTTAACACTTTGCCTTCCTATTATGTGTCCAGCACTTTCACGTTTAATATGCATAATAGTTATTGGAGGTGAGAGTGTTTCTTTAATTGTAATCATGAGAACCCTGTGCTCAGAGAGGTCAAGTGACCTCTCAAGGTCACACAGCTGGTAAGTGGTGGAGTCAGAATTCATCTCCAGACCTGTGATTTCAAGTCCAGTGGTCTTTTCCTCATAATGCAGAAGAGGGGTGTGGCAAAAGGTGCCAACAGCTTGAAATGAAATCCATCACACCCGCCCAAATGCAAACCTCCCTCCACTTAGCCTCAGGCACGTTTTCATCTTTGCCTTGACCTTAAGAGAAACCTGCTGGCACTGTGGCGTCTGCCTTTGAAAGTCAGCTGCCTGTTTTTCAGACTCATAAATTGCCTGTAAGAAGTGTTTCATTATTCTGTCCAGGAGACATCAAATACCTGAGCTGTATTTCATGAAAGTTCCCCTTCAGACGTAGGCCACAGGGTAGGTAGCATTTCTGTCTCCAGGAAACCCCTGAAATCCACCTTTTGGATTATTCCGCTTGAGACAAATTAGAAGTGAAAGCGGCTGCCTGCACTCTTTCATGTTCAAGCGGAGCCGGGTGGTGTGGGCTGCCAGGCACCAAAGAATTCTTTATTCTTCCGTCACAGGGGAAATGGAGGAAAGAAAGTAAACATCGCACTTTCCACTCCTACATCAGTCATGGGGACACCGCGTGGAAGCCCAAAAAGTGTCATTCCAAGGCAGAAAGCTACTGAAAGGGCTGGGACTGTCACACCCAGAGCTGGCCTCCGTCAAAACTATACATTTGATGGAGATAAGTGTTGTCCTGTAATGATCTGAAAGTCAAGAGTCCTTGATGCAAAACCCAGCTTAGCCATAACATGGCTATGTGTCTTTAAGCAACTCACTGCCCCTCTCTACACAGTGACCACGTGACCTGTCACTAAAATCCTTACTAGTTCCATCATGCTGTGGCTTTTGCATTAACCAATACACTCAAGTCACTCAAACTAGTAACATATTTACCATATAAATGAAAAACGAATATAAAGCCAATTGCTAAGCTTGATAAGCCAAAAGCTTCTCAAGTCCATCAGTTGATTTTTCACTTTGACATCAAATCTTTCTTGTTCGCTAGTGTATGTCAAGCAAACACCATTCTCCCCAGACGTTTACAGTCCTGCACCACATACTGATGTTTTGGTCAATGACGGACAGCGTATGTGCAACTGGTCCCATAAGATTACAATACTGTATTTTTACTGTGCCTTTTCTATGTTTAGATACAGAAATGCTCTCCATAGTGTTATAACTGCCTACAGCATTCAGCATAGTACCATGCTGTCCAGGTTTGTAGTCTAGGAGCACTAGGCTATACCATATAGCCTAGGTGTGTAGTAGGCATCACCATCTAGCTTTGTGTAAGTACAGTCTATGATGTTTGCACTGCCATGAAATTGCCTAAGGAAGCATGACTTAGAGTACATTCCTGTCATTAAGCAATGCATGACTGTATGGATTCGTTGCCTTCCCTAAGGAACTGGTGAAGCCAGCACAGACAGAGATTACGAGAGAAGATCCTGGGTGCTGCCCTCACAAAGCTGGCAACAGTCCAGGAGGGAGGGCAGCTAACATCGATTGAAGGCATTCTCTCTACTGGGCACATATATGTTACTGTATTAATATCGCAGAATAACCCTAGCAGGTGTGTATTGTTATTCCTACTCTAAAGTAGGGAAACTGGGACCTGAGATCATACAGCTCTTAAATGATGATGCTGGATCCAAATTCAGTTCCATTTTTCCAGGCTGTACTTGCTGCATGCTTGGCCAGGCCTCCTGTAATACTGGGTGGAAGCAGTAGGCTCCAAAAGAGCACGACTACCTCCAGCTGAGTGGTCTGGGGAGGCTTCCTGGAAGAGAAGGCATTTCTGAAGTGGGCCTGAAGCCAGTCAGGATTTGGACATTCGATCCCATCACATTTGCACACACATGTGTGGACACACACACTCTCACACTCACACACGTGTGCACACTCACATACACAAACACACGTACACAGTCACACTCACACATTCACACACATGCACACACTCACAAACACACACATGCACACACACACTCACAAACACATGTGCACACACACGTGCACACTCATGCATGAGCACACTCACACCCACTCTCTCACACACTCACTCACACACTCATTCACACACACTCACACATTTCTGTGTGGACTCAGGGTGGCCCGCAGCCACTGGCCGGGCTGGAAGAATGTATGTACACACTCGAAAGAGAGCTGTTATTTTAGTGCTGGCGACACTCCAGCCATGAAAGTGGGGGGTCCCAGCACAGTTATTATTTCTTTTTCCACCAGCAGAAAACATCTGTCCAGTGAAAATTATATTCACTAAGAGATCAGCAGCATACCTGCCAGGAGCCCCGAGCCCTCCCCTCCCAGCCTTCCCGTCAGCAGAGGCACAGCCAGTGCTCGAGTGGGGTCAACTGTGCATCTGCAGGCTCTCGGCAGCCTGCGCTGGCAAGAAAGTGTGTGTCCTCTGACAGGACACCCTAAGAACTGCTAAAATGGAGCTCAGGACTCTCATAAACAGAACTTGAACTCCACCTAAACAGTCTCTGGGTCACCCTTAGCTGGCACTTACTTATAAGTCACCTAAACAGAATGCCACCCTCATTTGACAGAATTCAAAACATGGTAGGAGGAAAGAAGGGTAAAGAGTAATAAATTTTCAAAGACCCTAATATGTCCTAGCACTGTGAAAGCTGCCCCTCTTTCTCTCTCTGCCTCCAACAGACCACCCAGGCACTGGGACCTTCTGCATACTCGCCCACTGCTTTTTGGTGCCTACTGGAGATCAGAGAGGCAGCGTATTGTGATGGGCACGGCTCTGGTTTTGGAGTACTGAACCCAAGATCATGCAGGTAAACAGACAGGACTGAGACAGGATGCAGAGTGTGGGACTGTAAGGTATTTGTCCCTTACATTCTTACCCATAGTACTTCCCTGCAGCAAGTAGTCCCAGTTGACTGTGATGTCAAGAATATTTATAGGTGCAGTGAAAAGATAAGCAGCATTTAGATTGGGAAAGGTTTGAAAGCCAGGATAATGAATTTGAGCTTAATTCAGAAAGCACTAGGGAGCCACTGAAGGTTCTTGAGAGGGAGGGCTTATCAGGTGTGCATGTTGGAGATTCAAATATGATGCATTATAAAGGATACACACATAGAATCTGTAACACATAAAATCATTTTCAACTCTGGATTCCACATGGGTGCTAGTTTACAGAGAGATCCCCCCGAGACCAACCTGATCAGCAGACGTTCTGAATCATCCTTGTGAGGACTGTGGACAGGCAGCAGCCGGCCCACAGCAACAACCGATGGAGGCTGAAAGGACCGAGCACATACAAATTTGGGAAATAGCCATGCCATGCCCCTCTCCCAGAAGCAGGGCCCATATCTAGTCCTGGAACAGATATCCCTGAGAAAAGGAAAGAGAGGCACCTGGACCCTAGAATGAGCATGGCTCATGACCTGGAGCAACGTATGTCCCCTCTGGGGCCTGGTTCACTCCTGTGTGGATCAGGCAGTCTGGACAAAAGTCATATTTGATCAGGTGCTCCTTATAAGAACAAGCAGGAGTCATACCCCTGCTCTGGGCCAGGCTTCATGTTAACTAAGTCATACCATCTCTCTTGTCCCTGGCTTTCACGGACTGGGATTTCCTATGGGCAGGAGCCACATCTGATGTGTCTTTACGACCTCAGTGCACTAGGCGTGGGCTCTGGAGTTATACTCTGAGTTCAAGTTCAAACCCCCCGTCCCATCACTAGCCATGTGACTTTGGGCAAGTGATTTTATACTGTAGTCCCTCACTTTGTCTCTAAACTAGTAATAATAATTGCCTAACTTGTAGGCTGGTTGAGAGCAAATGACTTAAACCTTAACGTACTTAGGGCAGATCAAGGCCAGGCACATGGTCAACAGCTGATAAGTGTTAGCTATTGGTAACATGAATTAGAGCCGTGTGTCAAGAGAGCTACTCGAAAGGACCAGTGAGAGTGCTGTGCAACCTTGGAAGGGGGCAGGAGGGAGGGTCTAGGCCCATCTTACAGGAGTGGAGGCATTCGATCCAGCAGAGCTCGAAGGCTGAAGTGTGCTTGAAACCCAGGAGACTGGGACAGTGGAGCGCAGTGCATGGGGGAAAGATAGATGGGTCCCAGGTTGTGGACGACATCACAAATGGACTAAGGATTTAGACCTCATCCGGAGGCAGTGGGGTCCATCCAAGGGTTTTCAGTAGGGACTAACCTGATCAGACTTAGAGAGGTGACTCCAGAGCAAAAAGAATGACCTAGAAGGGACATCACAGTGGCAGTTAGGCCAGACCCACCAGGAGAGAGCTAACAAGGCTGGATGGGGCAATAATGGAGAGGAAGGAAGGAGAGGAGTCTCCAAGGCCCATGGACAGATCTCAGTGAGGAGGGAGGAGGAGTTCACAGGGTCTCTCAACTCCCTTCAGCTCTGACATTCTGGGATTGTAGAATTCCTCCAAGACCCTCCACGTGGCGACAGCTGGGCAGCATGCACACTTTGAGGATCTTGTTCCAGTTCCTTGGAGCTCATGAAGCAAAAAGCTTCCCTGGGGGGAGTTTGGAAAGCTCTTCATTGGCTGTGCTGTTTCCTCCCATCTCTCTCCAAAAAGTCAGGGGAATTACAATCAAAGCTAGAGCCAGGCCTGGCCAGGGACAAGGAGGGGCGGAGGCCATTCTCTAAATCCAAGGGGATCTGCATCCCCACCAGATAGCTCCATGCTCTCAGCTTCCATCAATCACACTTATGGCCTCCATCCCAACTGCGTGCAGCAATCTCTGCTGTAAACACTCTGTTTATTGCTCCAAGAGGTTCATCATACTTGGAGAGGCTCTGCCACAAAGCATGCTGGGACCTTGATGAGGTTGGACCGAGGGAGGATGAGGGAGCAGACTTAGGACTGGGTGATAAACAAGTAAGAGATGCTGTCCCTTCTGAAGAAAGTGTGCCAAAGGGAGCTGGTGTTTACTGAGAGCCTTCTCCTGGCGGGGTGCTTTGTGGTTATCCTCTCAATCCATCATCCCAACCACCCAGCAAGGGAGCTTTGTTATTATCATTTTGCCCATGATAACATTGAAAATTAGAATGTTAAGTGATTTGCCTAATTTCTACAGGGATTCAACGACATGCGTGGATTCCAACCCAAATTCATTAGCCTCCAAAACCTATGCATTCATTTATTTATTTTTTCATCCAACAAAAATACATCATGGGCCTACTATGTGCCAGGCACTGTATCAGAGACCAGAGATCCAAGACACATACATTTCTCAGTCATTTCATGGGAGAGACAAACAATATCAAGATAACAAATGAACAAGATAACTCCAGGTGGTGATAGATTGTGAAGCATATGAAATAAGGTGAGCCAATCTAGAGCCAGGTTGTTCAGATGCGGCCTAGATTCCAAATCTCGCCCGTGGTCTTTGTGTGGAACTGAAAGCTAAGAATGGTTTTTATAGGTTTAAAGGGTTGTAAAACAAACAAAAGAAAATATGCAACATAGATAGGATATGTCTCACAAAGTCTAAAATATTTACTATCTGAGCAGACAAAGGTTGTCAGCCCCTAGTCAAGAGACTGAAGGGGCATCCTTGGTAGTGGATGGTGGAGAGGAAGGAGAGGAGGCTCCCAAGCCCACTGACAGGCCTTGGTGAGGAAGGAGGGCAAAGGGAGATTGGGAGAGTTACAGGGTCTGTCAGGGAAGACACTCTTTGTGGAAGTGATTTTGAACTGAGTCCTAATGATGGAAAAGAACCACCAGCTGAAGAGGCCCAGAGAATGAGAACTCCAGGTAGAAGGAACAGCAAATGAATGTAAAAAGGCTTTGAGGTAGAAACAAGCTTAGTATGTTCAAGAAATAAAAAGAAGACCAATGTCCCTTGAGTGCAGGAAACAAGAGGGAAAGTGCTGCCAGCTGAGCTCGTGGACAAGCAGGAAGCAGGTGACATAAGACTTTCTGGGCCAAGACAAAGAGTGTCCTTTCCACTAGGCCCGACCCTGTGGTGTGGCAAAATCAAATGAGAATCTAGTGGATGTCAGTCTGGCTGGGGTGTCAGTGTGTCAGTATCACAATCTAGAGGTTCAAGGACAGTCATCAGAATCTGGGTGCAAGAGACACTTGAGGCAAACAGGTGGTAGCACCAACTCCCAGATGATGTGGTCATTTACCTTAGGACCGTCCCCAGTAGTCAGAGGGTACCAGGACGATGCTCCAGCATGAACAGGGTTTCAGGAGCTTGGCAGGCTGTCAGGACTCTTGCCAAACAAACTGGGATTCAAGGTAGGGCTTAAGCTCCAATAGGAAATGGAGAAATAAATATGACAAACCACGAATGACAGATGATGTGATGGAGGTGATGGTCAAAAACAGAGACTTCCTGAGCATTTGGCTACCCTGGCCTTACTGCTCCACATCAAGCCCTGGGACCATGCCACATATACTGGCCTCCTGCCCACCATGTGTGCCCTATCCTGGCCAGACAAGACTCAGGAAATGAGTGGGGCCAATCCAGGGAGAGGAGAGCCACAGCGACTCCTCCTGGAAGGAGCTGGAGAGGTAGATGCTGGTAAAACTGCAGAAAGCAAGTTTACCTGGCTAATTACTGCTTCATCCGTGGTATGGCCATCTGTGCAAGCACGCTACAGGGGGCTTATCCACATTCACAAGTAAATTCCCATATGATCTGCTTGCCCAATTCCTGGCCATGGGGAGGGAGAGAAGAGAATCATCTGTGTGGATCGACTGTAACATTTTGTACTTTGGCGACCACTTAGTTTAAAATGCCTGTTCTCCTAAGCGTGTCCCCAGGCAAAATGTGTACTGTAATTTGATTTTTTAAAAACAACTTTTATTGTTTTTTTTCTTATTATAAGAGCAACACATGTTCCTTTCAGGAAAATCAGAAAATACAGAGAAACCAAAAGGAAGAAAATAAAATCACTAATCCATCCACCCAGAGATAGTCATTAATGCCTCGATGTTTACTGTCCAAGCTTTTCTTTGTGCGTAGTTTATTACACAAATGTAACCCAAATATCCTCTGAGTCTCACCAATTGTGGGCTCACCTGAGGTATGACTAATGGTTACATTGCTGACTTGATGGCTTCTAACTGCCTGTTATCAGATTCCCAACCACTTGTCAAGGGCCCTCCCCCATATCCCTGGATATCTTTAGGGGGCTCCACGCACTCTCCGATGCCAGTCCATCCCTTGCCTGGGCCTCTGTTCCTTCTTACCTGCAAGTTGCACTTTTTGCTGCCCCCATTTGCCCCTCCCAGCTGGCCTGGGAGGTATAAATTGGGATTAAGCACCTACTAGATGTGGCATGCATCATAGCGGGAGCCACACTGTACTGAGTCTTGAAAGGGGGCACAAAGATTCAAGTGAATGTGGTTTGTGGCCTGAAGGGACTCACAGTCTAATGAGAGACAGGCACAGACAGAGATGACCCTGATGTGAGACAGGGCATGTGCTCCTTGTCGTAAGTGGCCACAGGGAGTGTGCTTGGGGAACATGATGCTGGGTTCCAGGAAGGAGGAGGTAGCGTTTTTCTTGGGCCTGCAGGATGGCTGGGATCATATTCAGGAGGTAGGAGAGAGACAGACAAGTGAGCTAGGAGAAGGGTCAGGGTGTAGGTATGAGAGCTGGGAGGTGAGGGCCTGGGGAAAACACGCAGGGGCCTAATTGTGCAGAACAGAGAGAGTGAAAGGAGAGAGTGACAAGAAACAAATATAGAAAAATACACTGGAAACAGGTCACAAGGCAAATCAGTGCCACCGATGAGATCATGGTCAGGACAGGCAGAATGGAAAATTCAAGAGGAAAACTCAGTTTTAAGAGTATAGTCCTTAAATAATTGTTCTTGAAAATTAATTTGTTTCCACTAACTCATTATCCTTATGCCAAATATTATCATATGAGCATAGAAAACTACACTAAATACATTTTTATGATCCTAAAGTTGACAATATTGATTTTGATCAGCAATGAATATTTAAAAATAAAATTCTATACTTTCAATCTATTCAATATTTCTGTGGTCATTTTTCCTCATTTAGGTAGAAAAGTCATGACTATTCAATGTCTGTGTCTAGGCAAGGTGTACTCTTGGCATTTCAGCACACGCCCTTCCTTATTACTGTCCCACCTTGTAGCTTCTGCACCTGCTATTCCCACTGCCTGGAATGGCTTTTTCTCTTCTACTGCACCGACACCTATTCATCTTTCATATTTCAGCTTGAACATCACTTTCTTTGACTCTCCAATTCTGGGTTAGGTCTCCCTATCTACATTCCTGGGGTGGTCAGTCTTTCTTATTAACACTTATTAAAATTAAATAACTTAAGGGTACACTTGGATGTGAGGGTGATCTGGCTGTGACATCTGTCACCCCAATCAACCATTGATTGCCAGGGTTGATTTGGTTGACCTGGCTGGCTAGGCGGGTGTCCCCGTCCTCCCTCACCGCTCCATGTGAGTCCCTCCCAAAGCTGCACACTCAAAGAGAACGACCATCTCCAGTAGAGGAGGACCAGCCTTTGGTCAAGGGCATACAAGTAGCTGCGCTCCCCTGCTAGAATCTCCAAACTTAATGGTACACCCATGCACACGTGCTTAAATTCAAACAGTCAAGTCCTACATATCCCACTTAAATGGAAGCTCAATGAGGGCAGGAGCTTTTTGTGTCCGAAGTGTTTTTGCACGTAGAGACGATCATTAGGCATTTCTCAAGTGAATGAATGTCACTCCCTTTCCAATTATGGTTCCAAGAAGTTTTTGATAATTCCAAGATTAAAAAAAAAAAAAAGTGTTGTCTCAGAACAACTATCAGGTAAATTTTTACAACAATCATCCCTTTATTTTTATTTGTATTTGATTTTTCATAGTCTCCTTACTTCTAGAAAGAATTTAAAGGAAATTTATGTACAAGACAACAGACCCGAGAAGCTTTAAATTTTAAGAGGGCCTGTATTTGATGTATAAAGTGATTTAAATCCATGATCTCTGCCTAGACTGGCTGGGCAGGGCTAAAGCCCAGGAGATGCCTTTTCCTTATACTGTTTGCAAATGTGCTTCTTCTTTTGGGTGGGCCTTCCGAGTAGTTCACCTTAAAGCTACATGAGGAAGGGATCAGGGCTTCATTAACACCAGGTGCGGTGTATAAAAGCATGCTATCAGTTCAAATCTTTGGGATTAATTATTGCCTCAAAAGCCTTGTGAAGGGCTTACTATCCCCAGTTAGATGAAGAAACTTAGGCCCAGAAAAGTGAATGACTTTGCCCAAATCACAAACTGAAGAAATGGAACAAAAGTGGGCTTTTCTGGGGAACTCAGACTAGACGCTTACTGCTCTCTGCTGCCTCCTATTGGTGTGAAGAAGAAAGAGCAAGCCTCTCTGAGTTTGCTCCAGAAACGAGCCCTGTGTTCCCATAGTGGGCGGGGGGCACTAGGCATCCTGGCATGCCTCCTCTGCCAGCTCCCTTTGCCTTTTGTCTCCCTGCCTTCCCACCCCACCAGATCCTCAGGATCCCTAATTGCTCCAGTTTACGGGCTAATAGCCAGAATCTAAGAATTGGAGCAGTGGGTTCCAGGGCCAGCAGGGCCAGCGGTGCCAGGCTCGCTGGACATGCTGCGTGGCCCCTTCTTTTCAGCCCAGTGACTTGTCACCTGCCCTCTGAGTTCTAGGTGCAGCCCTGGGAGAGGACCAGAGATAGAGCTCAGCACTAATCCACATGCGTGTCTTCACAGAAGCGCTTCACTCCTGCACAATAGGGCCTGTTTCCTTCTCTTAGACAGAAGCAGGATATTAGTGGCTTCACTAGGACATTGTGAAATTGAAACAAGATCCTGAGTTAGGCGCTCAGAAAATGTCCACGTCCCTCGCTTCCCTTTCTGTTTTTGCTGGCAGTGTCGGCAATGACTGAAATATTGATTGCTCTCCTGCCCTGCTCCTTGGCAAGGGCCTTAAGGCTGATTTTCTGGTGGTGAAGTCATTGGATGCGGAGCCAGGAGGATGAGTAACTGCCTCTCTCCTGCTGAACTTCATCTTCTACAGGTGTCTGAGGCAGACGCAGCTCAGGCTCCTCAGCCCAACCCCGAATCAGGCCCTCACACCCAGCACGTGCTATGAGCTAACAAAGCAATCACAGCCAATCGTGGTTATAAATCCCCAGTGTTTATAAAGTCTTTGTGTACCTCTAAACTCAAATAACCCCAAGTCCCATGGGACTAGAGAAAACAAGCTACAATTGTTGTTCACTCATCAAAAGCGTATTCTTCAGAGGAATGAGGAGGCCAGGGTACAGATGTCGCTCAGTAAATCACCCAGTGGCAACTGGGGAATGGTTGCAATGGTGAAAAAAATCTGATCAAACAATGCTTTTACATGGGATGAAGGAGAGAGCAGGGCTTGAAACAAAGAAATCAGCCTGGACAGGACTGGAACCCAGAAGATTCCTTTTCTCTGTACTATTTACAGATGTGCTTCCTCTTTGGGGTGGGCATTCCAAGTGGTTCCCCTTAAAGCTACATGAAGAAGCGTCAGAGCTTCATTAGCACCAGATTCAGTGAGTTATAAAAGCATGCTATCAGTTCCAATCTTTGGGATTAATTGTTCTTTTGGTGAAGATGGAGAAAAACAAGTTTGTTATCCAACCAAGAGATGGGGCCAACATGGCAAGGATAGGAGCCGGCTGGAGTTCAGAGACCTCACCCCAGGCACCCTAGTTATCAGGTCTAAGGCAACAAGCCAGCTCAGAGACAGTATCCCCAGGTAGGCAAAGAGTGCTGAGTCCTGCTGGCACTATGTAGGCTTGGCTCAGGGCCTGTTGGGGTGAAATTCTAGGGCACTGGAGGGGGTGGGGATGTCAGAGAGGAACATCGAGAGAGCATCTGGTGACAAGATCAACCCCTTCATGAGTAAACTGAGGCCAAGAGCAGAGAAGAATAACAGCCAACCTTGCCATTTGATTCATATTACTCAAAATGAATGGACAATTGTGGGCCTCTTGAATTTCAGTGCAGTGCCATTTGTTCTGAGCTATTTACTCATAAGAATAGAATTTAAGGGTTGTCAGGGCCTGAATCTAATTCTGTGATGACAAATGTGTGAGCTGTATGATGCCAAATTGCCTCTACCCACTCATGTAGCTGGAGTTAGTATGTATCTACAGGTTTGTTTCTGCCCAAAAGGCTTTCCCAAACTCCTTCTGCTGAGCATGCATAGCTCCTTGGTTTTCTTTTAAGAGAAAGAATGCACTGCTCCATTCTATGAAATCTAAGTGGGGCTGTTAGTCAGTCCTTTACCCACTTAGCCACAAGATTGAGGGCATGTGACCTGAGTCTAACCAATCAAAATATTCTCTCCTGGCCACAGTGATTGGCTTGCATATGGGCAAGGCCCAACATAGCCAAACCTAGCCAATCATAAACCACTCCAGGACTTGTCTACCAAAGTTAGCTGGGAGGCCAAGCTTAATAATCTTCATAATTTGAAAAGCCTTTGCTTCAAAACGAGACGTTTCAGCAGTTGAACTATCAACCACAAACCTAGAATGACTTTACAGCTGCTTGCCACCGTAACTCACATTTGAAGAACCTGCTTATATGAAAGCCTATAAGAGAAAGGAAGAAATTGAACCTCCCAAAACTGGGTTCAAGACAACTTCGTAACTACGATGACTTTCTCAGCTAAGAGTTATTATAGTAAAATAATTACATAACTTTGCCAAAGTTAATTTATAGGTTAGAACCCTTTCTATCTTCAGGGCATATCCATTTAAATTAGGCTTCCAAGATGCTACGTCACCTATCACAGAACTCCTTCACTTTCGTGACCACACCCTAATAATGGTTTTTTTAATGAGTTCATTAGTACTTTACATTATCTCCCTGATATTAACAACTAAACTCACACAAACACAATGGTATGAACTATTTTACCTGCTATTATCTTAATTTTAATTGCTCTTTCATCATTATGTATATTATATATAATAGATGAAATTATAACCCCTCCCTTCCCATCAAAACTATAGGACACCAATGATACCAAAGCTATGAATGCACAGATTATGAAGACCTAAAGTTTGATTCCTACGTAATTCCTACAACAGACTTAAAACCAGGAGAACTATGGCTACTTGAAGTTGATAATCAAGTAGTCCTCTCCATAGAAATATCAATTTGCATCAATTGCATCAGAAGATGTTCTATATTCATGAGCTGTACCATCATGAGACCTAAAGCCAGATGCTATCTCAGGACTTTTAAACCAGGCAACCTTGACATCTACAAGGCCAGGTCTTTACCACGGTCAATCCCCAGAAATCTGCAGATCTAATCACAGCTTCATACCCACTGTTCTTGAACTGGTACCCCTAAAACACTTTGAAAATTGAGCAGCATCTATGTTATAATATCACTGTAGAGTTGACTAGCATTAACCTTTTAAGTTAAAGACTGAAAGTTATGATCATTCCAATGAAATGCCCCAACTAGACACATCCACATGATCTATTACTATTATACCCACAATCCTATCACTTTTCATTTTATTTCAACTAAAAATTTCAAAATTCACCTATCCAACAAATCCAACACCAAAAACTTTTGAAACGCAGAAACATGAAACCCTTAGAGAAAAGAAGTTTAATTGGCTCACAGTTCTGCAGGCTTTACAGGAAACATGTTGCTGGTATCTGCTTAGTTTCTAGGGAGGCCTTAGGAAACTTACAATCATGGTGGAAGGTAAAGGGGGAGCAGGCCTGTCACATGGCGAAAACAGGAGCAAAAGAGAGAGAATGGGATCGGGGGAGGGATGTGCCAAACACTTCTATATGACAAGGTCTCATGAGAACTCACTATGACAAAAGACAGCACCAAGCCACAAGGGATCCACCCCCATGATCCAAAAACCTCCTACCAGGCCCCACCTCCAGCATTGGGGATTACAATTCAATACGGGATTTGGGCAGAGGCAAATATCCAAACTATATCACTTGCTGTCCTGACTAATACTGTTAATCCCTCACAAAGCTCTTTACTGTAGAGCCCAGATATAGTCTCATGCTTCTCAACATAATGTTCCAAGTCATTGACATGTTGATATAATGAAACCAATTGGCCTTTGCAGATTCTAATCCAATGCTTTCATTTGGCAAATGAAGAGACAGAGGCACAGAGAAGGAAAAGGATTTGCACAAGATCATGGCCAACCAATGATAGAAATGGGTTCACACCCCTACTTGTCATTTGCTATGCCTTGATCAACGTGTTGTCCAGCTAAAAGACCTGCCGCCAAAAATTGAACAAAAGCTCATGCAAAGCTCTGCATCATGAGTCAGGATTTAGACCCTCTCCACTTAGTCCCCCAGCCCCTTAGCTGTATTCCTTTACAGCCTTGAAGTTGCTCAGAATCTCAATGTGAGATTTCATGTGCCCTGTCAGAACACAGTCTTTTTTTTTATTGGGGGGAGTGGGGGACAGGGTCTGACTCTGTCACCCAGGTTAGAGTGCAGTGGTGTAATTTTGCTCACTGCAACCTCCACCTCCTGGGCTCAAGCTATCCTCCCACCTCAGCCTCCCAAGTAGCTGGGATTACAGATGCATGCCACACACCAGGCTAATTTTTGTATTTTTTGTAGAGATGGGGTTTTGCCATGTTGCCCAGGCTGGTCTCAAACTCCTGAGTTCAAGAGATCCACCTGCCTCAGCCTCCCAAAGTGCTGGGATCATAGGTGTGAGCCACCACACCCTCAGAACATAGTCTTAAGGGGGACTCTGAAGAAAGCTTCCTGTGTTGGCATTAAAGGAATAAAGAAAGGTCCATTTTATTTCCACTTTCCTTGTCAACAAGACCAGTTCCATGGAAGATTCTTCTCAAATGCATACTCATTCATCCGGCTCCCTCATGCTTCATGGCCTCAGAGCTGAATCCTTGATTCAGAGGTACTCTGACCTGAGGAGAATATTCCTCTTCTTCAATTCAGGCACTATGCTTCTTTTAGTACAACCTAAGATAGCATTAGCTTTGGGGGCAACCATATATTAACTGCAAAGAATCAAATAGCAAGGAGGAAAAGCAATTGAAAGAAGCAAGAATTTTTAGCCTGAAAATGAGAAAATTCAGAGAAAGCATACTATTTTCATACTTTTGAAGGATTGTCACGGGTCAGGAAAATTTGATTTCTATAAGAGTCCAAGGAGAAGAATAAAAGCGAACCTCTAAGGAGACAGATGTATAGGTCTAGAAACTGAGGCTTTGAGAGTGTAAATAACTCACTTGCATCCACACAGCACATTGTTTACCAAAGAGGAACGTCAACTAAGACCTCCTAAAGAGTCAGATAGCTGGAGACAATTGGGTGACACAAACCTAGGTTCAAATCCAGTTGCCACTACTTCCTCCCTTGGGCGGAAATTCTCTGAACCTTCTCATCTACAAATACTAGTGCAAACCTACTGGGGCTCTTAAAATCAAATGACACTCTGTGGATGATGTGTCTATCATGGGGCTCAGCTCATACTGACACTCAATCAGTCTTACTTCTCTCACCTTTCCCCTTTTCACACCACATCATCTCATCTTTTCCTGTAATTTGAACACCACAGGATTCACTTTAACCCAGTGTCCAGGATAGGTTTTCTTGGTTTAATTGAAGCACAGTTACACTTAGCTCATCCATTGCCTGGTCCCACAAGAGAATCAAGCCACAACAACATCAGCAGGAGGGTAGGTGCTCAGAAAGCATCTGGCAGTACTGAATAATATGGGAAAATAATGCTTCTGCCACACCCTGCACCTTACTGGCTGTCTCCATGAGCACCTCATCCATTACCTTCCCAAGAAAAGCAATTGTCTGTTCCCTCCTGTCATCAAAGCTGGTAATCCATTTGCCTCAGCCATGTATGCCAAACTGAGTTCCCAGAATATACTTTGCCAGATCCAACCTCCAAACTTTTGTCTAGACTCTTCTCTATGCCTGGATTTTTTCCCTCTCTTTTTCTATAAGGTAAACATCTTATCCATTCTTCAAAATTTAGGTGATTGCACATCATCTTCTGCAGACCCTTCCTGTGGTCTCCAGGCTTGTTAGTATTAGCTTTGTTTAAAATGAATTGAATTGCCACATACAAAAGACTCAATAAAAACTACCTTTTATCATCATTGCCAGCCCCATCATCACTGACTGGAGTGTCATCTGCCTTGGAGGCATAGCTACAGAAGTCTGGAGAGCACAGGAATGGTAACTAAAGAGTGAGTACAGCAGGGTTCTCCTACTTTGGGAGGGGTGGGGGTTCTACAGTAATTTTATTCTAACAGAGAAACTAAGCTGCAATAAGTCTATATGATTAGAGCAGATGGTGGCTGTCTTTCCAAAGGGTGAAGCCTGAGTCCAGCGGGCAGCTCACGAAGCCCGGAATATCCTCTTTCCTGGCACTATCCTGCACCGCCTGACTCATGGTGTGAGATAGTGACTGTACAACCACATTCAACGAAGATTGGAAGTCTAACTGGGTAGAGGCAGCAACCCAACAGGAGACAATTACACAATCGATGAAAAAGATGCAGAGATAAAGTGCTACTCTACTCTCCACTATTATTTGCCAAGAAAGCGGAGAGTATGGTATGAGCAGAAAATTATGTTCTTTGTTCTTAAATAAATCCCAATAGAAATGAGGTTATGATCAAACAAGCAGTAGAATGAGATGAACATCTAGGTTAGATAAAAATATGAGTGCATAAGGAAAAGAACAGCAATAACAAGAGAGAAGACAGAGCCTTCTCTTTTACTTCAATGAGACAGGAAACAGCATCTTTTATTTTCCTTGCTGCAGTGGCTCATTCATTTTCATAAAACACAGTTTCTGCAATACAGTGTATTGATAAGGTTGTTTCATCATGGGAGGACAAACATGAGGCTGACTATTAATGCCAGAACTAGGTCTTCTCTCAAAGCCTCTAATGAGTGCCATTTCTCCTAAGGAACCCCTGACACCATACGACACTTCAGTTAAATCTTCTGAAATATTGCAAGGGCATGATTGACAAGGTTTTTTTGGTGCTATGACTTTCTTGCACATGTAAACTCTTTCAGAAAACTTGGCCATAAAAGGTTGGGGAAGAGTTTGGCTTAGAGCCACAAAGTTCCAGATGCCAGTCATGGGTGCCTCTGCCCTGTGTCACCACATCTTCTTTTCTGAGAATCACAGTCACTGAGAGTTATACATTGTGGTTGAAAGAAATGATCCATTTACCACCATCCACCTCATCCTCTGTGCAAAGCTCATAAGAGCAGAGGCTGAAAACAGAAAAGTTGTCTCTGTTCCCTCACACCAGGGACATTACTTGGTGACCTGGTAAATAGCATGGGCAAGGTAGCCCACGTTGCCAGAAGTGACCCCTGCCAAAGAGATGTGGCCATCCTTTGTCATCTAGATGGAGAATTCCTTGGTCAGCCACTCCATCTGTTCAGGTTTTAGCCCTGTGAAACAAAACTTGCCAACTTGGTCAGTGATGTGTTGCCAGTTGTGGGAGGAATCCTGCTTCTTGAGAGGAGGATTGTGGGAGAAGTCACTCTTCTTGAGGTTGAAAACCAGCTGAGTCCACATGCTAATGATGTAGTCGGCCATATTTTCACTTCTTGCAAGCACTGTTTTTATAAATCTGGAGTTTTCAGAATGGTAGAGGCAATCCAGGCCTCATTGAGAGGAAAGTTACAATACCTGGGATGGAACAAGATTTTCAACTGTGACTCCACACTTTTGGCTTCATTCACATCTTTGCAGATCATAGTAAAGTCTCCCACATGCTCACCGTAAGCCCGTGTTTTGGCATATGATTGGCAGAGACAAATGTTAATGCCCTGTTTGATGAAGTGGCACACAGCCCCGGCATCCTTGTTACTATCACCTCTGGCAAAGCCTTGATAGGCCGTGTCAAAGAATGCAGAGATTCTTTTTCTTCATCCCATTGCTATTTCCTTCCACTGCTCTGGACAAGGGTCCACTTCCATGGGATTATGGGCCCAGGCATGCAGGAGAAGAACACTTTGTGTTGGTATTTTTGAAATGTCCTCCATAGTGCCTGTGAAGTCAGAACCACAAGTCTTGGGGTCATAGTACTGATAAACTTGTAGCTGTGTGCCAGCATCCCTGAAGTATGTGATTTCCCTAGGATAGTTCGGGCACAAAGACATCTCAGCTGAACTTTAAAACTCTTTATAGAAAACTAGCTCTGATCCTTAAGGCCCCAGTTCCAGAAATAGCCTGCACAGTGACAAACCAGTCACTTTTCAACACTTCATTGTTCTTACCCAGGGCTACTCCTGCAGATGTCTTGCAAAATTCAACCAGTACCCCAATGAGCAGGTATTCCTTGTCCAGATATTTTGTGGCAGTCTGGGCCTCTGCCTTGCAGATGTTAGACAGCAGATAAAGCTTTCAGGTATTGTCCTGGTTGGCACCAACTCCCAGATTCACCTTTTTGCCATCAGTGTCCCTCTTAAAGGCTTTAGTGACTCCCAAGATAGGATCCGGACGTCCCATTTCCACATGGGCCCACCAGGAGCTAGTCCTGTTGGAGGCTGCCATGGCAAGGCCCAGTTGGAAGGCAGTGGTGATCCAGGAGGGGATGCAACCTGAGTGCAGCAGGGCCATGGCGGATGGGAGGAGGGCAGTTGAGTAGCTGCAGAACAGAGTGGAGGGCAAGCGGGCCCCTCCCACTTTTTAAAAGCAGTCAGGACACTAACAGGGAAGGCAGGATGACCAGTTCAGAAGGCCGCACACAGGGACTTCCACTCCTGGGGTGAATGTACCAATATGTGGGGAAGGACCTAGGCTAACCAAGCCCATGATGTGTACACCTTGATGCCCTTAAATATACTGACAATGGAAATGGAACTCCTGAGGGAACCTGAAACCCCTATGCTCCCACTCTGGCTGACCTCCTGAATGATGTTTGATGAGCAGAAGTTTGGAACCACAGAGAGCAGCAGTTGTAGAACTCAAATGCTCACTGTCATCAGTCTTCCCTCTAGAGAAATAGCCCCTAAAGACCAGACAGTCCTGCACATGATCAGTTTGATTCCTACTGTCATAGTCTGCTCACACTGCCATAATGAAATTCCACAGACAGAGCACTTAAACAACAGAAATTTATTTCCAACAGTTCTAGAGGCTGAGAAGTCAAAGATCCAGGTTCTGGCTGATGTGGTTCCCCGATGAGGGTTCTCTTCCTGGCATGCAGGCAACTGCCTTCTCACTGTGTCCTCATGAGGCAGAGAAAGAGAGAGAGGTATGAGTGGGGAATCTCTGATGGTTCTTCTTATAAGGACACTGTCTCATCATGAGTCCCACTGTCATGACCTCATCTAAACCTATTCATCTCCCAAAGTCCCCATCACACTGGGAGTTAGGGCTTCAATATATGAATTTGGGTCCATAGCTCCTGCTCTCTACAAAGAAGCATCTGGGTCTATCTCCCTCAGAGACTGGCCTGAAGGAGATATCTCCTTCATCCGGGTCTATCTCCTTTGGAGACTGCCCAGCAATGCACACAGTGGTCAGATCAGAGCCTTGGGAGTCACACAGCCTGAGTCTGATTCAGGCTCCAGCATCGTCAGTTGTGTGACCATAAGCAGCTGTGTCCTTCCTGATCCTCAGTTCAGTTTACTTATCTATAAAATAGCGGTAGTGATACCTACCCCCTAGGGCTGTTTTGAATATTAAATGGGATATTGTAAGACAGGCACTTCACACTGTCCTGTCAAAGAATCCATGCTCAGTAAACGGGAGCTGTTGTTTCCCAGGGTCGGGTAGCACAATGACCTCTTGGTTTTCTAGATCTGGAATGCCTCTATCTTGAGCCAAGCTTGAGGGAGTGCTGCTTCAGTAATTCATGTTCATTTCTGTCCTTTGACTTGCCAACCTTTTTTCAACTAGTACATTCTTTTTTAGATATGCTGATGGCCTTCTGGTCTTAAAATTAGTCTACTTTTCAGAGGGTGGTTCTTGCATATTTGCGTCCAACATGTTTTGATTTACAGTAAAACCCTCAGAAGACAACCTTCCTTCTCTTTCAAAGTCTTTGTGGGCACCTCTTTAGCAAAATCATTGAACTGCCTAACAATTCTTGGGAGAGGAAATTCCACAATTTTTGCATCCAATGCCAGAGAAGCTATTTCCTAGTGGTTTTGATAGGGTGAGGCATGAGGTTATGAGTGCGGTTTGGAGGCTGTAAGATGAGCCCTCAGAGTGCTACTTATTGCTAGGTACACTGCCCTCAATGAGGTTGAGGTACCCTCCTGGGCTAAACAGCTTAGTCTCACTTGGGCATGCATAAGTGTGGCAGCAGCAGTAGTGGTAGTAGCAGCAGTTACAGCAGCAGCATGAGATGACCGTATCTTCAATTCAATTACATATTTTCTATGAAATGAGTTCATAGGCTCTGAATTGGTAGAGCACCACAGTTTAGCCAGTCCAATCTGTCGTATTTGCAGATAAAGATATAGAGAGTCACTAGCCTGGTCAGCCAAATTAAGGAAATGACCCTGGAGAGTACTGAGATGATGAATGTGGATGTCCAACATTCAGCCTTCCATTGCACTGATGGAAAGCAGAAGGCCAAAGAGACTGGTGCATTGTTTGAAAACCACAGACCTAGTTAATGCTAATCTGAAGAACTTTCTGCCCTGGGAGTGACATACAGCCAAAGAAATACATCGACAGGGCAGCAGAAATTATTTACCATATTTCTTAAATTTGTGTGAGATTACTAATTTCTTAAATTAGTCAGATGTATATATCATCTGTACTACATCTTGAGAAAATATCTTATAAACCTGCTAATTACTGTTAAAGAGTACAGTTGTACCACTATCACTATGCCTCACTCATAATCTATTTATTTCATTTTGGTTTAACTGCTATAGTACTGTTTGACTTGAAATTTTAAATCATATTATTTTACACCAAAAAAACTAACATTTTACATTAGCCAAAATTACTTCAATTGTTCTACTTTTTGCATGCTGAAAAACACAAGTTAACAGAATGTGGTTTTAGTGTTAAAGTGCTAATTTGTTACCTGTCACCATTTAAAGTAGATGATATTTTGTCACCCTGTTTTAATGACACTTGTTCACTTTTTGATACATCACCACAAATCATAAGACGTGAAAGGGGCCCGCATCTCTCCTTTGCTGCAGAGAAGCCTTGGGAATAAGTGCTCAATAAACATGGGTTTGTTGGTAGTGGAAATGATGGTGGCAAAGGTGGGGTGGAGGACTGAAATAGTCTGTGGAATTATTCTTAAATTCTAGAGTGCTATAAGGACATTAGCCAACAGTATTATACTCAGATATCCATCCCCTTTGTTCTGTAGTTAGATATTAACATTAAATAATATTAGTATTTGCAATAGTATATGAAAATATGCAAAGAGAAAAATTTGTAAAATTTCAAATGTCTAAACCCAATTAAGCATTCTTCCCCAGAATACTATGTTTCTTCAGCTTTTCCCCCTGTGCCTCTCTCACTGCTAATTTTGCATCCCAGGATGGCGCGTGATTGGGAGTAATAGCAAATAGATGCAGAAAAAGAGGCACAGATGGACAGTAGGAACAGTTGAAAGTGAACCTGCCTGCTCTAGAGTGCTGTTCCCAGGCAATGGGTGGCAAGGCATTCTGGTATGTGCGTAGATGTTCCAGTCCGATGCTGTGGTTCTACTTTTGAGGTCAGTGTTGGTTATTTCTCAATCCCATTCCATCAACGCTGTGGCAAGACAAAATCCCTTCCAGAGACCTCCAAATTATTCATGAAAAGTCATTCCTTCCAGGCTGTCGCAACTTTATGTCTTATTCTGCATTTGGGAGTATTTTGATGAGAGAGGGGGTGGTTAAATCAAGCACTACTGGAAAGCCACTATCATAACCCAGAAACTCCTCTTTCTCAACCATTAAGAACCCTGCCCAGCCTTCCTTTGGTTTTAATCCCACTGATGACATGGATTTGGTGTTTCTGGTTAGCCTCATGGTAAAAGCTCTTGTAGGAAGTCTTGTTTTTTATTTTGCCACCAACTCTCTTCCAAACCAGATGTATTAATACAAGAGATGACTGGTGAAGCTGTTTCCAGTCATGCGTTTTCTCCAGCGCTCACCCATTCAGTCAGAAAATACTGGTGCAAACCTACCATGTTCCAGGCCCTAGGTTGGCCCTGAGATTCAAAGATAATTAGCACATCCATCCACATTTCTTCTAATGCCATGGAAGCCTTATCTTGCTTATGGCCTCTGTCTTATTCTGTATTTTAATGATGAACAGCTGGTCAACATCACCTATATGATAATTCATCATTCAATCATTTATTTTATTTTTTTTTTTTTGCACAAAAGTTTGTCCCTAGATGATCCTCAATGATGGATTTCTATTGCAATTCAGTTCAATATCCAGATGTGTGAGTCTGTTTAGAAGAGTCACCAGACCCTTGGAACCAAACTTGTTTTAACTTGATTCAACTACAAAGACCTTTCTGAGACCCCGCTCAAGTTTAATATTGCTTTCCTGAGGCTTGTCTGTTCTCTAGTGCCTCTTATCATAGGTTCTTCCAAGCCACCTGTTATAGTTGACCCAGTTTCACTACACAAGAACTGGAGAGTCATTTCCTGTTTTAAGTACTGGAAGAGATTTTAATAAGATGATACAGAGCAGCTGTTTTCTCAAGCCACAGAAAGTAGAACAAAAGAAAGAGCCCTGGCCAGGAATGAGGAGACTTGGGTTCTTTTCTATGCAGACTCCACCTTGCTAAGTGGCTATCAAGAAGCTTCTTAAGTCTGGACCCATCTCTGTGTTCTCCCTCCAAACCTCACACCCACCCCATCACCCAATCCTACCCCTTTTTCAGAGTTTTCTTTGCCAAGGTTTTTACCCAAGCTTTATAAAGGATTATAGGATCTAATTCCCACTGTGATGTTATTTTATGACCATGTGAGCCATTATTAGAAGTCAGTAGTTCTAGAAGGACTTGAACAAATGCTCCATTTACACTTTCTTGCTCTAACAACACTTTCATTTCCTGAGCACTTATGCTGACTCCAGCACTTCACTGGGAGCCAGAAAGACAAAGATGAAATAAGATTGTGCCATCAATACTAAAGGGAGCTCTGGGAGTTCAGAGGGGAACTTAACCCATCCTGAGGGAAACAAGATAAACTTGGTAAGAGATAGCATTGCCTTAGCTGGCTCTGGAAAGGAGAGTGTGGATCAGCTAGAAAGAAATAAGTGCTAAGCACAGGGAGCCATGAGCAACTGCACGGAGGTGTGAGCGGTATAACTAGGAACTTACCAAAAGTGTGAAGTTACTAGAAGAAAAACTTGGGAGCCTGGACAGTCAGATGAGGATGACTAAGAGAAACAGAGGCACGTTTCAAACGCCTTGCAAGCCAAAAATGAGATCATTCCTCAACCACAACCTTTTAGTGGCTTCCTCTGCACCCAAATTAAGATCCAAATTCCAATTAATACTGAAAACAGAAAACACTGGACTGCTGCCTGCATTTCTTTCTTTTATCATGTCTCTCAGAGGTTCTTTAGAGAAGTACAAATTTTTCTGACTGTAGAGAAGCTTTATCTCCTCTATTTTTAAAGTATATGGAAATGATATGCAAGCACATTATTATTATGATTTCAGGCATATAAAAAGTATCAACAACAGTATAAGCATCTGCATATCTCTCACTTGTATTAAGGATTAAAATATTACAGATATACTTGATGTCGTCCTCCCTAATCTCATTCCCTTCTGTGCATCCCAGAGGAAACCACTGTCCTGACGTTTATATCATTCTCTTTCATATTTTTATATTTCTATAACATATGTATTTATAAAACAGTAATACTGCTTTTGTGGGTTTTTAAACTTCCGCAAATTGCATTGATTCTCCTAATGACTTGCTTCCTTCACTCAACATAGTTTGAGACTTACCCAATTGATACATGTAATTGAATTTCATTCATTCTAATGATGAATAGTATTATATGAATATAGAAATACACTACAATTTATTTTAGCCATTCTCATAGGTTATTTTCAAATCAGACATGGTGGTGTGCACATGGAGTCCCAGTTATTTAGGAGGCCAAGGCAGGAAGATCGCTTTACCCCAGGAGTTCAAGTCCAGCCTGGACAACATAGTGAGACCCCCATCTCTAAAAATTTTTTTTAAAAAAAGCTTATTTCCAATATTTTTCTATTATAAACAAGGCTGCCATTTTTCTATATTTCTCTATGCATGTATACAAGGTTTCTCTGAGAAATGTACCTAAGAGTGGAGTCCCTGGTTATAAGATCTATACATCTTCAACTTTACTAGCTGTCTTTGTTAAGGCTGCTATAACAACTTACCATAGATTGGGTAGCTTAAACAACAAATATTTATTTCTCACATTCTGGAGGCTGGAAGTTCAAGGTCAGGGTGCCAGCAAGATCAGGTTCTAGTGAGGGCTGTCTTCTAGGTTACAGATTGCCAGCTTCTCACTGTGTCCTCACATGATGGAAAGAGAGTCAGCTAGGTCTCTGGCTTCTTTTATAGGGACGCTAATCCCAATCATGAAGGCTCTACCCTCATGACCTAATCACCCCCCAAAGGCTCCAAATACCACCATATTGGGGATGCAATTTCAACATATGAATTTGGATGGGGACACAGACATTCGGTCCATTGCACTAGCTATTGCCAAAGTTCTCTCCAAAGTGATTTTACCAATTTAAACTCCTGTAGTAGTGTATGAGGATTCCTATGACTCCATATTCTTGTTAATACTTGTTACCAGATTTTTAAACGTTTACCAATTTTATCTTGGGGATATGAAATGGCATCTCATCATAGTTTTAATTTGCATTTCTTCAATTACTAATAAGGCTGAGCATCTTTTCTTTCTTTTTTTTTTTTTTTTTCTCTTTTCTTTTCTCTTTTCAGACAGGATCTCTCTCTGTTACCCAGGCTGCAGTGCAGTGGCATAATCTCAGCTCACTGGAGCCTCTGCTTCCCAGGCTCAAACAACCCTCCTACCTAAGCCCCCTGAGTGGCTGGGACTACCGGCACATGACACTACCACGCTCAGCTAATTTTTGATTTTGTTTAATTTTTTGTAGAGAAAAGTTCTCAGTATATTGTCCAGGCTGGTCTCAGATTCCTAGGCTCAAGCTGTCCTCCTGCCCCGGCCTCCCAAAGTGCTGGGATTACAGGCATGAGCCACCGAGCTTGGCCATCTTTTCATTTTCATTGGATATCTGTGAATTGTATGTTTAACACCCTTGGCCTAGTTTTCCATGGGGCTGGTTGTGTCTTTCTTAGTGATTTATAGGAGTTCTATATATTTCATGGCTAAAAATCCTTTTGCACTGCACATATTAAAAAGAACTGAAAAGGCCAGGTGCAGTGGTTCACACCCGCAATCCCAGCACTGTGGGAGGCCAAGCCAGGTGGGTTACTTGAGGCCAGGAGTTTGAGACCAGCCTGGCCAACATGGCAAAACCCCATCTCCACTAAAAATACAAAAAAATTAGCTGGGCGTGGTGGCACGTGCCTGTAATCCCAGCTACTCCGGAAGCTGAGGCATGAGAATCGCTTGAATCCAGGAGGTGGAGGTTGCAGTGAGTCAATATTGTGCCTCTGCACCCCAGCCTGAGCAACGTAGCAAGATCCCCGTCACAAAAAAAAAAAAAAAAGAGCTGGAAAGAAGGCCTGAAGGCCACTCAAAGCTGCATGGCGTGTCGTAGGCTGCCCCTGCCATTATTGCCGTCTGGATGATTCGGGCAATTTTTGAGACTCTCTGAGCCTCAGACTCCTCATTTGCAAAACTATAATAATAATAGTTGCCCCAAGGGCTATCATGGGAATTAAATGAAGTAATGTATGTAAGCCACTTCATATATAAGAATTTAGTAATAATAAAATACCAACAATAACAGCTGACATTTATTGAAGCCTTCTTTATTGGACTAGACAAAAAGCCACAAGTGCAGAAGCCGAGGCTTAGACTCCAAAGCCCAGGCTCTTAACCAGGAAAATAAATGGTCGCTATTATTATTGTCCTAATGGAGCAAACAGCTAGCTGGGCATCCAGGCACAGTTCCTATAGCTGACTCTGCCTCCAACTACCCATGTGACCTTGTGCAATTCACACCCCTTCCCTGAGCCACAGACATTGATTTGCACATTCCTGCGATAAACTCTCTGCCTCTATGGTCTTTGGTGCTGTAGAAATGAGGATGTTTGGGAGCTTCAATTTCTTCACTTTTAAAATGGAGATTAAATATCTACTCAGTTCTAGGGCTGCTATCACAAAGCACCACAAACTGGGGGATTTGAAACAAGAGAAATGTATTATCTCACAGTCCTAGAAGTCTGAAATCAGGGTGTCCACAGCACCATGTTCCCTCTGAAACTTGTTGGAGAGAATACTTCTTTGTCCCTTCCTAGCTTCTGGTGGTGGCCAGCTATCCCTGGTCTTCCTTGGATTCTAGCTACAGTGTTCTAGTCTCTGCCTCTGTGTCTCATGCCCTGCTCCCTGTGTGGCTGTGTCTCCACAGGCCTTTTTATAAAAACCCCAGTCACACTGAATTAAGGGCCCACCTACTCCAGTATGACCTCATCTTAACTAATACATCCACAATGACACTATTTCTTTTTTTTCCTTTTTTTTTTTTGTTTTTTGAGATGGAGTCTCGCTCTGTCGCCCGGGCTGGAGTGCAGTGGCGCAATCTCCACTCACTGCAAGCTCCACCTCCCTGGTTCACGCCATTCTCCTGCCTCAGCCTCCTGAGTAACTGGGACTACAGGTGCCCGCCACCACGCCCAGTTAATTTCCTGTATTTTTAGTAGAGACAGGGTTTCACCGTGTTAGCCAGGATGGTCTCGATCTCCTGATCTCGTGATTCGCCCGCCTCGGCCTCCCAAAGTGCTGGGATTACAGGCGTGAGCCACCGCACCCGGCCCACAATGACACTATTTCTAAATAAGGTCACATCCTGAGGTACCTGAGATTGGAACTTCAATATATTTTTTGAGGAACACAGCTCAGCCCCAGACAACATCCTAGGTGGGAACCCTGCAAAGGACAGGCCTTCAGGGCCCAAGGTCAACCTGGCATGATCTTCTGTGGCATCACTGGAGCTTTGGCCTTCTGGCTGCACAGAAAACGGAAGCCCAACTCCCAAGAGAAGGGCCATCGCATTTCCCAAAGCAGAGTTTTCTTTGATGCAATCTTACAGATTAAGTCCAGCTAGCGATGGGATATCTTCGATAAAATGGAGGGGAAAGAGGCCATCCTACTCTTTGAACCTGAGAGATTAGGTAAGCAAAGTTTCAAGAGCATTGTACCAGATTAGTGTTCCCTTTTCAGAAAATACAGTCCAATTCTAAAAGTTTTGATAGGCAATAATTTGTCTCTTAAAAAAAAATAGTTCTCAAGGACACAGGAAGGGAAGGAAGCCAGCATTTTTATTTAGAGGCTCCTCTGTGCCAAGCCATATGTGGAACGGTTTTACAAACATCATCCCTTGCAACCCTCGGGATAATTCTTTGATAATTAACCCCCATTTGACAGATAAGGAAGCAAGCTTAGAGAAGTTAACTGAATTTTCCCCAAGTCCCAAAGCTAAAAAGATGGTGGTACGAGGAGTTAAACCTAGGTTTGTCTGAAAATCAAGTTTATAATCTTCCCACTCTGCTAAGTTGCCTCTTTATTATTTTATATTAGATCATGTTATGTGAAAATTTGAACCATTTTACCTGGCAGAGAGTAGTCGAAATACATATACAGCCTCCCCTCTTGCGGAGAATGTCCTGGAATGAATGAATGAATGACAATGGATGAACATACAGCACCCTCTGATTCTCCTGTCCTCATGTGAACTCTTCCTCCTCTGAATTCCCAGTACTTTGTCCTTCCCCCTTAGATGGGCCTTACTCCCCTCCCCACCCTCTACCCTCACCCCATAGCTCATTCCTCAGAGAAGGGATGAGGTCTAATTTATCTTTCATCCCATTTCACCCCAGCCTCCTTCACTGTCCTGATGCACACTAGATGCCCAATATCTGTTTGCAAAGCATCAATAAGCAAAAACTCCAATAAAACACAGTTCAGTATTGGTTAAAGAGATGGGTTTAACCTGACAGCATTCTTAGGAAATGTAGAAAAAAACCTGAGCTGGGACTCAAAAACAGGTTCCAGACTTGCGCTGTTAACAAATTTGTTACGCAAACTTAGGCTACTCTTGGACCTCTCTTGCCCCGTACATCAAATAAGGGGCTTGAACTAATGATTTTGAGAGCTATTCTAATCCATCAGTCTAGGTCTTGGTATCTCCAAAGGTCAGAAGGGGTCATGGGCTACAAGGCATCCAGATGCCAGTAGGGATCATGCTGTCCAAGTTGAAGAATCCTCTCCCAGTTTCCAGTTTTAGCATGTGGGCACCTTGCAAATGGTCTCTTGCAAGTTCCAGGCAAGAACTTCCCAAAGACAGCTGAAACAAAGAACCAAGATCTTTCAGCAGGAGGTTCATTGTATGCAAGCCTTCCTGGGGCCAAAAAGAATGCCAGAACCTGGGGTCCATTCGTTGAAACAAACAGAATTTCTACTCTCTATCTCTTCCAAGAAGAAACCATAATGATGATAGTTAGCAATTATTGTGCACAAATGATTTGTCCTGCATTGCGTAAGCACTTTATGGGCATTACCAAAGTTGATTCTCACGTGAGGCAGATGTGAATTGTAATTTATATACAGAAACATAAATTGTTACTATTATGCATATTTTATTCTCCATTTTACAAGTCAAGAAACTGGGGAACCAAAGATTGAGGGACATTTCTAAGATTATCTAGGTATCTCTATACTTCAAAGTCTAGTTTTTATTTTTACTTTTTTTAAATATGAAATACATCACATGGTACAAAATCTGAAAGGTACAAGGATGTGTGCAGTATGTTTCTCCTATGCCTGGTTTCCCAGCATCTGCTGTCTTTATGGGAAAGGATCAATATTAGTAATCATTTGCCTATCTTTCAAGAGGTCTTCTCCACTAAGAGAAACCAGTGGTCATGTTTACCCATCGGCCACACACTATAGACAAAGTTCTGCACCTTTATTTTTCTAGTTACCAATATCACTAGGCAATCTTTCCATATCAGTGCAGAAATATCTGCCTCATTCTTTGCTTGGGCTGATAATAGTCCACCATCTGAAAGTGTCATGATTTATTTTAAAGAATACACACTTCTCAAAAGAAGACATTCATACAGTCAACAGACACATGAAAAAATGCTCATCATCACTCGCCATCAGAGAAATGCAAATCAAAACCACAATGAGATACCATCTCACACCAGTTGAATGGCAATCATTAAAAAATCAGGAAACAACAGGTGCTGGAGAGGTTGTGGAGAAATAGGAACACTTTTACATTGTTGGTGGGACTGTAAACTAGTTCAACCATTGTGGAAAACAGTGTGGTGATTCCTCAAGGATCTAGAACTAGAAATACCATTTGACCCAGTCATCCCATTACTGGGGATATACCCAAAGCATTATAAAGCATGCTGCTATAAAGACACATGAACACGTATGTTTATTGCAGCACTATTCACAATAGCAAAGACTGGGAATCAACCCAAATGTCCATCAGCGACAGACTGAATTAAGAAAATGTGGCACATATACACCATGGAATACTATGCAGCCATAAAAAAGGATGAGTTCATGTCCTTTGTAGGGACATGGATGCAGCTGGAAACCATCATTCTCAGCAAACTATTGCAAGAACAGAAAACCAAACACCGCATGTTCTCACTCACAGGTGGGAATTGAACAATGAGATCACTTGAACACAGGAAGGGGAACATCACACACCGCGGCCTATTGTGGGGAGGGGGAGGGGGGAGGGATAGCATTAGGAGATATACCTAATGTAAATGACGAGTTAATGGGTGCAGCACACCAACATGGCACATGTATACATATGTAACAAACCTGCACGTTGTGCACATGTACCCTAGAACTTAAAGTATAATAATAATAATAATAATAAAAGCAAAAAAAAAAAAAAGAGTACATATGGGCCCCAAGCTTTTAAGCACTGGGATATACAGGGAAGTACTAAGAAGTGGGTATGCCCTGTCCTCAAGCCCAGGGTCACTAAGCTCTTCTGATCAACTGGCTCTTTATGAGATCTTTACACAAAACTTTCAGTCTGATTGAAGGCTAAATTAAACAATTAAGGTTAAGCACTCTGTGCCTGGCACATCATAAATGCTCAGTTATTATGCTAATATCGGCAGGTATCTTACTATGTGGACCAAGACAGTTGGAAAAATAGAGAGTAGCAGAAGAAAGAATCTGCCTTCTTCTCCAAGGTCTGTGGAGTGATGGAAAGAATAAGACAGACCTGTGTTCAAAACCCAGCTCTGCTACTCACTGTGTATTAACACACATATGTCTTAACAGAGCACTTCCACTCTCTAAGTTTGGGATAGGCAAATGGCTGCCAGCTTGCAACTACATATCCCCCACTCATTTGCAGCTGGGTGTGGCTATGTTCTTACCAATAAACTATACATGGAAATTGCTTCCCCTCCACTTCCTCTCCTTCCACCTTCCTATGGACTGGAATGCTTATGTGGTGCTAATGAAACACCTTCAACCAGATGAAGGAGGTAACAGTCTAAGGAAAGAGCAAAACTAGAAGGGACTTGGATACCCGAGTAACTCATAGGGCAGAGTTACACACCCCATGTACTTCATCCACGTGGCTGTGGACTAGACTATTACATGACAGTGCTGTCCACATTGATCTTGTTTTAGAAATGGGATTTTGAGAGGCCAGGTGCGTTGGCTAATGCTTGTAATCCCAGCACTTTGGGAGGCTGAGGCAGGCCGATCACAAGGTCAGGAGTTCAAGACCAGCATTACCAACATAGTGAAACCCCGTCTCTACTAAAAAATACAAAAATTAGCCAGGCCTGGTGGCACGCACCTGTAATCCCAGCTACTCAAGAGGCTGAGGCAGGAGAATCTCTTGAACCCAATAGTCAGAGGTTGAAGTGAGCCAAAATCACGCCGTTGTACTCCAGCTTGGGTGACAGAGCGAGACTCTGTCTCAAAAGAAAAAAAAAGAAATGGGATTTTGAGGTTTCTGTTGGAGCATCTTAACTTTTACCCTAACTAATGGTGTGACCTTGAACAAATTACTCGACATCCCTAAGCCTCAATAGCCACATCTCTAAATTCCCCATGAAGAGAAGGCAAACAGAACACCTAACACAGTACTTGACACATCATAAAAGCTTGTTAAATGGTTATCTGGGCCTTGGTTTTCTCATCTGTAAAATGGGTGTATTAATCATTTCTTTGTGAAACTCAAATGAGACAGAGGACCATACCGTTTACACAGTCAGGACCCAGCTGCCAGCAACCTGAGGTATAGTGTATTTTGCACAGATAAGAGGTAGAGGTTTAATCTTCCTTTTTTCCTGGTGAGTTTGGGTAAGTACCCTGTTTTTGGTTCAATGTAGGAGTGCATCTGGATTAGGGCAAAGGGAACCTCCACCTTTGCAGGGCCAAGGAAGTCAGGGCCATGGAGCAGGAAGCCTGCCTAAGGCCTCTGACCACCACACAATGGCTGCTAACCTAAGCATGAGTGAACCAGAAGCATGTGGTCCCATCACCTTTTTTGTGCATATGATTTTAAAGATTAATGAGAGAGGCAGAAAGCAATAAAAAAGAATTGAATTCTCACAATCACCCTCCATTCATTTCACTCAAATGAAAGGGTTTAAAGGCCAGTTTTTAGAGCTTTTGTGAGCTAGAAATCCCAATGTTTATTAGGTGCCTACTATGTTCCAGGTTGAGTACTTGATGCCTTAGGGATGCTCTCTCCACTGATGCTCACTGCAGCCCCGGACAGGATGTACACCCTTCACTCCTAGACAAAGGAAGAATTTGAAGATCAGAGCATTGAAGTACCGTGCCTTGCCCGAGGTCACACAGTTAGTCTGTAGCTGGTCAGGATTTGAATACAGATCTGCCTGTATCCAAAACCTGCACTCATTGATTGAGTGTTCAAAATCTATAGTCATTGAGTCCACGATTCTAATGTTTATTGAATGTCTATTATGTTCCCCGCAAGGACAAAGTGCCACGGGGAATAGCAAGACAAATCAGACATGGAGGTTTTATTTTCTGGGTAATATCAAGATGCTTTTTCTCACAGAAATGAATGGAGAGGGTATCAGAACTAGAGTCGGCAAGCATGGGTTGCTTTGTCCCTAACTACCTCTGTGTTGTTTTGCACATTTCTAGCTTCTCCAAGTTTTGTCCTTCTCACCTATAAAATAGAAATAATGCCTCTATCCACAGTGACCTCCAGAGTCACTAGAAAAATCAAATAAATGAAATAACAGGTGTAGTGATGATGTGCTAACTATGAAGCACTGGATAGAGGTGCTTTAGGATATTCTGGAAACTTTGCTGTGCTGTCACAAATGCTTCATTAATGTCCACAGGGACAGTGAGCCAAGCATATTTGCTCCCTTGGGGACAAAGGGAGTCAACTGGTGCCTCTTGATAATGTTCCCAGAATGAGAAAATCCCAGAAGTTCACATGCACGAGTATGGGACCCTCTGACCTCTCTCCCAGCCAGTGCCAAGCAGCAGATGTCAACAGCTTTGTGGCCTTTCACAAATGCTGTCAGCAACAACAACCCTTCACGTGAGGATGGCACTTTAGAGTTTACAGAGTAGTTTCACAGCTGGAAATTCTTCTGACTTCCTTGGAACCCAGCAAATTAGGCAAGACTACTCGCATATGAGGAAGCTGAGGTGTCAAGGCTTCAAGATGCACCACAACTTGCCCAGGGACTTACAGTTATTAACGAGCAGGGTCTATGTTATACAATTCATATGTCCAGCCTATATCTGGGTCCAAAGTTCTTTGCATTTCCCCATTAAACATCACCTGCAACAAAGGAAATTATACTGCCCCCTTTGGGGCCCAGGTTACAAAGCATCATGCTGAAACCTGCTCATTCATTCATTCATTCATTCATTCAACAAATGCTCACTGAGAATCTGCTCTCTGCCAGATCCTGTGCTGGGCCTCACAGAAAACAAGAAGCCAGATGCAGAGCCTGCTCCCAATGGACTCACAGTCGGCTGGGTCACAGAACCACGAGGTGGGGGATGACTAAGCCAGGACTTCACCTAAGCACTCTCTCATTCTCACCACACTGCAAAGTGCATGTTTTTCTCTAAATTTTATGATGGGCCAAGGAAGCTCAGAGACACTGAGTGTCTGGCTCAAAGTCAATCAGCCAGTAAATGACACAACTGGGATTGGATTACAAGTCTGTTAGATGTCAAGCTCAGGCCCTTTCCCCAAGAAAACATAGGACTCCTCAAAATATCTTCAATACAGTATATCCAGGATAGAATTGTAAGTGCCACGGCACCCATTTGGCTTCATTACATGATTTCAAGTGGCCAATTCAACTAACTTATTTTTCCTTTTGATTTATTTTTCTTTTTTTTTTTTAGACAGAGTCTTGCACTGTCACCCAAGCTGGAGTGCAGTGGTGCAATCTCAGCTCACTGCAACCTGCACTTCCTGGGTTCAAGCAATTCTCATGTCTCAGCCTCCTCGAGTAGATGAGGGAGCTGAGGACCAGAAAGCACAAAGATTGTGCCCAACACCACACAACTGTTCAGTATCAGAGCTGGAATTCAAGCAGAGGGTCTGATTTTAAAGCCTCAGTTATTTACACCTTGCTGGGTTCTGGGTCCCTAGCCGTGGGCTTGGCAATTTCACATTCTTTTTTATCTAGAGAATATCATCTGCTTGAGACAGGGACAAGTTACAGTTTATCTTTGTGTCGCCAATGCTGGGCATGTAGAAAAACATCCTCAATGAATGTGTAATGGTTTGATGGATGAAACAACAGCAATTACCCCAATATATAGAAGAAGAAACTGAGGTCCAGATAGATTAGAGTATCTGTCCAAGGTTACATGACTCACAAGTGGCCACGCCAAGATTCAAACCTGGTCATTCTGGCTCTGAGGACCATTATGGGTCTGCCAGCAGGAGGTCCTATAGAAGGCATCAGATCCACAGCAAGACTGAAAACAGACACAGTATCCATTCTTAAATCAGCTCTCTTTGCTGTGTCCTCTTAGTGCTAGAAAGAGCCCTGGAGGTGGAGGTTTTGCAGGGGAACCAGGTAAGTACACTCAGCTGGAGGCCATGACAAGTGTGTAGGGGAAAGGAAGACCCAACCCAACAAGGCCCACCTCACAGATAGGACTCAGGCCCAGATGGCCAAACTAGTCACACATGTTTGGAAGTCAGTGAACAGCTTTGCTGGGGGCCAGGAGAATGATCTGTTCTGGGGGTTCTGCCAGACATGGGGATGAGGCTGCCAGAAGGAGACCAGGCCAGGGGAAGGACAGATGAGGCCAAGGCTCTGCCAGAAGCCATGCTGGCCCCAGAGAATCAATCCTCTAACCAGAACCATGACTTTATTCCAAGCTCAGAGTGTTCCGGTTCCCAGATTAGACCATGAAAAAGCGGTTCCATGTGGCCCTTTAGGTTTGGTCACTTCTCCAACCCCCAGCACTACCCCCCACCTCCAGTCCAGAGTCACAGGGCAGCCATTTCGTGTCAACATGAGGTTGTTGCTCTTTATTTTCTTCTCTTTTGAATGTATAAAAATAACTCTGCCTGACCCAAATATCCATGTGAACTCTCAAGAAGCTGGGCTTACACATGTTTGCACGTCAGGCCCTGAGCAATCCCACATGTGGCTGCTGAAAGGAGGTGTCCTCTACGTGGCAAGGGGCTGCCTTCCTCAACCTCAGCGACTCTATTGGAAGGAAGAAGTGAGCACACACGCAACTTCTTCCTAAGCTCTTTTAAATGGGTCTTCTCTTTTAATTTGTCATCTTACTTTTGTAGTTGAAAAACCTAAGGCTCAGAAAGACGTGTGACTAGTTTAAAGTCATTCTTGCACTCAACAAATGTTATCATTTTCACCAATGTGCCTGGTGGATTTCTGCAAAGAGAAACCTTATTCTTTTTTCTCTGCTAGATAAAATGATTCATTAATGGACTTTCTCAGTGTTCCATGAAATTTCCCAAAGTACATAAGATAGAAGAGTAATTCAAGGAGAGCTGAAGAGGCATTTGGGAAAAATGAGTTATGTGCACAAATTAACCTGGAAATCACCGATTAAGCAACAATTTCTTAGGAAATCACTAATTAAAGAAACTAAACAGCACGGGATTTTCTTGAATACGGAATGTTTCAGAGCTCTTACTTGACTAAAGCATATTTAAATCTCCCAGAGGAGTATCAAGTATAGTGTCTCCCACTGCAATATTTTCCCAAATTTATGATGGAGAGTTCTAACAAAAACTTTTTTGGAAGCACTTCTCTAGTATATTGGGTTGAATCATATGAAATTGTCAATTTTTGACTGGTTTTGATTTACAAACCATATGGTTTAACCTAATAGGTACAATAGGGGTTTTTCACATGTTTTGTACCTCCATTATCACATTTCATAAAGTGATGTGACAAATGGGCTATGAATGCCTTGAAAGTTACTTGTTATGTAGCCTCGATGTGTTCACGGTTAGGGCTGGAAATAGTCCTGGGGTGTGGTGGTAAAATTCATGATTGTCCATCTACAACATGGAGCTGCCATGGGAAGCAGCCACCTAATAGAGACTAAGTTTCCCAGTCCCTTTATGTCCAGGTGGGTCTGGGGATGAGCGTCCACAATGGAGTGTGATTGCAAATGATAGATGTCACTGCCAGATGAAGGCTGGTAAGAATCAGGTGGGCCTCCCCCACCCTCTTGTTTGCCCATCTTCCAGCTAAAAAAAGAGGACTCCAAGGCCCTGGAGGTTGGCAGATCCACAAGATGGAAGGGGACACCTTCTTTGATCCACCACCTGGTGGGAAGCTACCTACCAACCAGGAACACCCACACTGAGTTATTAGGTGAGGGAGAAAGGAACTGATTGCCTTAAACCACTGAAATGTGGGCTGGCAGGGTGGGGCGGGGTGGGGTTTTATTGTTGTTACAGGAGTAAGTATTATCCTAACTACTACAGTAAAGTTGGGAGCAGACAGTGAGAGGGACCATCCAGGACCCTGAAGATGGCAATAATATAGAGCAAAAGATGACCAACTTCAACAAAGCCCATGCAACAGAGGGATCATGGTGGAAATGGCCAGGCTGTCATGTTTGGAAACCAATGTAATTTGCAGAAAGTATACCATGAAGCCAGAACTGTGCTGATTATGAGGGTTATTGATCACATTCCTAATCATTTGGTTGAGACGTCCGTGGCATCTGCCTCTCTTGCCCCCATGTCCAATCAACCCTCACCAGGTGCTATTGATTCTGCATCCTCTGGTCTCTGCATCCATCTCCTCCTTAGCACCTCTGCCCTAGACACACTGTCTCCTTCAGGATTCCCTAACACCAGTCTCACACCAATCCCTCCACAGCCCCACAGATGAGGATTGCCAAAGGGATTGCCTTAACAAATGAAAATCTAACCATATATCTCCCTGTTTAAACCCTTAAGCAGTCCCCAGTGTGCTTAGGATAAGGTCCAGATTCCCCAGCCTGGTAGTTGGGACCCTCCAGAGGGTGGCCCTTGCCTCCTTCCCCAGCCTCCCCACTTACGATCAAACCACACCCAACCCAGTATGTGTGGCCAGTCCCCACTGCAGCCCTATGCACGTCTGTCTTATGGGCCATTACCTCCATAAGAAGATTAATATTAAAAATTATTACTGGTATAATTTTAAATACTTTGAGGTGTTTTTCTTCTTTTGGCAAAATTTAATAGATTTCCATAACCCCTAGAAATTCCCTTTTTTATTCTGATACGGAAAAAAATTAAAACATTTTTCTAAAAAACTAAAACATTCCATGTTCAGGGGGCTTTATTCCTTCTGATTTTGAGAGAAATTAAAATATTGCCTTGGGCCACTGAAAGTCGTGTGTGCCCAAGGCACTGTGCCTGCTGTACCTGACAGATGAGTCCCACAAGGAATTACTGTGAAGTTCCTCCTCCCTTCTCTAAGTCTGTCCTTATCTGGGATGTCATCCTGCCCCTACCCTGAGGACTAACAACTACAGTTTCTTGTATTTTTTCTCTCCACTATGTCCATATAACAGGAAGGTTCACAACGTTGGCATGCATCGGAATCACTGGGGGCTTGTGAACATGCAGATTCACAGCTCTGCTCCCGAAGGCCAAGATTCTTCAAGTCTAGGATAGACCTTGGATTAGCTGGACTTTTACAGTCTCCTCAAGGGGTTCTGGGACAGATCACCTTCCCAAATACCTTGAACCTTGTAAGACCCACTTTGGAAGTCCTGTGTGTGGTGCTGGAACATCACAATGTCCTCTGTAAGAGCAAAGGCCATGCCATGCTCATCTCTGGGTTCTACTGCATAACACTGTGCCTGGTGGCAGTGGGTGCTGAGAAAGGTTGAATTGAGTTGAGCTGAACTAAATGGATGTGAAGTTCTTCTCTTCTCCTATGCTCTACATTTACATCAGGAGGTGATGGTGCAAAGAACAGCTAACATTTCCTCTCTCCTCACCATCATGGGAAAATTAAAACACAGCCGGTTCTCACCCAAAGGATTGGACGAGTGAGGCTCTGTCTTCTGAGTTGAGCTTATTGAGTGAAGTGGGAAGATGGTGAATTTTAGAGAGAGACTAATCTGAGTTTGAGCCTTGATTTCACCACCTCCTGTGTAGCTGTGATCATGTACCCACATGTTTGATCTTCCATTTATTTACCAGCAAAATAGGAACAGTACAATGCCATGCATATAGAATGTGCTCAGTGTTAAGTCTCTTTCTTCTTTTCACATGAATAGAGCAAAGGGCACTAGACTTAGAGGTGTGGGGCCCTGACTCTTCTGTTGGGCTGACTACTCACTGGGCACCTGGCATAGAGCAGGAGCTCCCTGCATACCTGCCAGACAGGTGAATGCTACAGCCCTGGCTCCAGGCAAAGTGCTGGTTATGCTCTCTCTGCCTCTCTTCAGTCTAACTCCAGGAGTAAGAATGTGGCCGTTCTCTGGAGAAAGTACTGCATTTTGCTGCCTCTACAATGTAGAGTGAGGACCAAACTCTAGAAGGACAGAAGAGACCCTTCCCCTCCCCTCCCCTGCTGACCTCCACCAGATCACACCAAAAGAAACATTTTTGCCCATCAGAGAAGCAGACAGAAGGTAGCAATGGGCATGCTAGCCCTGGGCCTACCAGCAAACCGGCCTCCAAACTAGGCAGGCTAGACAGTTGATCTTACAGCCCTCTCTGCTGATCTTTGAAAATAAGACAGAAGGGAAAACATTTACCTCCCCATAGCAAACATCTGCTTTGCAATTTCTGAGGATGGGCCCACAGAGAGAGCTCTCCCTCTATGAGGGCTTCCAGAAGAAGCCAACAATGCCTGGGGCATGTTCCCATGAAGGAAGGGCCGAGTTCCCAGAGATGTCCCCAGCCACCCCTCCCTCAGGATGATGCTGAGGCCCTCTTTACACACCTGCTCTTCCTTTTCTGGGCCTGGGACAAATCCATCTCTGAGGGGGCTCGTCTCATCACTGATCTCATTTTATGAAATGAGTATTTTTATTTGTTTCAGTCCCAGGGTTCTGAGGTTGCCTCACGGTGGTCCTTTATTCCACCTACACTCTTCAGCTAAAATAAACTGTAGGACAAGGGAAAAGGCAAGCAGTGGTACCCATATTCTCATACAAAAACCTCACAGGGAGGATAGTTGCTACAGAGAGAGAAAAGATTCCTGATCCACTGAGCATTTTCAAATCATAGAATTATGACATCTAAATGTTCAAAGTAACCGTGAACTTCTACCATTTAACTTGACAACCTCCCAAGATTACCCATTGGAGACCACATTGAAAGATAATTATCCACTAACAATTTACTGTATATCATAGAAACTGTTGGTTGACTGCCCAATAGCCATTTCCTTCCCACTTTTTTCGTGGTGACAGCTACACACACACACACACACACACACACACACACCACAGCTAAAAATACAAAGTTCACTTTTTCCCAGCCTTCCTTACAAGTAGGAGTGGCTGTGTGACTTTGTTCAACTCAGTGATATTTAAGAAAAAAAAAAAAAATACAGGAAGGCTTGTGGGAAAAATGTTCTTCCCTGATAAAAAGCGATAGAGACAGAGATGATACTCTGGCATCTCTGGCCATCCCTTGGCTTCCTGCCTTTGAAAATTGCCATTCGAGGCTGGGTGTTATGGCTTACAACTATAATCCCAGCACTTTGGGAGGCTGAGGCAGGAGGATCACTTGAGGCTGGAGTTCAAGACCAGCTAGGGCCACAAAGCAAGACCTCATCTCTACAATTTTTTTTTTCAATTAGCCAAGTATAGTGGTGTGTGCCCATAGTCACAACTGCTAGGGAGGCTGAAGCCGGAAGATTCCTTGAGAATAGAAGTTCGAGGCTGCAGTGAGCTATGGTCATACCACTATACTTCAGCCTGGTTGACAGAGCAAGACTCTGTCTCTAAAAATTAGACATTTTAGGACTAAAACTAAGGTAGGACTATTTAAATCCCGAGGCAACAAACCTGAAGACAAAAGCCAGTGCTCTAGGAAAGAGGAACAGAAGGGTGGAAAGAGGATGGGTATTTTTGCTTATTGAGCCACTGAACCAGCTTAGAACTGCCTACTTCTTAAAGCCACTGTTAGGCAGGTATCCTATTCCTTATGGTCAAAAGCATCTTAGCTGACGCCTCACACATTATCAAACCCTAGCATAACAACATCTTGGAACATGAAGGAAATTCAGGGGGAGTAGTAATTCCAGAGTTAAAAGTAGAAAATAAATCTTTACAAAAACTGGAAAATATATGTGAATGTTTAATATTATCAATATAATCCCTTGTGAATGCCTCTGTTTATAAAATAGAAATGGTAATATCTACCGTATGGTAGGTATTCTAAGGATTAGATGATTTAATATATGCAAAGTAACGTTGAAAGTGCCAGGCACATAGCAAGTACTATCTAATTATAGCTTTCATATTAATCAGTAAAAAAATATAACTTTCTTTAATAAATAATATGAGTTTGGGCAGGGCACTAGACTTGGAATCAGAAAACCTGGCTTCTAGACAGATACTTCTCTTTGATCACATATCAATTTTTGTGGCTGTTTTAGGACAATGAAATCTCAGTACAATATATTCCCTGTGTCAAAGAGTGTTGAAAGTTTGATGAATCAGATGAATTTTGAGTTATCATATGTTGCCAATTCAGTAATGAAATAAATGTATCATTGGAAGTCTTAAAAGGCTAAAAAAAAACCACTTGTAAATAAAATGGAACATTTTGGTTATGCAACTATGTAAGCGTGTGGATGTTTTTAAATAATTTCATGTGAAATTAGTTTTCTTCTTCTGAAACAATAGCTATACAATAACAAGTCTAAGAAGAAAAGCAGAGTGGAATAAGATAAACAGGGAGCTAGAGTGCATGTGATCTAGTTTTAGTCCCACCACTAACCTACTGATGTGCCTCAGGCAAGGCCTTTCCTAAGCCCAGGTCTGCTCATTTGTGAATTGAGGGAAAGAGCCTGGAGTTAGGAAAGGACAACAGTCTTTACCCCAGCTCCACTCCTTGGTGTGTGACCTGATAAAGGTCACTTACTCTCTCTGAGCCCCATTGATATGGTTTGGCTGTGTTCTCACCCAAATCTCAACTTGAATTATAGTTCCCATAATCCCCACATGTCATGGGAGGGACCCAGTGGGTGGTAATCGAATCATGGGGCAGTTACCTCCATGCTGTTCTCGTGATAGTGAGTTCTCAAGAGAGCTGACGGTTTTATAATGGGGCTTTTCCCACCTTTTTTCTCAGCACTTCTCCTTCCTGCCATCATGTGAAGAAGGATGTGTTTGCTTCCCCTTGTACCATGACTGTAAATTTCCTGAGGCCTCCCCAGCCCTGCGGAACTGTGATTCAATTAAACCTCTTTCCCCTATAAATTACCCAGTCTTGGGCAGTTTTTATGGTAGCCTGAGAATGGACTAATACACCCATCTCTAAAATGGGGATGAAAAAGACAGTGACCTCATTGGAAAACTCTGAAGGTCAAATGTCAGCACATATGAAAAAATTCCTGGCACAGAATAGACCCTTAATAAATGTTGTCCATCTGGTTCTAATATTCTACAGGTCTGTGTAAGGCATGACCTGGAAAATGCAAGGAACCAAAAGAGAGAACGTGTTCTTTGTCTCACAAGACCATGCCCAGAAAGGATGGCTTGGGCCCCACTGGGAGGCCAGCATTCTTGGACAACCTTTAGCATGGGGGACATTTATTAGATTCAGAAAACAAAAACAGTTCATAAGGATTCCAGTGTAAGGAATGTTGGGGAATAAATATGGGGAGGGGCAAGCTCTGAGAAGCAGACTTCTATAGGACATCTTCAGGGCCTGAGTGTTCATCGTCAGACTTCCCACCATTAGGAGGTCAGGTTGGAGGCAAAGTCATGAAAACATTCACTATTGTACTACTGTATTAGTCTGTTTTCATGCTGCTGATAAAGACATAGCCGAGACTGGGAAGAAAAAGAGGTTTAATTGGACTTACACTTCCACATGGCTGGGGAGGCCTCAGAATCATGGCAGGAGGTGAAAGGCACTTCTAACTTGGTGGCAGCAGGAGAAAATGAGGAAGATGCAAAAGTGGAAACCCCTGATAAAACCATCCAGTCTCGTGAGACTTACTACCACAAGAACAGTATAGGGGAAGCCACCTCTATGATTCAAATTCTCTCCCACCAGGTCCCACCCACAACCCATGGAAATTATGGTAGTACAATTCAAGATGAGATTTGGTGGGGGACACAGCCAAACCGTATCGTTCCACCCCTGGCTCCTCCAAATCTCATGTCCTCACATTTCAAAACCAGTCATGCCTTCCCAACAGTCCCTCAGAGTCTTAACTCATTTTAGCATTAACCCAAAAGTCCGCAGTCCAGCCAGTCATGGGGCTCATGCCTGTAATCCTAGCACTTTGGGAGGCCAAGGTGGGCAGATCACTTGCGGTCAGGAGTTCAAGACCAGCCTGGCCAACATGGTGAAACCCCATCGCTACTAAAAATACAAAAATTAGTCAGGCTTGGTGGTGTGCACCTGTAGTCTCAGCTACTCGGGAGGCTGAAGCAGGAGAATCACATGAACCTGAGAGGTGGAGGTTGCAGTGAGCCAAGATCATACCACTGTACTCCTGCCTGGGTGACAGAGCAAGATTCCATCTCAAAAAACAAACAAAACAAAAGTCCACAGTCCAAAGTCTCATCTGAGACAAGGCAAGTCCCTACCACTTGTGAGCCTGTAAAATCAAAAGCAAGTGAGTTACTTCCTAGATACAATGGGGGTACAGGTATTGGGTAAATATAGCCCTTCCAAATGGAAGAAATCAGCCAAAACAAAGTAGTACACGGCCCATGCAAGTGTGAAATCCAGTGAGGCAGTCAAATTTTAAAGCTCCAAAATGATCTCCTTTGACACCAGGTCTCACATCCAGGTCACGTCGATGCAAGAGGTAGGTTCCCATAGCCTTGGGCAGTTCTGCCCCTGTGGCTTTGCAGGGTACAGTCTCCCTCCTGGCTGCTTTCATGGGCTAGCATTGAGTGTCTGCGGCTTTTCCAGGTGAATGGTGCAAGCTGTCAGTGGATCTACCATTCTGGGGTCTGGAGGACAGTGGCCCTCTTCTCACAGCTCCACTAGGTGGTGCCCCAGTACAGACTCTGTGGTGGGGCTCTGACCCCACATTTTCCTTCTGCACTGCCCTAGCAGAGGTTCACCATGAGGGCCCCACCCCTGCAGCAAACTTTTGCTTGAGCATCCAGGCGTTTCCATACATCTTCTGAAATCTAGGCCAAACCTCAATTCTTGACTTCTGTGCACCCACAGGCTCAACATCACATGGAAGCTGCCAAGACTTGGATCTTGCACCCTCTGAAGCCACAGCCCAAGCTCTACCTTGGCCCCTTTCAGCCACAGCTGGAGCAGCTGGGACACAGGGCACCAAGTCCCTGGGTTGCACATGGCACAGGAACCCTGGGCCTGGCCCATGAAACCACTTTTTCCTCCTGGGCCTCCAGGCCTGTGATGGGAGGGGCTGCCATGAAGTTCTCTGACATGGCCTGTAGACATTTTCCCCATGGTCTTGGGGATTAACATTAGGCTCCTTGCTACTTATGCAAATTTCTGTAATCAGCTTGAATTTCTCCCCAGAAAATGGGTTTTTCTTTTCTATTGCATAGACAGGCTGCAAATTTTCCAAATTTTTATGCTCTGCTTCCCTTATAAAACTGAATGCCTTTAGCAGCACCAAAGTCACATCTCAAATGCTTTGCTGCTTAGGAATTTCTTCTTCCAGATACCTTAAATCATCTCTCTCAAGTTCAAAGTTCCACAAATCTCTAGGGCAGGGCAAAATGCTACCAGTCTCTTTGCTAAAATATAAGAAGAGTCACCTTTGCTCCAGTTCCCAGCAAGTTCCTCATCTCCATCTGAGAACACCTCAGCCTGGATTTTATTGTCCATATCACTATTGGCATTTTGGACAAAGCCACTCAACATGTCTCTAGGAAGTTCCAAATTTTCCCACGTTTGCCTGTCTTCTTCTGAGCCCTTCAAACTATCCCAATTTCTGCCTGTTACCCAGTTCCAAAGTTGATTCCACATTTTCAGGTATCTTTTCAACAACGCTCACTCTACTGGTACCAATTTACTGTATTAGTCCATTTTCATGCTGCTGATAAAGACATAGCTGAGACTGGGAAGACAAAGAGGTTTAATTGGACTTACAGTTCCACATGGCTGGGGAGGCCTCAGAATCACAGCGGTAGGCAAAAGGCACTTCTTACATGGGTGGTGGCAAGAGAAAAATGAGGAAGATGCAAAAGTGGAAATCCCTGATAAAACCATCAGATCTCATGAAACTTATTCACTACCATGAGAAGAGTATGGGGGAAACTGCCCCCATGATTCAAATTATCTCCCACTGGGTCCCTCTCACAACATGTAGGAATTATGGGAGTCCAATTCAACATGAGATCTGGGTGGGGACACAGAGCCAAACTATATCACCTACTATTTATAAAATTTAACCCCCATTCAAAGAGCACTACCCCCCCGCCCACACACACACACACACACACACACACACACACACACGCTGTTTGACACTGATGATTATGACCCACAAAGAAGTGTCTGGGATGGTGGAAGTCTTCTCCTTCATGGCCAAATGTACCACTTCTATAATACAAGGAATATAAAATGCAAATGGCCCACAAAATAATACTGCAATTTACCAAAGATGCAGGATGTCATGAAGTCAAGGAAAGTAACACAGAAGAACTGCATAAATCACAAGCAGAATCACCAATAAGTGATAATCTGGCAGAGTTAGATACATTTGGCAGATCACAGATGGCAGAATTAGACACATTAGCCATCGAAGAAAATCAAAAAGGATAATGACATGATAGGTGCTTCAAAGGAAAATATTTCTAATATAAACAAAGCTCAAGGAAAACTTAATAAGACTGTTACTATATTTACAAAATTACTCTGTTGTTGATCATGCTGCAAAGGCCAAAGGTAAAGAATACATTTTTGCTAGCATACAATGTATTGGGATAACTGTACTGAAGAAACAATTGGTTCATTCTTGGTTCATCATAAGCATTCACATATAATTGCAATGCAACTCAATTTTATTAAATAAACATGACAATTTTTTGTTCCATTTTCAAAATAATTTCCCACCGAATCTCAGCCTTTTATGATTCTCTATGAAGCCATTGTCCTCATTTTAAGTTTATTCATCTTCAATAACACGTTTTGGGCATGAGGACTTCTTTTCTATGGTCAGACAGAAAGATAACCAACTCCATTTATCATTGATGGATGAATAGGAACATGCCAATTTTGGGAAAGGAAAGAAGAACCTATTAACAAAGGAAACACCATATACAAAAGCAAAAATATATAAAAGTCTATTTGGTTTTAAAAGTGATTTTTAACTCTTGGTGTAGGCAGAGGCTCTTTGAGAATTTGGTGAGAGATATAAATACTGTCTTTCAAAGAAACACATAGAGGTGCAAGCACACAAAAATTTACCTACAACTTCAGGGTGTTCATGAACATTCAAGGTCTAATCATGACCTTCAGATTGAGAACCACAGGTTAGGAGTCAGCCTGTATTCTGGTATGACTATGGAAAAGACTGTGCTCATTCAAGATGCTCAGGAAGTATCACATATTCATTTAAAAAGCATGTATTTCACACCACACTGTGCCAGGCATTGTTCTAGACTGTAGCTGACTAATTGCATCTGTGGCCCCAAAGAATAGATTTCCTATATCTACCAGTGGCCTGGTAACTTTGCAGTCTCTTCCATTCTGGCTCTGGGCTTGGCCATGTCACTTGCCCTGTCCAGTGAGACAGTAGCAAACTTGACATAAGTAGAAGCTTGAGAAAACACTTACATATTTCCACTTCCCCTCTTGGACACCTCTCCACCCTCCTGCCCCTCACATACACACACCAGGCAGTCTGGGATAACTTGTTGGGGGCTGAGAAGCCACATACAGCAAGTTGAGTCTTCCCATCACAGTTATCCTAAGCCAGCCAGCACCTAGCCAACCTTCAAACTGATGTGACACATGTTAGAGACATGAGCTAGCCCAGCCAAAATCAGTCGAGTCTGGCCCAGATTAATAGATCATGCTTATTTAGAGGTTCATAAGAAATTATTAATGGTTGTTGTTTTAAGCCACTAAGTATTTGAGGATAGTTTGTGATACAGCAATAGCTAACTGACACATAAGCAGTGTGGATACAGCAGTGAAGAAAACAGACAATACTCTTGTATTCATGGAGCTTACATTCCAGCAAAGAGTAAAGGGAAATGAAGGTGGAGAAAGGTAAAGCAAGACCAATTTTTGAAGGCCAGAAAGGCCTTACAGAAGATCTTGGTCACATTTCAAGACGTAATGAGTAACAACTGAGAGTTTTTTAAACAGTAAAGTGATATAAGTAGATTTTTATTCTAAAAAGATATTTTTGGTAGCTGTGGAGAGGAGCAAGAATTGCAATGCACTGACCAATTAGAAATGTGCTCTGATAGCACCGGTGAGAAAATAAGGAGGCCTAAACCATGGAATTGGCAATGAAGATGGAGAGAAAAGGAGTAGCTTGAGAAATATTTAGGAGGTAATGTTAAAAGTTGCCAGTCATTTTTATTTGAAAAATGAAGAGAAAAGCAGAGTTGTATATGACAACAAATTACTTCTTCATTTATTTAATGAATATTTACTGAAGGTCCACTATATGTCAAGCACACTGCGCAGGTAGTAGGGATTTATTGGTTAGTGAAACTGGCCAGGAACCCTGTCTTCTTAAGTGTGGTGGTGAAGATCATTGATCAAATAAACACTTAGATAAACACACACTTACAAAGTAGGACAAGTGGCATGAAAGAGAATAATAAGAAAGTTCCAATTTACAACTGGGCAGGAGCACTTAGAGAAAGTCTCTCTGGAGACATTAAATTTAAACTAAAGCCTAGTGAATGAAAAGAAATTAACCAGACAAAGAGTCAGATAACAAGTACATCAGACAAAAACAAACAAATAAAAAAACATCCTGTTTGAAGACCTTGGGGCAGGAAAGGCTTTTGAAGATGTAAATGAAAAAGTAAGAAAATGAGTAAAAGGAAGAGTGGCACAATATGAATGAGAGAGAGTAGCAGAGACCAACACAGGCAGGGCCTGTGGTTCATGATAGGAATCTAGAATCAAAATTCAAAGTGCAGTAAGAAGTGACAAAAGGCAGGAGCAACAGGTCTGGAAGCAAATGCTGAGCTCATTGTGGGAGGGACTACTAGGTTAAGGTGCCTGGAGAAATGTATGTGGACATGCCCAGATGGCATTAGAAAGGGAGGTCTGAAGGTGGTCAGAGAGGTCTGACCCAAAGACAGTGGTTTGGCAATTATCAGTTTGGAGGACACAGCTAAAACCAGATTTACGTTTGCAATCCCCCAAAGAGAATATGTAGATGCGAAGAGAAACCCACAAGTGGAAACTCTTGAAAAACTGAGCAAGAGACTGTAGCCTTCCCAGATGACTCAGGCTGGAATATTGTTACCAGGTCTCCAAGCAATTACAGGAAGAAATTGGGGATGGAAATGAGAAGCCCAAGAGGATACTCTTATGGCAATGGAATATTTATTTCTATTCCTCTCCATGTCAAAACATTATTATTGTTAATGAATTTGACTTGTCACATGTTGTGAATTTGGTAATAAAATAAAAACTCTAACTTGATCTTTAAGAAAAAATTTTGAACTGGTCAAAATGGCCTTTTCTTCTCGTAAATTTTTTTTAAGTCTTGGTATTGGCCTCAGTGTAAGGCCAGCCACTGTTAAATAATTTCACATGGAACTATACCCTCTCCCTATTTCAACCCTAACTAAGATTTCAAATTTGAAGCTGCAGAGTTTGACTAAGAATATAAATGAAATAAACATCAGGTGGCCCAGATTCTAATTATTGTCCTCAACACCATTGGTAGGTGTTGAGACCTGAGCTAAATCATGTCTATCTGTACCTCAGTTTTGTCCCCTATGAAATTAGATAAACGGACTTGAATATGCCTCACATCTCTTACAGAGTTCTATCAAAAAGGCAGGCCAGTAAGCCACTCTCAATGAACTTCTGTCATGTCCCAAACCTACACTTATGTCATCTCATTTGATACATGCAGCCTACTATGAGGTATAAGTATTGTTGTTGCCAGTGTAGAGATGGGAAGACTAAAGGTCAAAAAAGTCAGTGTTCTGGATATGAACTGGCAGTTAAACTAAATAAAATGTTGAAGTAAAGAGATACACACAACCCTCAAAACGTTGTGGCATTATAACTCCATCACTGAGATTTGTAGGGTGCTGGGCAGAATGTAAGCACTCTAAGGTCTCAGTCACAAGTACACATCTCTTCAGTAGAAGCGTGAAAGCAGACAAAGGCTATATGCAAACAAACATGGCCATGTTCCAATAAAAATCATAGGCCCTGAAAAAAAAAAAGGCAGTGTACTCGTCTGTTCTCACACTGCTGTGAATAAAAACCCAAGACTGAGTAATTTATAAAGGAAAGAGGTTTAATTGACTCACACAGTTCCACATTGCTGGGGAAGCCTCAGGAAACTCACAATCATGGTGGAAGGCCAATAAGAAGTAGAACCATCTTCACAGGGTGGTAGAGGAAATGTCAGATGCTTATAAAACCATCAGAGCTCATGAGACTCACTAACCATCATGAGAGAAGCATGGGGGAGCCACTCCCACGATCCAATTACCTCCATCTGGTCCTGCCCTTTACACGTGGGGATTACAGGGATTAAGATTCAAGATGAGATTTGGGTGGGGTCACAGCCAAACCATATCAGGCAGTGTTATAGTAGAAAAAATTTGGGTTTTGTGTCAGATAAGCCTGGGTTTTCGTAGGTTCTAATACTTACTGTGCCAGTCATCAGTGTATCACCTCTCAGTGCCACATTCATCCTTCAACTGCCCAGTCTTGTGAGGCTAGAGCTGGACCGTATGAACATTTCTCCTTCACCAGCTGGTATTATATTATGCTTTGTCAGTAGAGGGCACTAGAGGCCCACTACAACGGACTTTTCTTCCTGGTTCCACATGCTTACCTGCTTGCTCTTTGTCAGTAGCAACCGACTTGTAAAGGACATCCAGTTATGCTCATAGCTTAGCACATTTCACTGACATCCCAGAGGGCAGCTTCCCAGCAAATTTCAGCAGCGCTTCCAGGAGTGGCTCCCCAGAAAGTCTTGTCACACCCCCAGAGGACAAATCCCTGGAGAGTTTTCTCAGCACCCCAGAGGCTGGTTTCCCACTGTGGCACCTCAACAAAACTCTCCATCCTCCAGTGGGCTATAGCCACACCCCTCCAACGAGGTCTGAATGCCAGCGTTGAGGAGAGGGTGTTATCTTCCAGATGTGTTCCTTCCTTGGGTACCCTGCCTCAGCCCTAGGGGTAGTACTGCTCCCTAAATCCTCTATTCCTGCATTATTTCAAGTAATCCTTACCCCTCAGTAGTTAATCTTCCTTGTTGCTAGTTAGCAGCTCTTTAGATTAAACTTTCCCTACTCAAATGAGTGTGCATTTTCTATCTTCTGACTGGACCCTGACTGATACGCTTAGAGAAATTCACTTAACCTCTCTGAGCTTCAACTCCTTCTGCAAGATGAAAATAATAATACCTCTCTTGCCAAATTGTCAGAAAAAAATTAGAGCTGCTGTAATATATAGCCCTTAGAATGGTGTTAGTGACAAGTATGAAATAGTGGAAGCTTTTTATGATTATTATCATTATTATTAATTTATTCAAGTCACATAGCTAGTAAATGTTGGAGATGGGATTGAACTGGAATTTAAAGGAATGTAAAGACGACTTTCTTGCCACAGTTAAATGTTAACATATCCATCTCCTTAAAAACACGAGTCCTTTGAAGATAGTAAGAGCAGAGGACTGCTTGTTCCACCCCCTCCTCTGCCACCACAGTGCTAGGCCTCCACACACAATGACCTCAGGCCATCGCTCACACTCCCCAGAGGTGGCATTAAATCTGGCGGCTTCCACTCCAGGTTGCTCTGGGCCACAACTAAGGCCGGCTCTGTGACCTCGGACAAGGCATGTCCCCTCTCTGAGATGTTTTGTAGAACAGAGATAATAAGAGTGGCTATCTCACAGAGGTGGAGTAACAGAGACAGTAAGAAACATTAAGCTGCAGCCGCCCTCCACAGAGACCCCTGAACTGAGCAGGGGCTGGGGCAGGAGTGAGAGCTCAGTCCCAACACTCTGGCCTCTGGACAGCAGCTCGGGTTCAGATTTCTTGAGGAAAATGATTTACACCTAAACACATTCCAAAACTGTCTCTGGATAAATTGGCTCTTGGTCAAATTATAAAAAAGAAAAATAATAACTAATTTTTGAGCACTTTATCCCTCGCTAAGCATGTCACATGGAGTGACTTATTTACTCATCATCATAACCCTAGCCTACCCCTATTAATAATATGCATACAACACCATATATCTATATAGGTTTTTTTTTTTTTTTTTGGTTAAAGCAAACTATCACATCTTTAATTTCTTTTATCTTCACGATGAGTCTAGGTGAACATTTTTATTATCTCCAATTACAGCTGTGTAAACAAGCCCAGAGAAGGGAGGTGACTTGCTAATGGCAAGGAGAATTAGTGACAGAACCAGAGAACCCAGGTCTCAATCCTGGGCACCAGTGCTTTTTCAACTACAGGACTCAGCTGCAGAGACAAACACGGAATAAAATTGAACAATATGAAAAACCTCAAGTACAAGAATTGCTGCCATGCCAGGCATGGTGCCTCACGCCTGTAATCCCAGCGCTTTGGGAGGCCAAGGTGGGCTGATCGCCTGAGGTCAGGAGTTTGAGACCAGCCCGGTCAACATGGTGAAACCCTGTCTCTACTAAAAATACAAAAATTAGCCGGGCGTGGTGGCGCATGCCTATAATCCCAACTATCCAGGAGGCTGAAGCAGGAGAATTGGTTGAACCCTGGAGGTGGAAGTTGCAGTAAGCTGCGATCACACCATTGCACTCCAGCCTGGGCAACAGAGCAAGACTCCGTCTCAAAAAAAAAAAAAAAAAATCAACTACAGGACTCTTCTCCCTGCTGCTGACCTCCCCACCCTCTTCCCACAGATTCCTGCTCCACCCCACCCTCCCTACTGCCCCTTCCTCTGCCTCTGGTGCCTGCTATAAACCTTCCCCCACCTCCTCCTCCAGACTCTGTGCTCTCAGGGGATCTGGGTTTGAGGGTATGCTCTGCACCCACCAGCTGCATAATCTTGGAGAATCACTTCTGCTCCCTGACTCTTAGTAGCCTCATCTGTGAACGAGGAGAGAGATGGTACTATGTAATTCCTAAGGGCCTTCCTAACAGTAAGTAGTCTGAGTAGAAAACAGCTGACAAACTCATTTATAGTAAGGTGTGACTGATTGCTGAGTAGGCATGCTCTGTCATCTCATCAAAGAGAAGTTGCATTAAACAGGGCATGGCTGAAGGGGGTATTATTTAGCCAAAGGAATGACTCTGTCGTTATAGAATGAAAGATACCTTGAGTTACCTAGCTGTAGTGTTTGGGACAATTTAGGAGTGGGAGACTAATGAAACTTCTTAGGTCTATCATATAAGCATCCTTCAAGCCCCACAGAGATCATGTCCCATTCATACTTAAACTCCCTACAGGTTATAGCATAAAATCCCTTGCCTGCTCCAACCCCTTCTTCCAGATCTATCCACTACTGCTTGCCCTTGTGTTTCCCCTCAAGCCAAAAGGAGCCCCCATTATTGCTCAAACATGGCTCTTTCCAACTCTTCATCTCTGCCACATACCAACCTCATCTGGAGTCAAATTCCCTTTCCCTCCCTCCACTGACAAATCCCAATCACTCAGGAGAACCCACTCATATACCCCATTTTCCTCTCTTTCAACCTACTTTTCTCCCTCTCCTCCAACCCCTTGGAATGCTCATCTTGCACCTCTGATGACTCTGATGGCATTAGCACATGTGATCACCGTCACTAGGGAGCAGGCCCCTCGAGAGCAGAGACTGCTTGTCTTAAAGTTTGTACAGAAAGTACGCCTTGCAGACTCTCAGTAAGTGCCAGGTGAATTGGATGAAGGAATTAACTGCCAGTGAGTGTTTGGAAGAGGCAATATGTAGAGTCATGTGCCCTTAGAAGTAGTTTGGAGCCACCTCCCCCAGCCTCTTTAGGCCATTTAAAGGCCATGGAAATACACCACCAACTGCCCTTCAGGAGGCCCAGCCGAGGATGCCGACGTGACCGCCATGGATGCTGCCCCTCTGCACCTTCCTCCCCATATGCACTGAGGCAAAGCTTCCCCGGACAAGCACCCAGCCAACGACAGGCACGGTGAGGGTGCTGGTGCCCACCCACTCCTACCAGATGTAGGCCCCCAGCCATGGGCTTCTTGGCTTGGGAACTATGACGGCAGCCTGGCCGAGACTACCCTGAGGTGTGCTGCAGTCTGAGACCTTCCTGCCCAACCCTCTTTCCTTCCCCTGTGCTTTCCCAGGTAACAGATCCGCAACAAGACTGCTGGCTCGCCCTGCCAACTCCTGCCCTCTCCCCTTTCACCTTCGTAAGCATTCCCCGAATACATCTCTTGAACAAGTAACCCTTCTTGGCATGTGCTTCTCAGGGAAACTGAACTAGCATTTCCTCTTTGCTGGAGATGAGTTCACACGTGATCAGCAAATGAGACCCATGTCCTTCATTTCTCCCTGCCCAGGAGACACTGGGAGGACCAGCATCTGGAGACTGGATCCCCAGAACCACTGCTCTATTCTCTCGGACCTCTTCAGCTCTCTGCACCTCCTTCACGCTGATGTTGGCCTGCTTGCCACTCCGGGGCACTCGGCCCCCCTAATTTGACCCTCCAGCCCCCTCCCTCCCAGCCTCCAACACAACTCCACTTCCTGGCACTGACCTCATCTTCCTCCCACAGCTCCTGCATCAGGCTGGGCCATGCCTCCTCCGACACAGCCCTAGGGCCTCTCCCACAAGTGGCCTGCTTGAGGGGCAGCCTCCACCACCCATACATCCTCCACAGTGGTGGTGGGGTCCCTGGTGGGCACAGCTTCTGTCTCCTAAGGCAGAGCCAGGGTGGCCCCGTTGAGGCCCTATCTGAGGGACCTTCACAGAAATCCCTGCCTAAAACAATGACAGTGACCAGGGTGGGAGACACCTGCAGGTCTTATGCACCAAATCCAGGAGAGGCAGAGATGTGTCACAACTGGAGCAGGAACTAGGGAGCTCAGACCCAGAGGAAAGGACTCAGAACGAGCACACTTGGATGAAACAGGAGAGGATGGGTTCCCGAAAGATTACCTCGGGTGCAGCTAGGACTGCTGTGGGGTCACCTGAGTGTCTCAGGATGAGGCTAGCCTGCCTCCAAGGGCAGATGGAAGGGATCAGCCATCACTGTGCCCACCCAGGCCTTGGCCACTCTAGTCAAACAGCCTGGGAGGGCATGCAGCTGCCCAGGGTTCCTCCAGCAAAGCCCAAGATGGGCCTTCCTCTGCCTTGTTTGCCCCGTTCGCTACCCCCATTTCCTGTCTTCCCTTTGTTCCTTGCCACAAGTTTCTCTCTGACTACTCCTAGATACTGCAGAGGGCTGGACACTGACCCCCACAACTCTGCCACCAGCCATATAAGTGCTGCTGTGCCCCTTCCAGCTGATTATCACCCACCGCCATCCCACCAGATGACTCTGGATGGCACCACATCTATGCACTGAACCCCCGCCCCCGGAGACCTCCGTCCTGTCCACCCACACAGCCACTCCATCGTACCAGCCAGGGCTTCCTCCTTTTCACTGGTCCAAGCCCCTGAGGCCCCTGTGAAGCTCAAGGTCAAGTCCATGACCAGAGGCTAATGACTTTTGCCTTTGGATCTCAAGATCCCACCTTACACTGAGGAAGTAGGTCCTCTCCAGATCATCCCTCACAGCCTGCCCAATTTGGTAATCCCATAAGAATTTGATCCCACAATCCCATAAGCACTTGGTTCTCAGTATGTCTTCTGCAAACACTGTATCTGTTTTCCCTTCCTTGTACTGTGGAACGGGCCACTAGGCCAGGCCACAGCTGTCTCCCGGCATCCGTTGCTACCCAATCTCTTTGTGAAGGGACTTCCTGTGCAGGAATAAAGAGAACTTCCCACTCCCCAACCCGCTCTGTTCCATATCCCAGCCACTGGGACGGTGACCTCCCCACTCAGATCCATAGAAGGGGAGACAAAATAAATCCTTCGCAGACCCCAACACGTACTGATGGCCACACATCTGCTGCATCCCCACTGTTCACTCTCACATGGGGAAAACACACGGACTCCCTCACACACATCCTCACACTCACTACCCAGCACATCCAATCGCTTCCTGTCTTAAAAACACTGAGTTTATCATCGCTCTACATGTTTCTAATACGTACAAACTCTTACACAAGCCCTCCCAATCCTCCTGCTCACATTCCTTCTCTCTCTCTCTCTCTCTCTCATATACACATACACACACACAAACACACACACACACACACACACACACACACACAGAGGGATCACTCCTTTCTGCACGGAGAAGCACCGAACTCAGGCTTTGACCCTAGCTTCTCTCCCAGCACCTCCCAGGTAAAAAGGTGCTCCACTCAGGACCTGGCTGCCATAGCCCCTGTCTCTGCTCTTCCACACACCCAACCAGCCTTCAAGGCCTGTCCTTCTCATTGCAAGGCCCAAAGTGAGCTACAGACAAAATCATGAAGACAGCAAAAAATGTTTTCTAAGTACTGAATAATGCTCTCAGGTGACGAAGGACATGCAAATGACTGTGAGCTCTTGGACTTGAGCAGAGCTGACTACAAGAGGCTCCAAAGGAGAGGGAGTGGGTGGAGAAGAAGCTGAGCCTGAAAAATGTCACTCACCCCCTCAGGCACAGGAAGGGGGCCAGGAGCATGTGTAAGTACATCATTTCCGCACCCCACCACAAAACACAGCTATCCTTCCATACCAAGGGGCCATTTATTTCGCCAGTTTCTTCATCCTAAAACAGTAACTAACACTGATGAGTACTTATTCTGAGCTAGGGAACTGTGATAAATGCTAGCCACACATTAACTTCGCTTCAATTTCCTAACAACCTTACAAGGTAAACATTATTATGATCACTGTTTTTACAGGTGAAAAACAAAACTAAGGGTTAAGAGAATTTAAAGTAACTTGCCCAAGGTCACCCAGCAGGTGAGGAAGGAGGTTATATACAATCTGTGTGGCCCCCCAAGCCTGCCAGTGATAGAAGCACCTGCCTCCAACACCTCCCTATCCTCACTTTTAAACTCAGACAGAACCAAATTCAAATCCTGACCACCCCATTGACTGACTGTGACTCCAGGTAAGCTACTCAATCTCACTAGCCTCCATTTCCCTACTTGTGAAAGGAGAATAAAAGAACCTGTTTGGCAGAGTTATTCTAAGGACTATCGAGGGTTCACCTGAAGCACTTAACACATTGCCTAGCCCACAATAGGTCCTCAACAAATGTCTCATCTCTGTCTTCCTATAAAATTACGGCGGTATCTTCAAAGACCAAAGTAAGCCTACGAGGTAAAAGTCCAAGTCCAGGATTCCAGATTTGGAAAAGGACAGGAGTGAAGCTTTTTCAAACGTAGTTTTTAGTATAAATAAAAAATAATGTTCTCCTTCCTGCCACGGAGGTTAGCCATATGGAACTCATTTCCCTGACTGGCGGTGCGGGCTGAAGCCATGAGCAGGTTCAACTCAAGCTGTGATTGTTTGATGGATGACAGAGCTAGAAGGGGGTAATACAGATAAGTAATAACACCTCCCGTTTGTCCTGCACTTTACAGTTTGCAAAAGCTTGCCCACCCGTTATCTCGTTTGATCCTCACAGCCACCCTCAGAGGTGGGCAATGTGGTCAAGGATATCAAGAATGAGGTCATCTCCATTTGACAGATGAAGAAACAGAGGCCCAAAGAGAGAGCATGCCGCACCCATAGTGATGGCCAAGCCTCAAAGAAAACTAGGCCAGCTGACAGCGGCCCAAGGACCCTTTCCAGAAGGACAGAGGGGACTTCCTGCTAATAATAGCAGTAACTAATACTCATTTGCCAGCAGGGCCAGGACAACAGCAAAATGAGAAAGACACACAAAACACAAAAGTTTTTTTGTTTTTGTTTTTTGTTTTTTTTTAGACAGAGTTTCTCTCTTGTTGCCCAGGCTGGAGTGCAGTGGTGTGATCTTGGCTCACTGCAACCTCCATCTCCTGGGTTCAAGCAATTTTCTTGCCCCTCCCAAGCAGCTGGGGGTACAGGCGTGCATCACCACACCCAGCTAATTTTGTATTTTTAGTAGAGACGGGGTTTCACCGTGTTGGCCAGGCTCGAACGCCTGACCTCAGGTGATTCCCCCCACCTCAGCCTCCCAAAGTGCTGGGATTACAGGCGTGAGCCACTGCATCCAACCCACAGCACAAAATTTAGTGAGGCAAGCAAGCACAGGGTGAGTGTCTTCACAGATTTTTGCACCCTAGGCACATCACCCTAGTCCCAGCCCTGCTTACCAAGCTCTGTTCTAAACACTTTATACATCTTAGCTTATTTAGTCCTCATAACAAACCATAAAGCAGATACCATATCATCACCTCCTATAGACATGGACAACAAAGACACTCCTTTGCAGACGTGGGAAAGAGAGGGGTGATGTAGATTGCTCAAGGTCTTATAAGATTTCACACTCATGCACTAAACTATTCTACCTACCCTGCCACACTGCCACTGACCATGGCTACAGTCTCTAAGGCTCACCAGCATGGCCTTTCCAAGAAAGGTCGATGAGTAAAACTGCAGAAGAAAAGAACTGACATTCAATGTGTCCCTGAAATATATACAATTAACTCTTGTTTGTTATTTGCAGTAGTTATCTTCTATAAAGTTGCTGTGAACACAGAATTTGTGAATGCTGAACCATTGTTCCTAGGGGAAGTGCCGAGTTAGGTTCCTTCAACCTCCGGTTGTTGCATTGTCATCAAGTAATCAATACATAACTTTGTTTCATGTGTTTCTGTTTAAACACACCTTATTAAACAAATACTGTTGATGCATTTAACATTGAACTCACATCCAACAGCACTGCAAATTATACACAAACAAAGCTTATGTAACACACGTTCTCTCCAGAAGGCATATTACAGACTTCTTGCTGTTAGAAACACTAGACGGTACTTTAGTATTACTCTTGAGGCCATCATAAACAGCAACATCGCCAACAAATGAAGCACAAAAATGCAAACAACATAGCACTAAACAGATCACGAAAAGGCAGGAAACTGTCTTGTTCAACCTCAGATGGAAACATGCATCAAGTAACTCAAATTTATCACCACTGTGTACATGTCCACAGATGGCTGCAGAAACACCAGGAGCATTGTTTGGGGGTTACAAATAAATTTTAGTAAGTAGGCAAATTTGCAAATAGGAAATCTATGAATAATGAGAATCTGTAGATACGTATACACACACAATCATATACCCACTTTATAGAGAAGGACACAGAGGCTCAGAGAGGCCCACTGACCTGCTCACTGCAGTGTAGCTCCGGAATGGCAGGATTTGAACCCAGGGGCATTCCTCCCAGATTTCTCTCCTTCAAAGAGGAGTATGTTGGATCTTTTCCATCATTCCCGGTCCTCCTTTTATGAACCCCAAAGAGCTCAGTGTAGTGTCACACAGGATTTGAAAGAATCAGAAGACTCAGGTTTGAGAGCCAGCCGGACCCTCAGTTTTCCCATCAACGGAGATAATAGCTCCTGCCTCACATGAGGGTTGTCAGGATTCTAATGAACCTGCAGGTGCTTGAAGTGTGAGTTACTGACTTTACTGCCCCTGCAAACAGGCCTTTCCCATTAAAGCTAATGCTTCCATTCCGGTGCTATCCCACTGAGCAGACTGGGATAGGTCCAGGCCCTCCCCCAGCTGGAGCTGAGAGCCCTTTCCTGGCAGGCCTGGGGCTGTGAGAGGAACCTGCGAGCACACTCCGGAAAAGGATGCTCGTGCTTTTTCTAGTGGACAGTAATCCCTCACAGACCCTTGCCTTCCTCCAGAGCCAAAACACAGCCCAAGGTTTATTTTTAGAAACACAATTTTTTCTCCCTTTTCTTTTTCCTTCTAGGGTCTGATAGCGCAAAATGGCCCCCGCAAGAGGCCCCCTGTGCAAGCTGAGCATGTGGCGCTGTGGAAAGATTCCACACTTTGAAGTCAGACAGCACTGTGTCCAAACGCCAAGGCTGCTAATAAGTGCATGACCCTCACTCACCTGCTTGGACGCTCGGTTTTCTTATCACAAAATGCATTGAGTAAAATAGTACCTGCCTATTGAAGGATTGATTGAAGAATTAAATACGTTAAGGTCCTTTGCACTGTGCAACTCCAAGCATGTCCTGGAACCAGCAGCATAGGCATCACCCTTTAGAAATGCAGAAACTCAGGCCCGCCCCAGACCTACTGAATCAGAATCTGTTTTTTAACAAGACCCCAGGTATGTATTAGAGTGTGGGCAGCATTGCCCTGGCACCCTGTCCAGCAGGCAATAGGTATCAAATAAATACTATTATTGTTATTATGTGGGTCCAATCCTCAAGCTGTTTACAGATAACTAATACGAGCACAGAGATCATTAATACAGGGCGAGGGGCATTATGGGAAGGTAAGCAAATTGGGCGTAGAGATGGGAGAATGATTGCAACATTTGGCGACTCAGCTAAAGCCTTTGACCTCAACTTTGCTTATTGTTTTTGTTTGGTTTTGCTTTAATAATGTTCCTCCTTTTTTAATAAGTGTTTAACCTTTATTCTACACTAACTGTGTTCTAAGCTCTGTTCTGGGCCCTGTAGAGAGAAAGCTGAATGAAGCCATGTTTCCTTTACTCAAGTAGTTTACTGTCTAATCAGAGACATATAAACCAATAATCTCAAAAAAAATTTTTTTTTTTCTTGAGACAAATTCTCGCTCTCTCACCCAGGCTGGAGTGCAGTGGCACAATCTCGGCTCACTGCAGCCTCAGCCTCCTGGGCTCAAGCAATTCTTCTCTGAGTAGCTGGGATTACAGGCACCTGCCACCATGCCCAGCTAGTTTTTTTATTTTTAGTAGAGACAGGGTTTCCCCATGTTGGCCAGGCTGGTCTTGAACTCCTGACCTAGTGATCCACCCACCTTGGCCTCCCAAAGTGCTGGGATTACAGGCATGAGCCACCACGCCTGGTGAAAATTTTTTATTTAAAAAGTGTTATGATGCAGAGATGGAAGCCAACAGGTCATGGAATAATGAATGGCTGGGGAGCTCAGAGGACAAGATTGCCCCTAGGCCCTCCATTCCAGGGCAGACAAAGATGCTTTGAACATTTTGCTATTTCCTATCATGCCTTCTTTTTCTTCTCTCTCCTCTTTCTCCCTCTCTCTCTCTCCCCCCACCTCCCCCCACCTCTCTCTTTCTCTCTCCTTCTCTGTCTCTCTCTCTCTCTCTCAGTGTTTTCACATAGTTGGGCCATATTATATAAATCTGCACATTGCCTTTTTGGCTAACATGATTACGTAAGTATAACCCTATATGTAACTGGGATGGTGAACAAATAGGACTCATAGGATGTGGTGTTTTTATTTTTGTCTCATAATAGCCTTTAAAATACATTGGGAAGAATTGTTCCTCCTCTGCCTCTAGATGAAAACTATGACAGTTCTCGTGAATCTTCTGTTCACACGCATGTGATTTAAAAAAGAAAAAAAAGCCTTACCTTCTTTTTACATCAAAGATGTAGTCTCAATTCAACTATTAAAAGTCCCATGGAATAATCAGAGCTCCATTTTTCATTCGAAGGGTCGGCTACTTCCCCTCCCCATAGCTAAGGGTCTGCTGCAAGCCAGAAGTTTTCTTTGCAGGGGAGTAGGTTGAGGAAAGGCATGGTGCTTCTTCCCTCCTCCGTTTGATATTTCCACACTTCTTCACTCTTCTTACTAATTATGCCTCGTCCTCTTCGCTCCCCAGGGATGGGGAGAGAGGAACGAGAGGTAAAGTGAGAGAGGCAGGGAAGTTCTTAATGGACTGATACTGTCGTAAGACAGCTTTATCACACTCTCAGTTCAGCTGTGTTTAAAGCTCATTCTGTGAACCCAGTCTCCTGGCTTCTCTATGTCCCACACCTGTAGTTCCCTTGACGCGCTGCTCCTGCAGCTCCAAGGAACCCAGACACTCACCTCTCGCCTCTTTCTACAGAGTCTGTTTCTCCCTCTACCACTCACACTAGCTCCCTCTCACACATGGCCCACAGTCAGTCCATGGGAAACACTCGGGCATTCTTTTTTCCAACAAACTCTGGGAATGTAGTTATTTTATAACGGAGGCAAAGAGTCAGTAGCTATCAGACACCAAGGTAAATTGTAAGGCGGAACACCCTGGAGGTCTCCATGGTTATAATTTTAATGAGTAGGTGTATGTGTGCCTCCCAATGTATTCTCCTTTTCTTCCATGGTTACAGTACCCAAATGTTTAGTTGGGAACATTGTTGTGATTATGTTTTACCACTGAAATATAAACAAAGTGTTGTATGTGGAATTCTAAGATATTCCCTTAAAGTGACAGCATACATACATCATCCTGTTGCTTGAAATGTGGATGTGATGGATGGCTGGTGCTCCAGCACCCATCCTGAGCCATGAAGACTGAGCCTCACTCTAAGGATGGGGAGTGGAAAGCTGGAAAGAGGCTGACTACTGAGCCATCTCACCAAGTGTGGACTGCCCCCCTCCAGACTTCACTTATTCAGAGAAATAAGTTTCAATCTGGCTTAAATCACTATTTTAGGTATTTCTTAGCTAAGCCTAATCCTAACAGACTATGTAATAGTCCATTATATGGCTATTGTTTACTGGATCATAATTCTAATGTTATTCTTTAAGACGGTTTCCAATTTTTACTATTAGGAATAACACTGTGATGAACTGTTATCCATATTCCTGGTTTGTGGGGCTTTATTTATTTATTTATTTATTTTTGAGACAGAGTCTCACTCTGTTGCCAAGGCTGGAGTGCAGTGGTGAGATCTCAGCTCACTGCAACCTCCACCTCCTGGATTCAAGCAATTCTCCTGCCTCATCCTCCCAAGTAGCTGGATTACAGGTACCTGCCACCATGCCTGGCTAATTTTTTTGTATTTTTAATAGAGACGAGGTCCTGCCATGTTGACGAGACTGGTTTTGAACTCCTAACCTCAAGTGATCCTCCTGCCTCAGCCTCCCAAAGTGCTAGGATTACAGGCATGAGCCAACGTGTCCAGCCCCTGGTTATTTTCTAAGGTGGAAAATAAAGATCTTCATACAGATATAGCTTCATGTTGCTTTCCTAAATGTATGCTCTTTTATGTTTCCAGATGCAGCAGGGTATAGGTCCCATCATTCACATTTTTAACCTGCATGCAGACTTTAGAACACAACCCACTGTATTTGTCAGCTTTTGTTTCCATAATGCTGCATAACAAACACCCCAAAACTCAATAGCTTTCAACAACGAGAATTTATTCTCACAATTACAGATCTGCAGATCAACGATGGTTCAGTCAATTCAGGCTAGGCTTGACTGGGAAGCTCCACTTCAGCCTGCTGGACAGCTAAGTGTAGCGGCAAACTGTGGTCAAGTCTGCTCCACATGTATTTATTCCAGGGCTCAGGCTGAAGGGGCAGCAGCTACCCAAAAGCATATGCTCTTCTTGTGGTGGATCAATCACTGGAGCCCAAGAGCCAATCTCTTGGGCTTGGCTGGAAGATTTCCTAAACTCTCACAGCCCCTGATAAGGTGATATAAATGATCCAAGGCCTGACAGTGCTATTCAGAGAAGCCTCAACAGCAAATTCGACGTGCAAAGGCAGGAAGCAAGCGGCAAGTTCTTCCCTAGAAATTTTCAAAGAATAGAGTGTGTTAATTTGCCTAATTAAGCAAGATTTGGGTTCAACAAGCAACGCTGATTAAGCAGCTATGTCTTTGCTAGTTGTTTTCAGAAATATCATATCAATCCTCAAACAGATCTGTCGACAAGCATTAAGTTTACAGAGGCTTAAAACTGAAATAGAGACAAGAAGAGATGGTTTAGAATTACGCACCCACCCCCTAGTCAGTGGTAAGGATCTGATGTTTGTCACATAGGAAGAAGGGTTTGAGCATGTTCCAACCTGTGGGCAAGCAGAGGGCAGAGGTTAAGGCCAGTGGCCCTCACATCAGACTTCCTGGATTCAAATCCTAAGTTTGCCATTTTCTTTTTTCTTTTTTTTTTTTTTTTTTGAGATGGAGTGTTGCTCAGCTGCCCGGGCTGGAGTGCAGTGGCGTGATCTCGGCTCACTGCAACCACCGACCGTCTCACGGGTTCAAGCGATTCCCCCGTCTCAGCCTCCTGAGTCGCTGGGATTACAGGTGCCCGCCATAATGCCCAGCTAATTTTTGTATTTTAGTAGAGATGGGGTTTCGCCATGTTGGCCAGGCTGGTCTTGAATGCCTCTCTCAGCCTCCCAAAGTGCTAGGATTACAGGCATGAGCCACCACACCTGGCAAGTTTGCCATTTTCTAACTGTACAAGGTATTTATTTTTTCTGTGGCTCAGTTTCCCCATTGATAAAAGGAGGCCATAATAGCATATATTTCGTAAGGTTGTTGACAAAGTTTAGTGAAATAATGCACCTGAATTTCTTAAAACGCACCAGGCACAAAGAAAGTGCTTAATAAATGTTAGTGTTATGCCAGGGCAGCAACATTTAACTTCCATCAAAACTCAGATTGACCAAGAGCATGTGGCCCCTTTGTTCCGTCTATAACCTTTTTCCTACTAACTAGTAGATTTCCTCTATTTTTTTCCAATGCTTATGAATTTCAAAGAAGGAAGTATAGAATAGTTGTTTTAGTTTACCTTTGAGTGGATAATTAATGAGGTTAATTCTTTTCTCATATATTCACCAGTTAGAATATTTTTAGAAGCGTTTCAGGATGTCTAATCTTTGTCTTCTAAACCATTTGATTTTTGGAAATAGCCAAAAGCCATTCAAAAGGACAACCTGATTGTTTTAATATCTAATAAGGTTTGAACCTTCATATTGCACAATAATTTAAATGGTCCCTTCAAAGAATGGTCTCCTCTAAGGGGAAATAAAGGCTTAGTTTCTCAAACGCATCAGTCTTCTAGCTCCCCTCCAAGATGACATCTGCATATGAAGAGGGAGAGGTGGAGCTTGAACACCTTCGCGGCAGGCAAAAGGTCAGATTCCTCTTACTCTTCTAGGCAGGATTAGGTGGAGGTCCCTGATCCACCTGCATGCATCTTACCCTGCTGGCATTCACAGCTGAAGTCTGTGTCTGTACAAGAGTAACTTACAGCCTAGGCTTTCCTAAGCTGATCAGAGCCCAGGGGACTGCCTTGCTCGCTCTCACTCTCTGCAGCTCTTTGGACTCATCTATTGAGTCTAGACTCCTTCCCATTTGCTGTGACTCCAACTGGCCTGGCCCAGGTAGTCCACTGGGCAGCCCTTGCTACAGAGTACCTTGACCTTGCCCGACCATGGTGACTCCCATTGGTAATACTCCCTAGCCAAAATTCCACCATTTTCTGGGTCCATCTGTGCCTCACTGAAAATAAGAATGGCTCAGGAAAACTAAGTGTCAAGGCCTCCCTCTGCCACATCATACCACACTGCCATGTGGATGTGGTTACACCCCACGATGACAGTCTATTCCGCAGAGTCTCAAGCAGGGAGAAGGACAAAAGCCTCCCCTGCCCTTGATGATATCCCCACTTATCCAATAGTCCTCTCTATTTTCTGGGCCAAAGCTGGGAGAATACATGATCTAAACTGATTCTCTCACCTTCTTCTTCCTCCTTTTTCTCTATCTCTTTCTCTCTATCACAAAGAGCCCTAAAATGACAGATTTCCCCTGCATCATGCCCTCCATACTGCAGTTTCTTAGAGATACCCTAATAAAGGATGTGGGTATTTTCTCCGCACTTGGGGGGAACTCCATAAACTGGTTCGATCAGGCTGCATTGTTGAAAAGCCAAAGGGGAGGATTAAAGCAATTTAGAAATGGTTTTTCAAGACAACACCTGGCTTGCAAGGTTATTTTCTTGCTGAATAATTCTATTTGACATGCCAAAAGAGAAATATTAACTTGTTCTTTCTTTTTGCATTCCTTCTGTTATAAATCACAGTCTTCTTCCAGGATGATGGATGCCTCAAGACACCTAGAGCAAAGGTCGAGAAAGGAAGGAAGCAAAATAGAAAAGCACATTAATAGTTTTCAAAACATGACCTCCATTAAGCCATTATGATTGGTTGCAATTATAATCGTCCTTTCCTTTTTTCTCCTAATTGGGCTTAGAGCTTCTCAACTATATGTTATGTATAAGAATTAGTGTGAACAATGTGGGCCTTGTTGGAATCCTCATTCCAATAGACCAACTGTAAAAAGACACTTTTTAGATAATAAAGGAAACTTGGTATTAGATGACATCAATAAAGTATTAATTTGTTAAATGTGATAATGATACTATGCTTAGGTTAAAACTCTTCACTTTTTAAAAAGTAGACTTAAATATTTAGGGCATAATGACATGATGGCTACAATTTGCTTTAAAATATTACAAGAAAATAAAAGCTGGGGAGGCTATTCGATGGATGAACCAAGTGCAGCAAAATGCTGATGGTTGTAGAAATTGAATGAAGGCCACAGAAGAATTTTATCATACACAATTTATTTCTCAGCTGGGCATGGTGGCTCTTGCCTGTAATCCCAACACTTTAGGAGGATGAGGTGGGAGGATCATTTGAGCCCAGGAATTCCAGACCAGCCTTGACCACATAGCAATATCTTATCTCTACAAAAAATAAAAATAAAAATTAGCCAAGTGTAGTGGCAGGGGCCTGTGGTTCCAGCTACTCAGGAGGCTGAGGCAAGAGGATCGCTTGAGCGCAGGAGTTAGAGGCTACAATGAGCTATGATCACCACTGATCACTCCAGCTTGGGGTGAGACCCCACCCCCACCAAAAAAAAAAATACTTCTTTATGTGATGGAAATTTTCAAAATAAAAAGTTTTTAAAATCAAATAATATGAAGAATTATAAAACACAGATCACATGTGCTATGCTTAATGGTCAGTACAGGGATGATGTTGATTATATGCCATTTTCACTTTATGAGATCAGATGTAATTCAGCCCTATGCCAATACCCATCTCACCATCCCTTTGTCAGCACTGAGTTTTATCAGTTTCCCAATGTTGGCTAATTTATATACATATATATACACACACACACACATATATATATATATGGTCCAATTGTTTTAATTTACATTCAGGAGGTTTTAATGAGGTTAAATTATTTTCATATATTTATTACCCAGCAAATTTTTAGAAGCTCTTTCATAGTGGCTGATCTCTGTCCTTTTAGAGTGGATTTGACTTTTAGAAATCACCAGAAGTCATTCACAGCTACCTGGCGAATAAGCGGGCAATCAACAGGGAGAACAGTCAGACCTCATTTTTAACTTCCAAACCTTAAAAAGATCTAGGTCTGATTTTTTCCTAGGCTTTACAACAACCTCTGAAGACCCTGTTCCAGGAGAAGCTGAAAGTTTCCCTCAGGTAACAATGCCAATTCATTAAAATAAACAAACAGCCTCTCAAATTTCACAGACATTATACTCCTTTGGATGATACTAACAATGTCAATGATGACAGCTGTAATGTATTTTATACTAACTATATGCCAAATTTTCCAGAAAAGTGTCCTTTGCTGCACAGAATGAACGTCCAAATTCAGTCTGTCGCAAAAATACAGCCCAGGGCAGACTGCAACAAGTATAAAAATTCGTTGCAGTGTTCTGTTTTATCTTTTAAGTGAATGTGATTTTTGTATTCTGTTCCATATAGTAGTACGTGCTAAAATTTATTGGGTACCTAAAACAGATGCTATTCTAAGCTCTTTACATATATTAATTCTTCAATCTTCATAGCATGCCTATGAAACTGGTGCTATTATTACATTCATTCTGCAGGTAAGAAAACTGAGGTGCAGAGCTTAAGTAACTTACCTGAAGTTCAAGTAACTTAACTGAAAGATAAAGTGCCAAGCCAGGAAGTATCAGAGCCAGAATTTGGACCTAGACAGTCTGGCTCCAGAAGCTGTTTCCTTAACCACTGTGATGTATTTCCTCCATAATGTGCTCATGCTCTCTTTGAATTAATAAAATGAATTATATCTTCGAATTCACTGTGCATTCGTAGTTTAGAACATCATTAGCCATCCTTGCCTTCTCTGGAGGTTGACGAATGTAACTGTGGAATCAAAGTTACAACTAGTCTGAGTTGGAGAAGCACAAACATGTACTATTATCTCCAGTCCTCACGCTAACAGAGCAAAGTCAGTATTATTGTCATGTTTCAGAGCTTTACAAAATGAGAGGTGACTCCTTTCACTGGGACAGGCCCTTCTTTGAGTTTTTATAAAAACTGGTAAAAATCAAAAAGGAAAGGAGGTTGGGCAAAGTCTGAACAAGCAATCAAAAATTCATTCCACTGTCCCCTTTGGTCTTTACTGATGGCAAACCTGCAACAGGCTGCTTCTTAGGCCTAAGCCAAATGTCCAACATACACTTACACACACACACACACAAACACACACACTCAGCTGAGGTAGGCTGGACCTACGAAAAAGTCCAGCCACGTTCCATGGGAGCCAGCACAACTTCTGCAGCAGACGGTAATAAATGCACAGCTATGGATACACGGTCCATGGACACATGGAGGAGCCAAGAGCCCCCAGTAAATTCACTCTGTCCCAGATGGTCTCTCCAGTCTCTAACTATACCTTTCAGCATTGAGAGCCCACAGTAGACCTTCTAATGTCAAGTTAGGAAATTCACAAAAAGCGTTTTCCCAATAAGCATTTAAAAGGCAGTATGAAGTAGTGGGGAGTGTACCCCCTTTAAAGCCAGTCAGACCTGATTTGATTCCCAGCTGCTGTGGTCTTAAGTCCTGTGGCCATGGGCAAATTATGTGGCTCCTGTCACCAAGCTTCCATTTCCTTTGACTTGCGTAATGGTCAAAGTAACAGATACCACACAAGGTTGTTATAGGACTAAATGAGACAGCATATGTGAAGTTACTAGCCTTGTTCTTGGGAAATCATAAGAACTTAAAAAATATTAGTTACATAGAATTAATTTGAGGTGCACGACAGTATGTATATTATACACATACACATTCACATACACTTGTATATGCATGGACTATTTCAAGAAACTATTCTCCTGAAAAGAAGGACTAGATAAGGTTCTAGTGTCAGATGGAAATGTCGTTTTCACTCTATACCTTTCTATACTAGTTGAATGTTTCCAATATGAATATATCCCCTTCTCAAAAATATTTGTAATGTCTGTTGTTGTTGTTTGCTTGCCAGGAGGCTTTTGGAAGACCAGACTTTGTTATCTGCAGCCTGGTTGCTTCACCCTCTTTTGCCTATCAGATCCACTGAAGGCCCAATTGTAGGATCAGACTCCACCCACCTTGAATGTACAACCATCAGCACACAAAATAATAGGTGAGATACATCATAAAAGTTGACGCGCTAAGCCTACTTAGCATGCTTCTAAGTGGCCAGCCAGGCTAGGGTGACAGAGTCAGGAACTGTAGAGCTGTTCCTTACACTTTGAACCTTGGTAGTGTGCTTCCAATCCATGCAATTAACTAGTAGGCCACAGCGCTTCTAGCCATGCTATCATGCTTCTCACCAATTATTAGTTACCTTCCATAGTCCAGCCCATCAGCTGGAGCCCCTGACTCTCACTCCTGCTCCCAGAGGGCCTGGGGTCTGTCTTCCTGCCCCTGCTCCCTCCTTTGTACCCGAGCCTGGATCATTAGCAAAGTGTAGCCCAAGTTCCTCCTGGAAGCTCACTCCACTGCCAGATGCTGGTTTGCCCCAAGTCCACCGCAGCTGATCCACATGCCATACCCTACCCTGGGACCCTCAGCTAAAATAATGTCCCCAGGTCCCAGGAGACTGGCGGCACAAATGAGGTCACATTAATAATTCAGATGTTACTGGTTCAGAGCCCTCACATGCTGATAAAGGAATTTGGCCTTCCTCAAAGTCTCGCCTGGTTTTTCTGAGACATCTCAGACTCACAAACACTATGTTCTGTGCTACCCTCAGTGATATCCTCAGCTTACAGCCTTCTCGAGGGTTCGTCCTGGCTGCCATCCCCAAAGTGAGAACAGTGCTTCCCTCCCACAGCTCCCTGAGCATCACACACCAAACTCACTGAACTCTCTTCAGTCCTCACTGCAGCCCTCCACTCATTCCGTATTCCATGGATAACTGGGAAGGGGCCTTCACCCCCAAAGCTGTATTTTACCTTGTTGGCTGAGCTCCAAAAAAGCCCTACTTAGAACCCAAATTTCACCAAGGGCTTTGTAAAAAACACAGCTTTAGCATCTTTAGCGGTTTTGATCAACTTCTCCCTCCCACGCTCTCTTCCTCCCTCATCTCGGTCTCCCATGAACAAAACCTCCACAGCAGCTCCCTTACCCCACAAACACATCAGGAACCAGGAGCCAGAGGCTGAACAGGCCTGATTATGTTCTCAGGCTCTGTTGGGCTCGGCTAGACCCATCTATGATAATAGGTGTTTGATAAATAGTAGTGATTTTTCAATATCAGACTCCAAGCAGGATAATTTTCTGATAACATGCCATGTAACAGCCATCTGCAAATTAGTCAACGCTATCCCTGCTAACATACAAAGAAGCTGGGGCACAGATAAATTTGGGGATAAACCCAAAGTCACGTGGTCAGAAAGTAAAGCACTGAGATTCAAGCCTTCTGTTTCCTGTCCCAATTCAAAACCCATGCCCCTTCCAGCTTACCTCTCCTATCCATTCCAAGGGTGTCTCCTCAGCCCCCATTATGAGTCCTGAAGCCAGGGTGGGGCTGGGACGGCAGGGAGCAACAAAACTCAGGCCAGACTGGGAGGCTGGGTTTACAGCATCCTCCCAGCCTGGCCTGAGTTTCTGTCTGATGTTTCAGTCCCGATTGTCACACAGAATTGTCCTTGCAACTGTGGGAAATTGGGGAGTAGGGGGCAGTGGGAAGGCACACTTCTTGAATTAGTTTCTTGAGAAATTCAAAATAGCCCCTCTCCCTAGAGATTGAGTTAGCCTTTGCGTTTCAAGACTCCAAGGGGTTCCAGAGAAGGCACTTGTCGCTGTAGGGTATGCAGAGTAAGATTTTGATGTGCAAGGTTTATTTTAGTCAAGGAAAGGAAAGGGAAGCGGGAAGCTAGAGAGTCATATGAAACCTAATAAGGCTGGATTTTTTGTGTGGGGAGAATATTTTGGACGCTTGCCATCTCCTGCGGCACCACATAGGCATCCCTATCAAGTAGCTTTTGTCGGTGTAAGGAAGTGAAAGCAGAAATAGCCTCTCCTTAACCCAGGACTGCAAGTTTGAGGGCACACCCAGGGTATCAGCAGAGTTGGCCTTGCAGGAAGGCTGAGCTTGAATTTGTTCACACATCTGACATTCGTGGCACATATACAAGGCATTTTGATATTGTCATGAGTGGTATTACCATAATCATATCACTATACAGGACATGATTACCCCAACTTCAAAAATCTTAAAAAAAAAAAAAAAAAAAAACAGAGCTTTGGAAAGATTAAGTGCCAAGGGCACACAGTCATTAAAGGTCAAAATCATGGTCCCAACCAGTTCTTTCTGGCTCTAAATCCAGCATCTCCCCACCACCTAGGGCCCCGCTCTCAGGGCGTCTCATACTAGAGGAGACTCAGACCCATAAATGGAAACGTGTCATACCATGTGATAAGTAGGACAATGAAGCAGAGAGGTTCAGAGCATGGACTTTAAACTTGGACAGACCTAGAGGCACTACACAGCTCTGTAACCTACGAGCTGTGTGGTGCATTATTTAGACTCTCTAAGTTTTCTGATCTGTAACATACAAATATGAAGTCCTACTTAATTCATAAAGTTAGGTGCGAATTAAAATATGAAAATCACTTAGCCCACTGCCTGCATAGAGTAGCAGCTCACTAAGTGAGAGCTGCTGCATCACCGTTGAAATGGCCACATGCAGAGAGGGGGTATAAGAGAGACTTTCTGAACCCAAAGCCAGACTCAGCCGGAAGTATTTCTGTGCAACTGGAGTCCCAATGGGAAGGACATCCCCCATGCAGGAGTGAGTGGAGGTGTATAAACACCTGAGGCAAAAGGTAACTGCTGCTCTATCTTCCACCTCTAGGAGCCTCAACCTAACCAGGGGCTCAGAACTGAGCAGTAGGAAGGATGGAGTGAGGTTTCCCACGATGGAGACCTTCTCGATGTAGTCTCACACCCAGGTGGATCAGGGTTTTGCCCTCTTTCCCTCCATTCCTAGCTATGTGGCCTTGGGAGGGAGCTTAGCCTCTCTGAGACTTTGTTTCCTCATCTTTAAATTGTGAAGGGTGATGTCTATCTCATTATTAAAAGAAATCATGTGTACAAACCACCTAGCAGAGTGCCACATAGGAAGTGCTGGAGAGATCACAGTTATGTTCACTCCCCAACTTCATGTCCTCTAAGCAAGCTAAGAAAGTAGAAAGTCTTTCAACGGCCTCCACGGCTTTGTGTGCACATGCCCACACACACACATACACACACACACACACACATACACATACACACACACACATGCACACACACACACACACACATGCATGAACAGAGAAAGAGAAGAAAGAATCGGGTTTAAAACTATCTCAGCAAATGTTTAAGTTCTGCAAGGCCCTGGAAAAATTACAGCTCTGAAAAGGTTATCTGCTTAAGACCAGACCAGGTCTGTCTCCCGTCTCACAGCCAGCACTGCGAGAAGCTCTACATGGCCTCCTACCCCCATCCAAGTCCCACCTCAGCCCCACCAAAAGAAAACTTCTCCTCGGGGCCTTGGACTGTCTAATTTGGAGAGCTCTGAAAAAAAAAAACTGCTTCTGCCTTAGCTAGTGAAAGCACTTCCTATGCAAGTTTCCTTTCTAATCTCTGGGAGAGTCTGAGTTCCACAGCAGTCATGCTTTGGTGAGAGCCTAAGGATGAGGAGGTCAAGAAGAGGGTTCAGGGTATCAGATAAAAGGGGCAACTGGAGGCAACTTAATCGGCCAGGAGCCATCTAGCAGCTTGAATAAAAGCCTGCCCACACTTACCTAACATCAAGCGATGGGGTGGCTTCCTTTCTCTTCCTTGTGGGTTATGGGGAATGGTAAGAGTTGGCTTGTGGCCAGGCGCAGTAGCTCATGCCTGTAATCACAGCACTTTGGGAGGCCAAGGTGGGCAGATAGCCTAAGGTCAGGAGATCGAGACAATCCTGGCCAACATGATGAAACCCTGTCTCTACTAAAAAAACAAAAATTAGCTGGGTGTGGTGGCACATACCTGTAATCCCAGCTACTCAGGAGGCTAAGGTACAAGAATCGCTTGAACCCAGTAGGCAGAGGTTGCAGTAAGCTGAGATCACACAACTGCACTCTAGCCTGGCAACAGAGCAAGCTTCCGTCTCAAAAAAAAGAGTGGGTTTGTGTTGCCCTGGCATGTTTCCACCTATTGCCTTTGAGCTAGTCACTATGGTCCCTGCCTTACAGATGAAGATACTCGGTTCAGAATGGAAATCACTTACCCCTGACTACATAAATAGTGAGAAACATACCATCATAGACTCAAATCTCCTGATTCCTAATCCAGGACTCTTGTACAAGAGTGTTTCCTTTATAATGTTATAAAAATATCAGAGAGCCTGGCATAAATTAAGACGTAAATAAGATGTAGCTGAGGACTGCTAACTATCGTGTTTACTCGGGACAACAATTCAAGGAGGGAATTATTATTATCTCCATTTGTGGATAAGGAAACTGAGGCCCAGAGGGCCAGGGGTGAGCAAACTGGCCCATGGCCTGTTTCATAAACAAAGTTTTATTGGAACACGCCATGTTCATTCATTGACATGTTGTTGATGGCTGCTTTTGACTACAACAGCAGAGGTGTGCAGTTGCAACAGAGAATGCACGCCTAACTAGGCTCAAGTTTTGGAGATAGAGTCTTTACAGAGGTAATTAAGTTAAAATCAGGTCATCAGCATGGATCCTAATCTAAAATGACCAATGACCTTATAAGAAAGGGGGAATGAGGACGCATACACATACAGACAATGTAAAGACACAGGGAGAAGATTAGCCACATACAAGCCAAGGAGAAAGGCCTCAGAAGAAACCAACCTTGCTAACATCTTGATCTTGGACTTCCAGCCTCCAGAACTGTGCAGAAAAAAATTTCGTTGTTTAAGCCACCCAGTCTACAGGACTTGATTACAGCAGCCCTAGCAAACTCATACCATTACCTATTCAATGCCAGACACTGTTCTAGATGTTAGGGAGAGAACAGGGTCTTATTAGGTATGAATATCATCATCTAAGCATTTGGCTTGGTTCAAGAAATTAAACCCTCGTGGAATGCCCATTAGCTGAGTACTCTTTTATTTCACATTTTACAGATGAGGCATTTGAAGCCCAGAGAGGATATGCACTTACCCAAAATCACACAGCTATCTAAGACACCACTCAGCTTCCAGGAAAGTTGAGTATACTGGACAGCAAATGAATGTCCAGCAGGGAACTGTTAAGAGGCCACTGGCAACAGCCACAGCCCCCTTGACTGGTTTGATGAATACTTGGCATGCAGCAGACCAGCCAGCAAACAGGACTGCCAAGATGTGCCTGTGCTGGAACCATCACCAACAAAACCCAGCCATGCCCTCCCCAAGCTGGTTTTGATGACATAAGGCCCACTGAACTTTGAATGACTAGCTCACCTGGAAAGGCTCTGGCTGCCTCTGAGTGTCATTGTCACCCCATTGCCCATTTCCTGACTCTGTTCCCTTCTCCAGCCCTGTGAGGCACTCAGGCGTCTAGAGGATCCAGTGAGATCACCTGGTGATATGGTTAGGCTTGGTGTCCCCACCCAAATCTCATCCTGAAATGTAACCCCCACAGTCCCCATGTGTCAAGGGAGAGACCAGGTGGAGGTAATTGAACCATTGGGGCAGTTTCCCCCATGCTGTTCTCATGATAGTGAGTGAGTTCTCGCAAGACCTGATCATTTTATAAGGGGCTCTTCCACCTTCACTCAGCACTTCTCCTTGTGAAGAAGGTGGCTTGCTTCCCCTTTGCCTTCCGCCATGATTGTAAGTCTCCTGAGGCCTCATGCTGAACTGTGAGTCAGTTAAACCTCTTTCCTTCACAAATTACCGAGTCTCCGGCAGTTCTTTATAGAAGTATGAAAACGGACTAATACACCTGGAAAGGTTACCCGCCCAGTGGCAGGCACACAGGGGACTCTGAACATACAATTTCCTATTTCCTTGTTCCTCACTTCCCATGCAACCCTTTTTAGTAATGCTCAGAAAAAAAGAGCCAGGTGAAAACCCCAATGCACTCAGAGGACAGACGTTGGGGGCATGAGGCATTTAATCCCTCAACAAATATTTATTGAGCACCTACTGTGCTGTAGATAGAGCAGTGAACAAGATGGATGTGGCTCCTACTCTCCTGGGACTCACAATCTAATTGGAGAGAGAAGGTTGAATGAGTAATTATCCATTATCCAATAGGAAGCTTAAAGGGCAAGTGAGTTTAAAAGTGAGGCCTTTCCCTAGCAAGGGGCACGGGGATAACAAGAAGGACTTCTCTAACGCAATGTCATTTAAGTGGAAGGAGCAGTAAAAACTGGCTAGCAAAAGGGGACAGGAATCAGCAAAGTGTGCTGTGCCCCTGTTCCTACCAACAAATGACAGTGTGACTTCAAGCAGCTTCCTTCCCCTCTCTGGGCCTCTAGTTTCCCACTCACACAATATATGGGTGGCCTGAGTCCTGTTAAATTTCCTTCAAGGTCTAAAAGCCTATGGCATCTTTGACATCTAATTCAGGCAAGAGAAAAATTGCTCCCACCTCTCTTTCGCATCCTAGAAAAATACACCTTACGTTATTCAAAATTTAAACTGGGAGTATCTTTGTCTTTGGTGAGACTCTGAGCTCCCTGAGGTCAAGGATGCAGTCTTATCTCATGTATCCGCCTCCGTCGCCCAGTACAGAGCCCAGCACAAAGCAGGGACTTAGGGAGAGGGTGCTGAGTGGAATATGATTGAAGGGAAATTGGAACTGAGGTGTGGCAGCTACCACCAGTACCCCACACCTACACAAACACACATGCACACATGCACGCACATATGTGCCCATGTGCACACATTTCTACTTCCTCAATGAAATGCTTTCCCCACATTCTGCCAATCGTTTTTGGCATGTGTCCCAACCACCTACTTCTGTACCACCTGCTCATGGACCTAAAAGCCTTGAACGGTTAACTCCCTGCTCCCAGACCTGGAGAGGTACTCGCTCCCCAGATGAGGCACTTTCAAAATCTGCAGGGGCATCAGACGTGCACCCTGCAAGGTGCAGGCTCTGTAGCTAGCCAGGGACAGCTTGCTCAGTGAGTTCACATTCCTAGCAGGGTATAATGAGGGGGTATGAGGAGGGCAGGGATAGCCAGTTCAACTTGAGCAAGACCCCTCCTCACACAGGCTAGCTGTGTGACCCAACAGAGGAGGAGGGGGGTTTCTCCCACCTCAATCCGTTTGGCCTATATTTTTTAGAGAGTTTGATTTGCACAAGGCAAAGTTAGAGGCATTAGAAGACACCATAACGGGAATCCTGAAAAAATAAATGACAATTAGTAAGTCCTCATTTCCATGTTTTCCCATGCTGTTGTGAACACAGCCCTGGCGGGGAGTAGATTACCATCCCCATGGTCACAGATGAAGAAGAGGAATTGGCATCTATGGAGCACCAATTACGCACTCAGTGCTATGCTAAGAAGTTTGTAGTTATCATCTCATTTTATATTTACTCTTCAGCCCAAAGTGCCAGGTAGAGATTATTAACTCCACATTAGAGATAAAGAAATTGAGGCTTAGAAAAGGCAAATAACTTGCCCAAGATTCTGAGAAATAAGTAATCTTAATCCCCAAACTGGGATTAACTCCAAAGCCCCATGCCCTTCACCCACTCATTTGTTTAAAATATAGTACTTAGCACATAATAGATGTTTATGCTCTATTCCACCCATGGCTTTCACGACCCTGAAAGACCCAGACGCCAAAACCTGCCTGGACCAGGGAGAAAGATGAATCCCAAATTGGAAATGAGATTGCAGTTTCAAAAGACTAACTGGCCAGAAAATGCTCAGATCTGCCATAAAGGTGTATTCCATCGAACACATGTGAAGGTAAGGATTCAAGGATAAATAAAATCGTTTCATGCTTAAATCTCACCAAGACCAACCTATTCAATGTGTAAAAGCATGAGGCCCATTATAACGAGAGGGCCAGGGGCTTCTCGGAGGGTCAGAACATAGGCTCGGAGCCCAGCTGAGGGGACTTACAGCATGAACAGTCATCCAGGCAGAGGCCTGGAAGGAAACAGACAGTTAACGTGCCTACAATGACAGGACAAATGGACATGAAAAGGCTGGAGAGGTAGGGGTAGTGGGAACCAGAATGTAAAGGCCCTTGTAGGTCAGGGTGAGGACTCCAGACTTTATTCCAAGGATAAAAGAGAGTCTTTGCAGGGTTTTATGCAGGAGTGTAAGAATCTGATTTGCAGCTGGGTGCAGCAGCTCACGCCTATAATCCCAACATTTTGGGAGGCCGAGGTGGGCAGATAACCTGAGGTTAGGAGTTCGAGACCAGCCTGGCCAACATGGTGAAACCCCTTCTCCACTAGAAATACAAAAATTCGCCAGGTGTGGTGGCACGTGACTGTAATCCCAGCTACTCAGGGGGCTAAGGCAGGAGAATCACTTGAACCCAGGAGGCAGAGGTTGCAGTGAGCCGAGATCATGCCACTGCACACCAGCCTGGGTGACAGAGCAAGACTCCATCTCAGCTGGGCGCGGTGGCTCAAGCCTGTAATCCCAGCACTTTGGGAGGCCGAGACGGGCGGATGACGAGGTCAGGAGATCGAGACCATCCTGGCTAACACGGTGAAACTCCGTCTCTACTAAAAATACAAAAAAACTAGCCGGGCGAGGTGGCGGCGCCTGTGGTCCCAGCTACTCGGGAGGCTGAGGCAGGAGAATGGCGTGAACCCGGGGGGCGGAGCTTGCAGTGAGCTGAGATCCGGCCACTGCACTCCAGCCTGGGCGGCAGAGCGAGACTCCGTCTCAAAAAAAAAAAAAAAAAAAAAAAAACCCCCATTCCAAAAAAAAAAAAAAAATAGGAATCTGATTTACATTTATAAAGCAAGGTCTAGTTGTGGTATGAGGCAGAGATTGAAAAAGTAAAAAAGTCAATTCGAGAAGCTTAGAAAGAAATCCAAGAGATGACGGTGACTTGGACCAGTGACAGTGAAGAGAGGAGTGGGGAAGTGTGAAAAGGATTTCAAAGAGCTCAGCAGTCATTTATGGTGAAAGGCTCATCATCTATTATTTCTCTGAGGAAATTCAGGACTTCAGGACAAATCTGTGTCACTTTTGATCCAAAGATGTGCTTGACTCACGGGACCCTGGGCAGGCAGTCAAACCTTGTCCCCCAACCACAGATGCTGGAGGCTTTGGAATGTGGAAATGCTCGGTTAGGAAAGTGGTTCAATGACTGGGCAAAGAGAGGCATCTGGCACAGGCAAGATCAAGTGATAAATGCGTAAAAATGCTAAGCTAAACACATTGCAAAGATTGCTTACCTAGAACTAATATGTAGTATCTAAAGCACAGTCTTCGCTACCCAGCATACCTGGGTTTCATTGGATGTGGTCACTGACTAACGGGGGAAGCCGCTTGACCACTGTGAGCCTAGATATTTCCATCTGTAAAGTGAATATAGTAAGGTCTCTCTCTCACAAGTCTTGCAGGGGCCTGGGAAAGTTAGAGAAAATACCGGTACAGCACCAAGCATGGTCCATTTACTTAGGCCACAGAAAATAATAGATATTCAGAGGATACCGAGAGATACTCAGAAGTTAGAAAGGAGAGGAACTGGTGATTGACTGGATGTGGGGGTGAGGGTGAGGGCAGAGGCCAGGCTGATGCTCAGATTTCTGCCTGAACACACAAGTGGATGTTAAGATGTGGGAATCCCTCCCACACAGACCCCAGCCTGACTCATGACTACTAGCCCCATGTATAGGAAGCTGAGTAATCCTCCACTCCTTCCTTCCTATTGCCAAGAATTTCTCTAGAAGACCTAGCTCCCATAAAAATAAACATAAGAAAAATAAATATTCATCAAGCATTTACTAAGTGCCTGCTGAGGACTTTACATGCATTATGTCATTGAAGCCTCGCAACTACCTATGAGGAGGCAAGTACTATGATCCCATTTGACAAGTGAGGAGACTGAGGCTCAGAGAGGTGACATAGGAGGCTCACTCAAGACCTCCAGGTGAGTAAGTAGCAGATCCTGGGCTCAAACTGGGGCCTGCCTCTGGCCCACCTGAGCAGAGTCAGAGTCGCAACTTGCCTGTGCAGCCAATGTTGCAGGCGCCCCTTCTGGGAACCCACCAGGCCCAGCTGCTACAGCTCCGGCACACCGGGCGGTCTAAGCCAGTTCTGACAGATGACTGATTTACTGAAGAGGCTCAGTAGGGAACAGCCAGGCACCTGAGTGATTTTGTGACCCCACAACCAGGTGTTCCTGCTGCCTGTTGACAGCACCTGGATTACGTGTGGCAGGAAGAGGAACAGGCCCCGGCCATTCAACACCAAATCATAGCGCCGACCTGCTTTGGCTCTTGGGGATCTCCTGCTCTCAAATGTTTGTGACCGCTGACTCCCTTGCTTCTCAAAGGGTGGTCCATGGACCAGCATCATCGCATCGGCACCAGCTGGGAGCTCATTGGAAATCCGGAAACTCAGGATCCAACCAGGACCTTCTGAGTCAGCCTTCGCATTTGATCTCCAGGCGGCTGCAGTACACATTGACACAGGCAAAAGAACACAAGACCACAAAGTCCAGAGAGCTGGGTAGGAGTCCTGACCAGCCACTGAGAGGCTCTGGAAACCTGGGTGAGTCTCTTCTGAGATTTGGTTTGCTCATCCGTAAAATGAGAGTGTTTAGGCCAGACAGTCTCCAATGTCAGACAGAAAACACTCAAATCTGCTGGTGGAGGGAACAAAGGCCTGGGGAGTCAGACTCAAAGCTTCATAAACATTTTAATTAAATAAGCAAATAGTTAACTCCACAAATTTTTACTGCACACCTACAATGTGCCAGGCATTCTAGACCCTATTGATAAAGAAGTCCTCGCACTAATGGGACTTACATTCGTTTTCTAGCTAATGAAATGGGGTTAAAACCCCACCTCTAGCCCCCAGCAGCTGTGTGACCTTGGGAATATGATTTAACTTCACCACTGTCTAGTTTTCCAGCTATAAAATAATAACAACAATAATAAGAGCAGCTAACATTTATTGAGCACTTATTGTCAGACACTATTCTAAATGCATACAAAAATTCCCTAGGAGGCAATATAACCTGAGTTTCAATCCTGATACCCCCTCCCCACTTAAAGCTGCAGGACTTTCGGACAGTTACTTGGCCTTTCCGTGCCTGAGTTCTTGTGGTGGCTGCTGTGATGTGTCACTGGGTACCCCTTCCAGAATGAAGAACTCATTGCCCTCAGTGGCTGGAAGTGCTGTGGCAAGACAGCCCACAACTGTCAGCCCTTTCTGGGAAGCCCGCTTGGGTCAAGAAAACTGACTCACCCAAGTTCATGTTCACATTCGATGTCTGATAAACATAGGAGTGCAAAGCCTAATCCCCTTACCCCAACTTGAATTAACTGAAGGACCATCCAAGTTCCAGAGCACTCCATGAGGCCAGCTGAGGTCTTGGCTGAGACCATGTTACAGCTCAAAATCTCCCTGGGCCCCTCCTGCCTCTTCCTCTTCCCACCGGTGTTGGTCCCAAGAGCTCTCCCTCCTAAACAGCCTGCATGCCCATGTCCATCTCAGAGTTGGCTTCCTGAGCAACAATCTGCTGGATTCCCATCTATAAAATGAGAACAAGCACATCACCTACCTCATAGGGCTTTTGTGCACACAACATGAGTAAACACATGAAGTGCTTAAAATCCCTGGAGTGTGGGAAGTGCTCTAAATGTATTTGCTGTTACTGTTATCATTGGTATTATTATATCGTGTAATCCCATTAAGGAAGGAATCTCATTGGTCTCATTCTAAAGGGAGCAGCATGTGCAAGGGCACTGAAGCAGGTAAGCGTGATCAGGGAGCTAAAGAAGGAAGGCCCAGTAGCATAAGATGAGGCTAAAGGGGAGGTATCGGGGGCAGGAGACCACAGCATGTGGGCTGTCACAAGCCATGGTAAAGAGTTTGACCTTCATTCTAACAGTTAAGGAAGTGGAAGACCCTTGCACTGAAAGGTGTTCAGCAGGAATGACACACTTACCCCTCAGAGCTGCCTAGCCCAGGGTTGGACCTCTCTGATGTTAGTGTCTACTCTTACTCCCTCTCAACAGCTCCCAGGAGTCTGTCTCTACCTCTTCTCAGGACCAGCACAGAACCTTCTGCCCTCTCTAACTCAGGCTCCCCAAACCTCCTCTTCAAGACAATCGCTCTACTTCCCCCAATCATCTTTATGGGACCTGTTTTCAAGTCCCCTCCCCACTCCGGTTCCCTCCCCCAGACATCCAATTTGTCTTTATCCTCTTGAAGTGGAACAGATTAGAATGACCTCCTGCTCCTGGTGAGGACCAGCCACAGCAAGGCAGAGCAGGACTGCCCTGCACACAGCACCCCCACAAACACCTCTGGAGATATACCCTGATGTTTCCTTTCTGTGAACCCTGAATGAATGGATGAATGAATGAATGAATGAATGAGTGATTGCATATGACAGGACTAGAATGTGTGAAAAGCCCATGGAGTCCATGCAAAACAGTACTCGAGATGTGAACTTAATTATGGTGAAGTCTCCCTGAGGTTGTTTCCAGACTAGCACTGCAGTGGAGAGATGAGCGCCAGCACAAAAGCAAGAATCCTGGACTGGGAATCACAAAGCCCTAGGTCTTCGTTCCAGCTCTGTTGTGCAGCCCTGTAGCACTTGACCTCTCTGGGCTCCCAGTCATCATCTACCAAGTCATCTCCTGGCTCTTATCTAGCTCATTCATTCAGGAAAGAGCCATCCCACATGACTATTCTTCTAATGTCCAAAATAAATATTTGTGGAGCGAAGAAAGGTCAGACTGACCCAGGATAATATCTGGAGCAGGTATGGCATGGGGCTGGGTGAAAGAGGGAGTCTGCAGTCTCTTTCCCTCAGGCCTCGTTTAGTAATTAAGATGCAAGCAGCCACCTTTTTAAATGCTATAAATGCATATATCCTTTGCCCCAACAATTTCACTCCTAAAAATTTTTTCTACAGTTAAACCAGACTTATTATGTTATTCATCACAACACTGTTAATAATGATAATATCTTGGAACAAGCTAAAGGATAATCAATGAGGAACTGAGGAAATAAATTAATGCATCCTTATAATGGAATGTTAGGACACTATGAAAGAAAACAAGAAGTTCATTGTGTGCTGTTATGGAAAAATCTCAAGATACACTGCTAAATGAAAAAGTAAAGTGGACCAGGACAGTGGTATACTGTGCTTTTTAAGTTAAAAAAAATCAGGTGAGCGAATAGTACTCTATGTTTGTGTACTGTATTAGTCCGTTTCACACTGCTGATAAAGACATACCTGAGACTGGGTAATTTATAAAGAAAAAGAGGTTTAATTGACTCACAGTTCCACATAGCTGGAGAAGCCCTCACAATCATGGCAGAAGGTGAAAGTCACGTCTTACACGGCAGCAGACAAGAGAGAATGAATGCCAAGCAAAAAGGTAAACCCCTTTTAAAACCATCAGATCTCGTGAGACTTATTCACTACCATGAGAACAGTATGGGGAAACTGCCCACATGATTCAATTATCTCCCACTGGGTCCTTCCCGTGGTGTGTAGGAATTATGGGAGCCACAATTCAAGATGAGATTTGGGTGGGGACACAGTCAAACCACATCTTGTAGTGTGCATTTATATGTATATAAAACATCCCTGGGCAGAAAAACAAGGAATGAGCAATAGTGGCTACTTGCTGAAGTGCTGGTGGGTAGTATGAATTAGCACACTGGGGAAAGGGAAGGATGAGAATCTTTTTTTCTTATATGTTTCTGTACTTTTGGGTGTTTAAACCTATTACCTAGTGAAAGGAATAAGGAGAGAAAGAACAAGAGTCAGCTCCAATAACTGTATTCCAAGTCCCCTAGCAGGGACTAATGCTAATCCCTTCTTCCTTTTGTCTAGTGCTGCCCTCATTCCAAGCAAATTCGCTGATTTTACAAGATCACTGATGCACAGATGTGCAGAAAGACTGGCATCTCTTTTTCACAGGTAAAGAAATTCAAGTTCAGCAAGAATAAATGACTTGTCCAAGAACACATTGGCAGAAAATCATTTTAAATGATTTTAGCTAAAAGTAGCAGAAGACTTAATTTAAAATAGCTTAAACAATAGAGGGCTTATTAATTCACATAGTAAGAAGTCCAGAAATAAGGGGAAATTCTCCTTTTGGTTAACTCAGAGGCAGGAGATGGCATCAAAGGCTCAGGTGCTTACCATCCCTGTCCTATGCCATTCTCTGCATGTCATTGAGGTCTCTCCTCCTTGTCACAAGACAGTGCAGCAGGGGTAACTTGAGGACATATTATCCAAAAAGGAGGATATTTTTTCCCCCTGTGATTCTCTCCTATCAGCAATGAAATTCTTTCCCAGAAACCCCATAGCGAGTTTCTTCTCAAGTCCCATGGACCATATGATTGGTTGATATGTCTATACCCAACCCAAAAAATGACAAAGAGTTTGACACCACCATGGATGACTTAAACCAATATGACTCATCCTCCAAGGCATGAGGATAGAGCCATTTCCCCTAAGCACCTAATACTTCAAAATTGAAGCCTCATCAGTAAGAAATGACTATTACGTACATTTACCCAGTGAGGTCTATCCTGGTAGTAAGTGATGTTATCACAATACAAAGCTGGGCATGATCTGGTTAACTAAATTGTTACTGAAACTCATTATTCAGTAAACATTTGCTGAGTACCCACTATGTGCAAGGCAGTATATTAAGTGGCCTGAATTCAGAAATAAAAGGCATAGTCCTTTAAGGTCCTTCTTAGTCTAGTGAGAAATACAACAAACAATAAACAAATCCTAGCCAGCATGACCAGAAAAATGAGGAAAGCAGGCACAGGCAAGCATGGGGGAGAGAAGAGTCAACTGACCCATCTGGAAGGTTAAGGACAGATTTTCTGGGGAAAGGGACTCATGAGCTGTGATCTAAAAGAACAAGAGTTAATTAGGTAAAGATGGTCAGGAAGGCTAGGCAAGGTTGAGTGAACAGCCTGTGCAAAAGGCTGGAGAGGAGAAACAACACAATACCCTTGGAAACTATGCAAGTGGGCATGGGTGGAGTGGAGTGCTTATGGGGACAGGGCTGGGAAAAGAACAAGAAGAAAACATCCTCATGAGCCTTGTCAATAAAACCTTTATCCAAGAAGGAGGGAAATGTCAGACAATCTTAAATGGGTGAGCAACATCAGCAAATTTACATTTTTGAGAGAAAAGTAAGAAGAAAGACAAGAAAAAGAACGAAAGAGTAATGGATGGAGAAGTTTCCATTAATGATAGATACTGAGCATCAGACACCGTCCTAGGCTTGGGGCATCCAGCTTGATTAGGGCAGAAACAGCCTCTGCCCTCGGGGTCTCGTAGAGAAGACGGTCATAGGCAACATGCTCAATACCTATCATCACTTGTAACCTCGGGTGTCAGGGAAGGCTCTGAGGAGGAAATGACCTCCCAGAGATCTGAAGGCTGAGCAGGAATTAGCTAAGGGAAATAGAAAGGAGAGGTGTTCCAGGCATGCTAAGTTCCAGAAATACAAAACACTTGGTATAACCAAGGAACTGAGACCCCAGAGTGACTGGAGCTCAAAAACAAAGGACTTCAATGGCAACAAGGAGAGCTTAGAGGCAGCTAGGAGCCAAAATGCATGGGTTGTGCTGAGGGGCTTACATTTTTATCAAGAGAAGGGAATAGAAGAAACACAATGAGGAAGCATGAAAAAAGAATTGGAAGGCAAATTTCCTGAGTTTAAGCCATTTGAGATCATATTGGCAGTTGAAAACCCCAGGATGGGATTTCAGAGCCTCACATGGAATCAGGCCATCCTTCCCAGCCAGGGTTGGTGTAACGGCCTCCAAGCCTATCTGCACCTCCCCCAGCCAGCTCAGGGGACCTCCTCTCCCAACTCTCAGGCATCAGACCCCAAGGGAGAGACCATCAGAGATGAGTGATTTGCCCCAAGGACCAGCAGCAAAGGGCTTACCCCTCCCGCTGGCAGCCAGTGCTTCCAGGGGATCCACTGCAGATGGAGGCCATCAAAAAGAGATTAGCACAGCCCTTGAGACACCTGCAGGGAGGAGGCTTACTGGTCCCCTTACTGGGAACTCCTCCAGCTGATGCTAACAGAAGAAACTGGAGCTCTCTTTGGCAGAAGCCAGTGAGGCCCTGGAAACGCAGTTTGCCTTTGGGGGCTTTTGCAAAATCTGTAATGGACTTGGGACAGGCAGAATGTAGAATTTTCTAGCCAAAATATGTCAGATCCCACCTCTTAACCTTACAGAAGAGGAAACAGAGACAAAGAGGGAAAGTAACTTGCCCAAGGTCATGAAGCAAGTCATGGCAGAGTGAATACTGGTATAGAAGTTTGAAGAGTCTTCATTCAGTACTCTTTCCAATAATAATAACAATAAAAGCAGCTAAGATTTACTGAGTATTTATTATAGTACTAGACATTGTTCTAAGTGCTTTGAATGTTTTAACTCATTTAACCAGCAGCACTACCCCATCAGGCTAGTAATAGCATGATTTCCATTTTACAGATGAAGAAACTGTGAGGAACAGAGAGTTTAAATAACTCTCCAAAAGTTGCACAGCTAGAAGAGTTAGAATTTGAACTCAGAGCAACTTGTATGTTTAAAACTACTCAGAACTGCAGAGAGACCATCCAACCCCTCAACTCCAACCTCACATCCTCCAAAAGGCAGAATCTATTCATTAATGTGGACTCTGCTTTTTATCAGTTGGTCTGTTTTGGGCCTGGGTGGGTTCACCTGCCTTCTCCTACCCACAGCTCTTCCTCAGTCTGCAGCAGCCCCTGGTCTGTACTGAGAGTATATCAGTGCAGCACACTGACCCTTTTTCTCTATACTAAATTATTGCTCCCATCTCCAACAAACTAAAGGCGGAAACAAGGTCACATGCCAATATGCCAGCTGACCCATGCCCCTTCACTACACTATACTTGGCCCTCTATCCACCTTTCTAGACTTGGCTGTCTATCCCTGGTGCCTAACTTCTATAGACTACATCCATGGGCTTTCTTGCTCTCTAGTCAATGGGAAATATGACCAGGAGACTAGAGGAGAAGAGAAAAGGGAAATTGGGGTATTTATTCCTGCAGCTCCTGCTCTTTCCAGTTACTGCAGGCTGACTGGATCCCTCACCTGCAGGTCTCTGCTGCTGTAAGAAGGACCTTCCATACAGCCTTGTCTTTTTCTTGTTCCAGTCACCACTCCTTCCCCATCCCTTCAGGGCTGGGAAAGGTAAAGAAGTTTCTCTGTTGTTAGATCCAGGGTTCTGCAACATTCTTTGTGGCTTTCCTGTACCCTGCCATACTGCCATAAACAGTTCCTCTATGACATTATTGATCTGTCCTAATTGGAGTGTGCTGTCTGTTTCCTGACTGATGCACAGGCTATCCCTTGACCTTCTGCATGGTGCACTGTGCTGTAATCCAGGTGAGCTGGGACTGGCACAGAGAAGCTGGTCGCTCGCTGGTGGTGCCCCTCCTAAAAAACTAACCAGAATTATTGTGCTAAGTAGCTAATTTCAGGGTCATCATTAGAAACAGTCCTGAAGTCTAAAACCTAGTCTCCAGAACCATTAGCCTTAGTTACTGAGACTCAGTCACTTAGTCACATGTCCCAAGTGACTTATCAGGCGCCAAAGCATACATGTTCTCTAATCCTAACAGCAACCCGGCAAGGTTTGTCATCATCCCCATTTTACAGATGAGGAACTGGGGCCCAAAGAGATAGAGCTCAGAACTGTGGTTGGTAAGGCTTTTTCCCTCCACCCTGTTCCTCTGTAGAACACCTGGGCTGGATGGGTGGGCCACAGCAGAAGGATTTCTGGGAAAGGGGCAAAACTCAAAGTCCGGAGAGACCAGCTTAACTGGGGACACTGAACCTGACAGTTTGGAGTCAAATGACCTACAACTGTTAGGTAGAAGGGGCTGGCAGAGGTTGAATAGGGTTTCAGGGCTCAAACATTAAGTAGTGACCCAGAGCAGGTATTGGGAACATCTGACAGTTTTTATCTGCCAGGCATCCATTTCTCTTCCTTGTCTTTACAGCCTCATTTCCCTTAAGGAACCTCAACCTCCTACCACTCTCTTTCCACGTGGTTCAAATAGGGCTGCTGTGGCTCCACACTAATGCAGGGGACTATGCCTTAGAGTATTTAGGAGAGAATGATCCTTTCCTCATGATTGGTCTCAAATGGACACTCGACCCAACTTAGTACAAGCTGAGAGTCAGCATTAGGGCTTTTCCTAAAACTGGGGCAGGAAATGTCTTCTAAAACTAGGACAAGAAGCACCAACTAGCAGAACATAAGCCAAGAGCTGCTCATGGCCAACTTGCCCTCACTTGGGAAGCACCTGCCTGAGGATGCAGCAAATACAAAGAAGCACAGAGTTGAAAGACAGAGAAAAGAAGGAAAATCCCGTCTCCATCACCAGAGTATCTAGTTTCAGTAATGCTTTAGTTCAGCACAATCCCTGCAGTTTCAGGAACTGGAAGGAAGCCAATCTAGTCCCTGTTTTGTGTAAACCTATTTGAGTTGAGTTTCTGACATATGGAACTAAGAGTCTTGACTAATATAGAAGGTCTTCAACTTAATCAAGGAATTTGGGTACAGATTAGAAAAACTGAGGCAAAAGCCCAGGTGTACGGGACCTGCTGGGAGAGGCTGCAGTTCCCAACATTTCTCATTGTTAAGTACACTGGCCTCTGAAATCATGCTGCCTGAGTCTGCCTGGCTCGGCTATTTACTGCCTGTGAGAGGTGCCCTCTTGTGCCTCAGTTTTCTCATCTATATGATGCAGGCATTCAAAACAGTACTATTCTGCTAGGGCTGTTGATCAAATAGGATATCGCATGTGAATCATTTACAACAATGCCTGGCGAATTGTAAACTCTCAATACACTTTGGGTCTTACTGTTATCTTAAGCCACACAGACAGCTCATTCCAGACAGCCAGGCTCATTTCAAATCCAAGGAGCTGAGTTAGCTGAAGTCAAGCAACTGGTGCTGCACCCTCATCAGAGTGCCTCAGGGACTCTGGGGCACAGCCTATAGGAGAAACTTCAGACCTGACCAGTCGTGATGGGATTAGGACAATGGGGGCCCCCAAACTGGCAAGCTAGGGGTTTCTGGACTAGCCAGCGCATCCTTCAGATGTGCTGCAGTTGCGGAACCTGCTGGGAGGCCCCATTCGCCACAACTGAGTGTTGTGATGATCCTTTCATAACCACTAGCAGCCCCCAGGAGAGGCAGGAACCAGGCCAGGGCACGGCCCAGATTCTGCCTGAGAAAGCACATTGCCAGGCCTGTCAATCAGTTTGCATTTTTGCTGCTATGTCCAAAGATAGAACAGGATATCTTTGGTTAGAGAGGAAACGGTGCATTTTCTTTATTAAATTAAAAGTCCTCCTGACCAAGAAAAAGAAGAACATGCATAGTGAGAAAAAGCCATGGAGCAGGAGTCAGGAGGCCAAAGTTCTAGTCCAGGTCTGTACCTGGCTTACTAACGGACTTTGGCAAGTCCCATCCTGTCTCCGGCCCGTGCTTCCCTCAGCTGTAGAATCCTGATGGGAAGTAGCTGGATGGGGAGAAAGAAAGCAATTGGATGAAGTGGTCCTGGTGGCCTTCTGGTGACCAGCAAGTTGTTTGGAAATTCACTTTCACCACAGAGACTAGTAACTTGCACAGTTCAAGAAAATGAAATTTCTTCAGTCCTGACACTGGTGGTCCTGCCCCATTCTTTCTCACTGTTAGCTTCTCGTCTCCTCCTGTGTCTCTCCTTAATCAGCAGCTTTTTTCCTTTTCTCTGGTTCCTTTTCTGTCCTTGGAGAGCAGGTTCTAAGAACTAGTCGATAATCTTAACACATGACCAACATTTTCATTAGCCCTTTGCAACTTAAAACTGACTTCACATGTGTTGCTTCATTTAGCCCGAGATGAATGGAATCCTTCCAGGGTGATATCCCCTACAGAAGACTTACTCCTCTCTATTGTCATTGCTTTATTGGCTTCCTTGTGAAGTGAAATCTCTACCAGTGTGGGGACTGCTTCTACCCTGCTCATCACTGTACCCCCAGGGCTAAAGTGTAGTGCCTGTTATATGATAGACTCATAATAAATACATGCTGAATAAACCAGCAGGCCAAATCAGCCAGACCTGGAGCTGATAGAAAATGGAGCTTAAGAAAGAAGGAGGAGTCTGGGATGGCTACTGGATCCCTATTCTTGTGAATGGTCTCGCTGCTCACCTGGTCACTGCAGAAAAAGTGACAGAAATAGGAAGGAAATCACTGTAATAAAGGACCCAATCGGGGATAACTGGGACCTCCGCAAACTGAAGACATAAAGACTAACGCCCAAGTAATCCTTCCATGAGAGCTGGGAGAAGTCCTCAGGGTGGCTTTTACGGAGTCTGATCATTCTGCGGCCCGTGACACCAAATCAGACCGTCTACAGAATTTTTGTTGTCAGTGAGTCATCTGTGACAATTTAGACAAGGTAAGCGAGTATTTGGGCTTAAGTCAATCTGGAGGAAGAAAAGTTCTGTAAAAGTTTCAAGAAGGGAAAAAATAATAATAATGAGAATAAGCCCCAGTGAAGCCAATGTTTCTGATCCAGGTCAGACTCTGCAAAGAAAACCACATGGACATTCAGACATGTTGGTCAATTAGCTAAAAGGAGCACTCACCACACCTTCCAAATGCTTTCTTCTTTTGGGGGGACTTTAATTAATGGGCCAGAGGAAGTCTGGCAAAGAGAATGACAAATGGGAAGTGGATCACCTTCAAGAAACCACTGGCACAGAAACAGAGAAGTCTAGACTGGCTGGGACGCTCAGCATTTATTAAAACTCCCAAAATGTGAACTCACACCTAAGTCAGACGGTCAGGGGGCTGACTGGGGACAGAGCGGGGCCCATAAGAAATTCTGCAGACCAAAGTCATGTCACCAACACCAATCCCAAGACTAGGGTTGAGTCAGGGGAGGTAGAAAGCTGAAGTTTGGCTGTGGAGTCTTAGGAGAGCAGGGCCCTCAGGCAGAATGTGACTAGCCTTGCTAGGGCTCTCCTAGCTTAGGCGGGCTCAGAAAGGAGGGGTGCGTGTGTGTGGGCCTTGGCCAGCAGCTCATCTAAGAGAATGAAGTGGGGGCTGAGGAAACCATGCAGGCCATGCCCAGTTGTGTGCTAAGCAAGACGCAAGTATTACTACTGGAGGCTGTGGGGACCTGAAGGACCTTCACAGGCCCTTCTTTATCATTCCCATCAATGTTGGTGTTCCCCAGGATTCAGTCTTGGCCTGCTTCTCCTCTCAGTTACTGCCTCCAGCTCCAACCTGACTTGTGAGATTCAGACGCATTCTGCAATCTGCCTACGGGACTTTTCTTACTGGGTGTCTCATGGGCCCTTTGAACTCAAGATCCCCCCAGATCAGACTCATTTTCCTACTTCCTGCACAACACTGTTCCACCTCAAAGTCCACCCTGTGAGTGAACGGCAGAACCATCCACGCAGGCACTCGAGTCAAAAACCTGGGTATTGGCCTCACCTCCTCTCTTCCTGACATCCTCCATCTGTAAATAGTCAGCAAATCTGGTTCTGCCTCTTAAATGGATCTCAAAGCCAGCATCCCTCTCTACACCCTACCTGGAATACATCAGGTGACTGCAGGTGCTTCCCTATAGATCCTGTGGTGAGTACAGCCAACCCACAGTAATTCAGAGACTGGAGGGCTGTGACCCGTTTTCTTCCCCTCCTGTTGAAATGCAAATGTCCCTCCTCAGCCTTGAATCCTAAAACCTAGCCCACCAAGCCAGCTCTCACAGGACTTGGGATCTTAACTCTTTGCCCTCAGGTTCCTCATTTCTTCCTTAGCCTCTGCTCCTGACCTGACCCTGGCCACGCACTCCACCCGCCCCTGCTTACTCTGCACAGAAACCTGCTCACCTCTTTCTCTTTGTCCTCGCCATCCCTCGCCTCATCCTCTGAACTGCTCTAGTGGCAGTGCCTCTCCTGATTGAGGCTCTCAGCTTGGGTTTGGCACCTTCTCGGAGTTCCCAGAGCCCTCTGTGTGTCTCTATCGCCACATTCATCTCACCATATTGAATTTTCCTCATCACTTGTAGAATTGGCTCCTTGGCAAGGGACACTTAAAATGAGGTCAGTTTCTGTTGTATCTAGAAATAAGGCAGCAAGTCGCTTTTAGAGAAAATCACTTAAGTGCCTAAATCCATGGCTTCACATCATTAAAGGTTTACTTCTCGGCCGGGCGCAGTGACTCACGCCTGTAATCCCAGCACTTCGGAACGCTGAGGTGGATGGATCACCTGAGATCGGAAGTTCAAGACCAGCCTGGGCAACATGGTGAAACCCCGTCTCTACTAAAAATACAAAAATCAGCTGGATGCAGTGGCACATGCCTGTAATCCCAGTTACTGGGGAGCCTGAGGCTGGAGGAGCACTTGAACCCAGGAGGCAGAGGTTGCCTCGGAGACTTCTCCATATAGCAGGCAGGTCAGGAAAGAGCAAGGACCACATGTGAGCCAGTTCTAGAAGTGGTGCGGTCACTTCCACTCACATTCTCCCGGCAAGAACCCACTCACACAACACCTAACTTCAAGGGAGTCTGGAAACATAGTTGAGCTCCATGCCCACAAAGAAGAAAAGAACATGAATACTGCTGAGCACTAGCATTTTCGGCCATACCTGGCCATGTTTACCAGGCAAGAGTTTGTCTGTGTGATTAGCTACCAAGTTTAACCTTGGGAAAGAGAACCTTCCTTCTTTGAAGAAACCTGGACAGGAGTAGCAAGAAAAATAAAGGCAAAGGCCCCTTCAGACTGTCTTCACTGCTGTTGCTACACCAGTTCCCTGCTCCAAACACCCTGGCAGTCATCAGCGCATCTCAAGGCAAGCCATCTCCTGCGGAAGGTAGGGCACCTCCTGTCTTAAAGGGTAAGGTCTGACCACTGCGTTCTTGTGATGACTTGGGAGCCTATAGGACTTGGCCTCTCCACACACACTAGTAAGTATCCATGGAGTCCTAATGAGGTTACTGGAGGAGAAGGCATGGGCTTCTTCCCAGTAAGAGCAGGACAGGGGTAATGAGAAGGTTCTACTCTAGGATACCACTGAGGAGGACCATATCTGTATCCCAAAACATAAGGTCAGACCTTTTCATTGTATTAGCTGGTCTTTTTTTAAAAATTATTATTATACTTTAAGTTCTAGGGTACATGTGTACAACATGCAGGTTTGTTACATAGGTATACATGCACCATGTTGGTTTTTTGCACCCATCAACCCATCATTTACATTAGGTATTTCTCCTAACACTATCCCTCGCCCAGTCCTCCACTCCCCAACAGACCCTGGTGTGTGATGTTCCCCTCCCTGTGTCCATGTGTTTTCATTGTTCAACTCCCACTTACGAGTGAGAACATGTGGTGTTTGGTTTTCTGTCCTTGTGATATTTTGCTGAAAATGATGGTTTCCAGCTTCACCCATGTCCCTGCAAAGGACATGAACTCATCCTTTTTTATGGCTGCATAGTATTCCGTGATGTATATGTGCCACATTTTCTTTATCCAGTATATTACTGATGGACATTTGGGTTGGTTCCAAGTCTTTGCTATTGTGAGTAGTGCTGCAATAAACATACGTGTACATGTGTCTTTATAGTAGCATGATTTATAATCCTTTGGGTATATACCCTGTAATGGGATTGCTGGGTCAAATGGTATTTCTATTTCCAGATCCTTGAGGAATCGCCACACTATCTTCCACGATAGTTGAACTAATTTACACTCCCACCAACAGCATTCCTGTTTCTTCACATCCTCTCCAGCATCTGATGGTTCCTGACTTTTTAATGATTGCCATTCTAACTGGTGTGAGATGGTATTTCACTGTGGTTTTGATTTGCATTTTTCAGATGACCAGAGATGACAAGCATTTTTTCATAAATGTCTTCATTTATGAAAGATATTTATGACTGCATAATGTCTTCTTTTGAGAAGTGGCTGTTCATATCCTTTGCCCACTTTTTGATGGGGTTGTTTCTTTTTTTATTGTAAGTTTGTTTAAGTTCTTTGTAGATTCTG
>NW_012101365.1:4959237-4960404 GCF_000951045.1 Mandrillus leucophaeus | reverse complement strand
TTACCTTGGGCAGTAAGGCCATTTTCACAATATTGATTCTTCCTATCCATGAGCATGGTATGTTCTTCCATTTGTTTGTGTCCTCTTTTATTTCATTGAGCAGTGGTTTGTAGTTCTCCTTGAAGAGGTCCTTCACATCCCTTGTAAGTTGGATTCCTAAGTATTGTATTCTCTTTGAAGCAATTGTGAATGGGAGTTCACTTATGATTTGGCTGTCTGTCTGTTATTGGTGTGTAGGAATGCTTGTGATTATTACACATTGATTTTGTATCCTGAGACTTTGCTGAAGTTGCTTATCAGCTTAAGGAGATTTTGGACTGAGACGATGGAGTTTTCTAAATATACAATCATGTCTTCTGCAAACAGAGACAATTTCACTTCCTCTTTTCCTAATTGAATACCCTTTATTTCTTTCTCTTGCCTTATTGCCCTGGCCAGAACTTCCAATAGTATATTGAATAGGAGTGGTGAAAGAGGGCATCCTTGTCTTGGGCAAGTTTTCAAAGGGAATGCTTCCAGGTTTTGCCCATTCAATATGATATTGGCTCTGGGTTTGTCATAAATAGCTCTTATTTTGAGATACATTCCATCAATACCTAGTTTATTGAGAGTTTTTAGCATGAAAGGCTGTTGAATTTTATCAAAGGCCTTTTCTGCATCTATTGAGATAAACACGTGGTTTTTGTCATTGGTTCTGTTTATGTGATGGATTACGTTTATTGATTTGCATATGTTGAACCAGCCTTGCATCCCAGGGATGAAGCCAAGTTGATCATGGAGGATTCACTTTTTGATGTGCTGCTGTATTCGGTTTGCCAGTATTTTATTGAGGAGTTTTGCATCAATGTTTATCAGGGATATTGGTCTAAAATTCTCTTTTTGTTGTGGTTGTGTCTCTGCCAGGCTTTGGTATCAGGATGATGCTGGTGTCATAAAATAAGTTAGGAAAGACTCCCTCTTTTTCTATTGATTGGAATAGTTTCAGAAGGAATGGTACCAGCTCCTCTTTGTACCTCTAGTAGAATTCACTGTGAATCAGTCTGGTCCTGGACGTTTTTTAGTTGGTAGGCTACTAATTATTGCCTTAATTTCAGAACTTGTTATTGGTCTATTCAGAGATTCAACTTCTTCCTGGTTTAGTCTTGGGAGGATGTAAGTGTCCAGGAA
>NW_012101365.1:4955159-4957801 GCF_000951045.1 Mandrillus leucophaeus | reverse complement strand
TACAGAGGAGGAAAGTAGGCACAGAGGTAACTGAACAAAGTCGCAAACTGAACAAAGTCGCAAACTGTAATGGAGCTGGAGATTGAAAGGGTAACTCAGGAATTGCTGAAGATTCCATTGCCAAGGCCCCTGCCTGACACGTCCACTGCCACCCCTTCTGGATTACATATAATCCAAGATGCTGCCTGATCCAGAAGGATTTATGAAGGCAAAATGCTGTGTGCATCTGGCTAGAGCCCAGCCCCCCTAGCGGTTCTGAAATCCAAGATGGTGAATCCCTATTAACACTCAGACCAATGGTACTGGGGGCTGCAAATTTTGGGGCAAATGCAGGACAGATCCTGAGCTCCCTCCTCACCCCAGGTCCAGCCTCAGGGGAGGCCATATGGGAGCACTTTGCCTTCCCCTGGCCACCTCCCACTTGTATTGCTCAGCTCTGATCTGTGTGTGTATTGTACTTTAAGAGGAAAAGGCTGCAGAGACAAACAAGGAATAAAATCAAACAATACAGAAAACCTCCAGTACAAGAATTGCTGCCAGGCCAGGTGTGGTGGCTCATGCCTGTAATCCCAGCACTTTGGCAGGCGGATTGCTTGAGGTCGGGAGTTCAAGACCAGCCTGGCCAACATGGTAAAACCTCATCTCTACTAAAAATACAAAAATTAACTGAACATGGTAGCATGCGCCTGCAGTCCCAGCTACTCGGAAGACTGAGGCAAGAGACTCCCTTGAACCCGGGAGGCGGAGGTTGCAGTGAGCCAAGATGATACCAGTTCACCCTAGCTTGAGCAAAAGAGTGAAACTCCGTCTCAAAAAAAAAAAAAAGAAGAAGAAGATTTGCTGCCATTTATGACTGCATATCATTTAAAACGCTAGCTTGCTAAAATATTTTTCTAGTCCTGGTTCAAATGCCACCTCCTTTAGGAAGCCACTCCCTGGAAGGAATGCCTCTCACCCTCTCCAATGCTCTGTTTTATGATTAGATTTTTAATTATCATATTCAGCCCAAGAATTAATGATACTTCCTTACTAAATTGTGGTCATATTGAAAGCAAGGACCCTTCCCTCTTTGCAGTAATAAAAGTAAACTAATAGCCACCATCTGTTGTTGGGTACTCACATGTCCCACATGCTTTATATTCATTATCTCCTTTGACACTCATGATATTCTGTTTGTTTCCACTATTTGGAAACTGACATTTAGAAAGATTACCCACAGGGTCAAGGTCCAAACTCAGATCCAAGCCTGGGCTCCTTCCAATAAGCAATGATGCGCAAAGTATTTATTATAAAAATATTTGTTCAGTATTTGTGAATTCATGGGCTCCAACCCTGTTGCCCAGTGTGACAACTAAAACGGAATGCAATAGCATTTCTGTTTTCCATTGCTGTGTAATAAACCACCCCCAACCTCAGTGGTTTAAAGCAACACCCATTTTCTTTGCACTTGATTCTGAGGATCAGGAATTTTGGCAGGGCTCAGTGAGAACTGCTCCTCTCTGCTCCGTGCAGGGTCTATGTTCCTCTCCATGGCCTGTCTCTTCTTGCCATGGCACATGTGTTTCCCTCTGACTGAAAACAAAGTCTTAAAAGCCTCCTTCATCTCAGAGTGTCAATTCTGCTGCATTCTACAACAGGCCAAAGCAAGTTACAAGTGCAGACTAGATTCAAGAGAGCACAGAGATCAACTTCAGCCCTCGTTGAGAGCAGCAAGAAAAGTCACATCATGAAGGACATGGGCCTAGGAGAAATGATCCACTGGGGCTGGGGTGGTCAATCTGATGTGCTCTCTTGGCTAGGCTGTGGGGCCCAGGTGTGGTCAAACACAAGTCTAGATGTTTGGGTGAAGGTATTTGTGGATGTGATTAATATTTATAATCAATTGACTTTAATTGAAGCAAATTTCCGTCAATAATGTGGGTGGACCTCATCCAATCAGTTGAAGGCTTTAAGAGCAAAGACACAGATTTCCTGAAAAAGAAGCAATTCTACCTCAAGTGTGCAACAAAGAAGCTGTGGAGTTTCTGCCTGGGTTTCCAGCATGCTGGCCGGTCACACAGATTTTGGAGTCAAGACTACATCAGCTCTATTGAATTGCCAGCCTACTGAGCAGTCATCCAGACTTTAGACTTACCAGGCCCCTTAATCATGTGAGCCAATTCATTAAAATAAACCTCTCTCTCTTTCTCTCTCATGTTCCCTCTCTCTCTCTCTCTCTCTGCATATGTGTATACACATACACAAACATATGCATATATAATAGTGTATGTGTGTGTATATATATAAAATAGTGTGTGTCTATATATTAAAAAGTGTGCGTCTGTGTCTGTGTGTGTATAAAATAGTGTGTGTGTGTGTGTGTGTGTATATATATACACACACACACTATTAGTTCTGTTTCTTTGGAGAACCCTGAAATTACATGGACCATTTTTAACAATCTACTGTAAACACAAAAGATAGATTCTGATCAGAACATAGGGCTGTGGCATTAACTGTCCACGACCTTGAAGAGAGAGAGATCTTTCCTAGTATGATCTGGAAATCAGAACACAGCTGCCTCAGACCTGGGATTTTTCATGAATGTTCTTGTTTTTCTGCTTTGGCCAGGGTTTGCTATGATAATCACCACATACACTTCA
>NW_012101365.1:4951544-4953534 GCF_000951045.1 Mandrillus leucophaeus | reverse complement strand
GTCTTTTTGATTCTTCTCTCTTTCCTTCTTTATTAGTCTTGCTAGTGGTCTATCAATTTTGTTGATCTTTTCAAAAACCAGCTCCTGGATTCATTGATTTTTTGAAGGGTTTTTTGTGTCTCTATCTCCTTCAGTTCTGTTCTGATCTTAGTTATTTCTTGTCTTCTACTAGCTTTTGAATTTGTTTGCTCTTGCTTCTCTACTTCTTTTAATTGTGATGTTAGGATGTCAATTTCAGATCTTTCCTGCTTCCTCTTGTGGGCATTTAGTTTAGCTGGTCTTTTCTGATAAATTCTGAGTTATTGAGAGGAAAAATTCTCTTATTTATCTCTGTAGCCCCAGGGCCTGAGGCAGAATCTACTGGCGAGAAGTGATCACAAATCCAGCTCCTCCCGGGACCACACCATTCCTAGAATCTAACCTGGGATTGTTGGCTCCAGTTAACTAAGGCAACCAGGCATCAAGGACAGACCAACAGAAAACTTCACTCAATACTGTGTTCCATCTTCCAGATAAGTCACCAGAGGCCACAAACTCTAGAAGTGTCATTAAATTCAGTCCATTTGGTCATTGTCTGCTAAAAATATGTAGAAATCAGAATTGTTGATCAAAATACAAGTTGGAACATGATGGGGTACTACATGCTCCTAAGTGAAGTGGTGAAATATTTATTAAGCACTGGATTGGGATGTTTCATTCATTAAGTCGTCCAATCTCATAAGGACTGCATAAAGTAGATATTTAGATGTTGTTTTTCAAGTAAGAAAACAGAAGCTTAGCAAGTGTAAATAATTTTTCTGAGGCCACCCGCTTACTGAATGACTGCATCAAGATTTGAACTCAGAACCAGGCACAGTGGCTCACACCTATAATCCTAACACTTTGGGAGGGCAAGGCAGGAGGATCACTTGAGGCCAGGAGTTTGAGACCAGCCTAGGCAACATAGTGAGACCCGTATCTCTACAAAAAAATTAAAAATTAGCTTAGTGTGATGCACCTGTAGTCCCAGTTACTCAGAAGGCTGAAGCAGGAGGATGGCTTGAGCCCAAGAGTTCAAGGCTACAGTGAGCTGTAATCACACCACTACACTCCAGCCTAGGCTACAGAGCAAGACCCTGTCTCTATAAAGAAAAAAAAAAGATTTGAACTCATGTCCTTCTTCTTCAAAGCCTACCATCTTTTCACGTACTATGAGGCCCACACTCCTCCCACCAACGGAGGTTGCTAAGATTAGTGAGCCGCAGCCGAGAAGTCAGCACTTCTGAGAAAGCCGAGGGCAGAGGCATTGCTTGAAGTGAAGCCAAGCAGTGATGGCGGGAGGGGAAGGGAAAAGGAAAGAGCACGAGCTGAGGGTCCACAGCATGCCAGGCATGGGGCTTGACACTCCCCACGTGGTATTTCATCTCTTCGTCACAGCGGCCTAGAGGAGAGGTGTCATTATCTTCATTTTACAGAGGAGGAAAGTGGGCACAGAGGTAACTGAACAAAGTCGCAAACTGAACAAAGTCGCAAACTGTAATGGAGCTGGAGATTGAAAGGGTAACTCAGGAATTGCTGAAGATTCCATTGCCAAGGCCCCTGCCTGACACGTCCACTGCCACCCCTTCTGGATTACATATAATCCAAGATGCTGCCTGATCCAGAAGGATTTATGAAGGCAAAATGCTGTGTGCATCTAGCTAGAGCCCAGCCCCCCTAGTGGTTCTGAAATCCAAGATGGTGAATCCCTATTAACACTCAGACCAATGGTACTGGGGGCTGCAAATTTTGGGGCAAATGCAGGACAGATCCTGAGCTCCCTCCTCACCCCAGGTCCAGCCTCAGGGGAGGCCATATGGGAGCACTTTGCCTTCCCCTGGCCACCTCCCACTTGTATTGCTCAGCTCTGATCTGTGTGTGTATTGTACTTTAAGAGGAAAAGGCTGCAGAGACAAACAAGGAATAAAATCAAACAATACAGAAAACCTCCAGTACAAGAATTGCTGCCAGG
>NW_012101365.1:4944155-4950204 GCF_000951045.1 Mandrillus leucophaeus | reverse complement strand
AGGAGAAATGATCCACTGGGGCTGGGGTGGTCAATCTGATGTGCTCTCTTGGCTAGGCTGTGGGGCCCAGGTGTGGTCAAACACAAGTCTAGATGTTTGGGTGAAGGTATTTGTGGATGTGATTAATATTTATAATCAATTGACTTTAATTGAAGCAAATTTCCGTCAATAATGTGGGTGGACCTCATCCAATCAGTTGAAGGCTTTAAGAGCAAAGACACAGATTTCCTGAAAAAGAAGCAATTCTACCTCAAGTGTGCAACAAAGAAGCTGTGGAGTTTCTGCCTGGGTTTCCAGCATGCTGGCCGGTCACACAGATTTTGGAGTCAAGACTACATCAGCTCTATTGAATTGCCAGCCTACTGAGCAGTCATCCGGACTTTAGACTTACCAGGCCCCTTAATCATGTGAGCCAATTCATTAAAATAAACCTCTCTCTCTTTCTCTCTCATGTTCCCTCTCTCTCTCTCTCTCTGCATATGTGTATACACATACACAAACATATGCATATATAATAGTGTATGTGTGTGTATATATATAAAATAGTGTGTGTCTATATATTAAAAAGTGTGCGTCTGTGTCTGTGTGTGTATAAAATAGTGTGTGTGTGTGTGTGTGTGTATATATATACACACACACACTATTAGTTCTGTTTCTTTGGAGAACCCTGAAATTACATGGACCATTTTTAACAATCTACTGTAAACACAAAAGATAGATTCTGATCAGAACATAGGGCTGTGGCATTAACTGTCCACGACCTTGAAGAGAGAGAGATCTTTCCTAGTATGATCTGGAAATCAGAACACAGCTGCCTCAGACCTGGGATTTTTCATGAATGTTCTTGTTTTTCTGCTTTGGCCAGGGTTTGCTATGATAATCACCACATACACTTCACAAATTATCTCTTTTATAGAATGACACAGGCTGTAAGTTAAATCTTTGCTAGATCATGCACAATCTGATGAGGATGCCACTGCTGCCACTGCTGGACCCTGGGAACTACCACTGGCACCTCCACTGCCCCCACTGGACACGGGGCATGAAGCAGGCACTGCGGGCACCAGAATAATTCTGACTTACCCCTGGGTCACTCACTACAGATCCAGAGCATTTACAGTGGACATTTCACTACCTGGAAATTTTACTATGTGGAGACTTCCTCACCGGGCAGGAAGTGGAAGAAAAGGAGGCTCTCAGGAAAAGATTCAAGTCTACCAACTAGTGCCATGAGAGACCTGGTCTCACATACACACAGCCCAACCTTCCCCAACTCACAGATCAATACCAGGCATTTACATTCAGTACCCCCATTATTGCGTGTGACGAACCATTTTAAGTCAGTTCACTACCTGTGTAATGAGCTGTGTGAGTTCCCAGCAGGAAGCAGGGAGTACACTCAAATCTATAATAAAGGGACTATTCTTAAAGATGTGAGCAGACTTTAAGGAAACCAGCAAGGGTAGTGCAGTGCCCTGGGTTAGCCGCAGCTGCGTTGCCTAGAACTTAGCCACCTCTGGTCTTCTGGCTGGGAGAATGCCTTCTGTCCCTCCTACCCCAATCTCCTGCCTGTGCCTTGTTCAAAAGGTAGAGGGTGCTGACGCCCATGGAAGTAGTCTGTTAGGGAAGGAAATGGCGCTGAGGGACAGATGATGGGCACCCAACGCACAGTCCTTCTGCAAGGCAGCACACTGGCAGTGTCTCTAAGCACTGCTTTCCCCCTCATGCCTGGCTTGGTAGTCTTTAAAATCGCATTTTAAGCTGAGTGTTATGGTATGCAACTGTAGTCCCAGCTACTCAAGAGGCGAAGTAGGAAGATCCCGTGAGCCCAGGTGTTTGCATCTACAGTGAGCTATGAGGGTGCCACTGCACTCCTGCCTGAGCAACAGAGCAAGATGGCGACTCTTACAATAAATAAAATAAAATCCCATTTCACTCAATTAAGCATTTGTAGGGCAAAGAAAGAGGATAGTAGACTGAATTTGTCCCAAGCCACCGAGAGATGTCCTCTGAGGCTCAGTGCTCTGACCTATAAATTACAGATAGTAATTTTTACTTCCCAGGGTTGCTGTGTGAGTGTGCAATGAGCTCACAGAATCTTTATAAAGTATAAAGCAACATACAGAGACGCTCTGCTATGACTGACGAGGACAGAAGGGCCACAGACATAAAGCCACACATCACAGTGAAGGATGACCAGGCCACTCTAGCTCCATCACTTCCTCCCCTAACACGTCACTCCTCAGCTACAGGCCCGGGGGAGTTCTCAGATCCCCACGAAGCCGCCTCTGCTCTGATGTGCCAGCAGTGAGGAGTCTAGTCCAGGTCCCTGTAGCGTCAGTGATGACCGCCCAGATGGGCAGGCAGGAAATAGTCCCCTCGTCAGCATGACTGAGGAACTTGAGATGCATAAACGTCAGCCCAGTTTTGGTTGTAGGAACGTTCTTTTCTCCCAAGAGGCCCCGTGGGAGCACTTACACCCACAAGGATTATTTAGGGGCATAGGAAGTCAGTGAGGATGGCAAAGAGTGCTTTCCCCAGGGAACAGCTTTACAGGAGCCGCTGGCCAGAGACAGACGTACAACTCAGCGGGGCCCATGGCTGTCCCTCTGCATCCTCACAGGACCCTCGCTAAGCCCTCGGCAAGAATGGCTCCAGAATTTATGAGACCAAAAGAGGCTCTGAAATGGCTTTTATTTTAAAATGAAATTGGAAAAATATAGTGGGAACAGTGAGACTCACCCTCTGCAGAGGGGGTGAAGCAGCATGACAGTCAATGGAGATGGTGCCACAGCAACTACCACATGTGCCCACTTGACCTCTGAATGAAACGTCCATTTTACTCGGGAAGGAGGAGAACACCTCCACTCTACTTTCACAGCTAGTGGCTCCCCACTGCCTACAAGACAATGCCCATAGCTCCCCAGTTTGGCATTTCGGAGCCTTCCCAGCTGGCCCCATCCAGCTTTTACAAGCCTACTTCCCAGTACCACATTCATGGACTCACAGTTCCGCGTCACGTGGCAGTCAGAGGCATAAGCTCCAAAGTGTGATATACCAGGTTTCTAATCTGGGCTCTGACCCTTACTAAGCCATGTGACTTTCCGCAAGATCTTTAACCTCTCTGACCTGACTCAGATTCCACATCCCAAAAAGTAACAGCATTTGCCACAAATTAAATGAGATTATTCATACAAAGCCTTCAGCGCATTACCTAGCCCATAACCCAACTATGGGCCAAACTTCTGGCTGTGCCCCGTCCTTGGCCCCCAGAATCCTGCCTGCCCAGCCTCTCACCAGTGCGAGCCCACCCTGAGTTCCACATGGCTGCTCCAACCACACTTGTCTCTCCCCTGGCCCTGACCTCTACTCCTCTCTCAGGACTCCAAGTAACCACACTCACCCTGGGAAGACCACAGCCATGGGATGGAAATACTACTGAATTCAACACCTGAAGACCCTGGTTCAATTCCCCACCTCTCCAGTGACTCAACACCTGACCTTCCACCGGTCACTCAACCTCTCTGGCCTTCTGTTTCCTCTTCCCTAAGAGGGGAAAAATAGCCCTTTTCACTTGTTATAGAAAGTCAACAGGATGATATATGTGAAAGGACTTTGTAAACTCTGAAATGCTGTGAGTGTTAGGAAAAAATAAACTATTAAGTTTTAGGGCAATAGTAATACTGAGCCATAAAAACTAATTTTGTTATAATTTGGATCTTCATTTGTGGTTTGTAACTTTTCTACTAGAAAACCCAGAGTACTGACTCAATGATGCAAGAGAATTCGTGTAACTGATAAGCAAAATTTCCCACAGACTTCCTATTTTTCCCCCTAGTCCCCACTCTGAAAAATGTAAAAGTAATATATGTTGTTGCTAAGACAATGGGAGTTCTACTTCTCATTTCCAAGGCACTTTACAGTTTACAAACTGTTCATACAGCCTAGGGCCTAAGGAGGCTACAGTTGGCTTGAAGAACCAAGTGGAATACTTTGTGTCAACCCTAAGTCATGGCCTTCCATCAAATCCAAAGGGTCCTGAGCTTATGATTACCTGGGAGCAACCCAGCCTCATCCACGAAGGGTCAAATGCCCGTGTATCGTATGTCAAAATCAAGCCAGGGTTTTATAACCTCATAGGTAAAAGGATCGCTTCTTTTATTTCTTGCAAAGTGTAAATCTAGCCATTCTTTTTTCCTCTCAGGGAGACACACTGAGACCTCAATTTACCAACTCAAGCAGCCTGTCAAGGATTCTATACATTCAATGCCAACGTGTTTCATTGTAACTTTCTTGGCTGACATGTCCTAGGCAACATCTAGTCAGGGAATTTCACAATGCTTGAGCTATCCAAGATAGGGGAAGACATCTAGGGGAAACAGACTAATCTGTAAGCATAAGAAAAAATCAGTCCACTTGTTTAATACTACACAGCATCATAGATGAGATGAAAGGCTGTGGTCATAAATGTTCTGGGCTGCCTCAATGATTTCCATTTAAGCAATGGAAGTCCTGCTAAGGTAAGAAAAAGGAAGTTAGAATCTTTAAGTCTGATTGGTGATCGTGGGAGCTGGACAGTAAGTGAGAAAAACCATTATCCCAGCTCTGTCTCTAGTTCATTGTATAATCTTAAATCAATTCCCTTCTCTGGAATTCTATTCTTAATTGGTTAAATGAGAAGGTTGGACTAGTTGAGGTACAGCAAATGCATGACACACATGTTGCCACAGGAGACTTACTCATCTGAAGCCCATGCAGACATTGCTAATCAATTACAGCACCTTTTTCCAGTAAGCAGGACGCAGTACAGTGCCACCAATAGGCCAAAGTTGGCACATGAAGCAAATAAAACCTGTTTACCATCCCTGAGCTAGACAACTTCCAAGGAGTTTTGCCTGTTATGACATTTTGCCATCCATGCGCTAGTGAAGAGAACAAAGCAGAAATCAGGAAACCTGGAGGCTTGTCACCATCCTGCCTTGAGTTTTCAGTGCCACCAAGAAAGTAACTCAAAAACTAGGTCTCTCTTTCCTCATTTGTTAAATCGAGGGTAACCATTTTATTCTTGTAATTTTCAGGATCTTTGTAAAGATGAAAATTAAAATTACCACACACTGTCTTAAAGCAATGCAAATTTACTATATTACTATTCTGTAGGTCAGAAGTCCAAAGTGGGTTTCACTGGGCTAAAATTGAGGCATCAGCAGAGCCTCCTTCCTTTTGGAAGCTCTAGAGGAAAACCCACTTCCAGCTCTACAGGCTGCCTTCATTCCGTGACTGGCAGCCCCTTCCTCCGTCTTCAAAGCCAGCAGTGGGGCATTTTCACAGCTCTCTGACGCTGACTCATCCGTTTATTCTCAACTCTCCTTCTCTTACCCTAACCTTCTGCCTTCCCCTTCCAGCATTTAAGAACCCTTGTGATTACATAGGGTCCACCAGGATAATCTTCCTATCTCAAGATCTTTACCTTAATCACATCTGCAAGGTCCCTCCAGGAAAGTGAGGTAACGATTCACAGGTTTGTGGCGGTTAGGACAAGAATATCTTTGGGGGTTCATTATTCAGCCTGCCACACCTCACATAATTCTTTGTAAACATCATCCTCCTGAACAAAGACAAACTGCTCCTGGAGGAAGGCTGAAAAAGGAATTAAACTGCAGAATCACCACAAACTTTCTATATCTGCCTGCCTAAACACCAATGGTTAACATTCAAAAGAGAGCCACAGGAAGGGAAGTTCAGGCTATTGTCCATTTCAGCAACTCTCCACCAAGTTTTTGAGATGAAATACACAAGACAAATTTGAAAACAAAACAAAACAAAAAAAATACCAAACCTGGGGTGAAAGAAATACTACTTTTTAAGCTATCCAACAGCACCCCCCAGTGCCAAGAAGCAGAAAGAGGGGAGAGGGCTAGCAATTGGTAAAGAACCAGAATATTGTCCAGGTGTTCATTCTTGTAACGCTCCTTTGGGAGGCCAAGGTTGGAGGATCATTTGAGGCCAGGAGCTTGAGACCAGACCAGCCTGAGCAACATAGCAAGACTCC